>NC_045671.1:21236293-21553237 GCF_009829145.1 Chiroxiphia lanceolata | reverse complement strand
GACCCATCCCCCATTTCAGGGTCAGCCCCGCCACCCTTCGCCGGGGACGGGCCCGACCCGACCGGGCCCCGCCCGCCGCCTGGCTGTTCTCAGTCCTGGCCGCGCCTTCCGCCCTTCGCCGCTCAGGTATCAGGTGAAACTGGTCGGCAGTGCAGGCGAAGCGGTGGTGGCTGGAGCGCGGCGAGAGGATGGCCGTCCGTCGCGGCTTGTGCCTGCTGCTGGTCGCTGCGATGCTGGGGGCCGCCGCCGCTGCAGGTGAGATGAGCAGCTGCTGACGGGGACCGGAGCCGTCCGCCCGGCTGGGACCAGCTGGGGCGGCCGATCCCATTGAGGGTACCGTGCTGGCCGCCCCTCAGCTGCGGTAGGGATGCGGACGGGGGCACAGCGGGGCTGGTGTCTGGACCCGGCTGGGATGCGAGGACCCCGGAGCGGACTGGGAGACGTTCCCGCGGAGTCGAGTGGGTTAGGAAAACTCGGGCGGGAGGCAGTGGGGCTGCCGGGAGCCGCGAGACGGGCTCCCCGACGGTGGGGAAAGCGCTCCACGGGCGAGCAGCTGGGCGCGGCTCCCTCCCGGCCCCCGCAGGGCTTGTGGGGCGCGCGTGGCTTGGCTTCACCCGCTGTAAAGAGAACCGCAGGATGGCCTGGGTTGGAAGGGACCGTAAAGACCGTCTAGTTCCAAACCACCTGCCATGGGCAGGGTCATCTTCCAGGCTGTTTAAAGCCCCATCCAACCTGGCCTTGAACACTGCCAGGGATGGGACATCCACAACTTCTCTGGGCAACCTGTTCCAGTGCCTCACCACCTTCACAGTGAAGAATTTCTTCCTACTATTCAGTGTAAATACTCTTTAAACTCTCTTTCAGTTTAAAGCCATTCCCCCTGGTTCTGTCACTACAGCCTCTTATAACCCCTCCTTTAGATAAACAAAAAAACTGAAGACCATGTTTTTGCTTTTTACCCAGCTCTAAAATCTAGGATTTTTTTTCTTTGTTAGTCTATATTGAACGTAAGTGCTGTTTGGGGAAAAACCAAACCGCCATATTAATATTTCACTGCCATAAAGTTAATTTTTCACCACCTTTTATAATAAACTCCATTGCCATATCTACACATGCCCTTTGCACTGTGTCTTTCTGTTCTTTATTCTGGGCTTATTTACATAATAAAAGCATATGCGTAAAGGTTGTGTAAATACTGAAGCCAAGCGAATGATAGGTCCTGTTTTCTCAAGGTATAGATTCTAGGTTTGTGTTTTTCAGAACGGGGTTCCTGAAACTAAACTGCCTTATAATAGCCTAGTTCTCTGATCTGGGTGGGGTGAGGAGTTTGGAATTTTCGGAGGAGAGGGGAGAGGGAAAAGAATTATGCTTAGAAGTTCTAGCTGGGTACTTGATTTCCTGGAGTAGGGAGGTGAAATGAGGTGAAGTGTGATCCCACCCCAGCCAAGGGAGATGTACTAAGCCAGAAGCTTATTGCGGCAGTTTTCAAACAAGCTGATGCCATTACGGAGTTGCGGCGAATTTGGGTTGCAGATCCAACAACCGGGGTGATCTTAACCTTAGTCCTGTGTGGTTATTACTACCATGACCTAAGCTAGATTATTTTTGGATGCTCAGTGCTGCTGTCGCTTTTGTGTCTGCAGGGTAGCCATAATCCTGCGTTTGGTATGTAGTGGGTTATATCCTCTGGACAAATGGCAAAGGTGTTGAAACAGTCTTTTGTGGGAGGAGAGTACGCTTTTCCCGTGGGCAGATTAGCAAATCAACTGCATTCTCTGTGTTTGAGTCAAGCATGGTGAAATTCTGCTTGGAAAAGAGCTCGATTGTTATGGAAAACGACAAGCGCTGAAAGAGTAAGGAAGGGATGTAGAAAATGCGCATACCTAACAAAGGATTGGCTGTTCGGTGAGGGAGTGTTAACAGCAAAGAAACAGGACACTGCCTCCCTATTGCTGGTTGGGCTGACAAAAGCTGACCACTGTCTGTAGTCAGAACTTTTGAGGCTCGAACTAAAGTCAGCATAAAATCAAGACTTGATCTCGGAAGTCACCCGGTTAGTTTGACTGTGTCTTAAAAAATAGAATAAAACAAACCTTTGTCTTTCTTCTGCTAGCCTTGCAATCCTAAGTCCTGTCTGTGGTTCATGTATCTATCCATCCATTCACTTTAGTACAGTTCTTACTGTAGTGTGTAACACTAACTGACTTTGGGATTTTTGGTGAGCTTTTTTGCTCTTTTTTTTTTTTAATCTAACCTTTGAACATCAATTGCAAAGCATTGGTTTATATCTGATTACAAAACATTAATAAGAACAAAGTGGTAGTATTTGCCCTTTAGTTTTCTTCAATAATTTGAGTCTTTGGAATGGAATACAAATAGTGTGACTGCAATTTGATAATATCGACCACTTTCTGATGGACATAGCATAATGCTTAACATAGCATTGTAAACTGCATTTTATTATGGTATCCTGAGAACTGCTACCAGCTTGGAATAAAGGGTCTGTTTCCAAGTATCTCCATGATCTTTCTCAGCTGAGCTGTAAGGCTGAGAAAAGTGGCATTGCTTAGCTAGTTATCATTTCAGTGTCTGATATCTGCGTAAGCTATGTCCTTCAAGCTGTTTTTATGGCTTCTCCTATTCACAGCTCAGGTTAGGGACCTGGGATATTGCTGCGTTACACAATTAAACTTTCCAGTCTTTAACAGTATTGCTGGTGTAATCAAGGAGCTTGAAGATCTGAAAGCAGGATTTATATAATTCTGCCTTGTTTTAATTACACTGCATATAGACCAAAATGACCGTTTGGCAGTTGAATTAATTTTCTTTAGGACAGTTGTTTAGTCAGTGTTCATGAAGTCTACTGGAAAGACTTGACTATGTCATTGTACTGGCAAAAAGTTTTCTTACACCTCAGTTTTCCAATGAAGACTGCCTGGTCCTGGAGATTGGCAAATGCTGAAGTGGATCTAGGGTAACTTAATTCAAATGTCTAAAGAACAGCAATATATATTGTACATCAGACTTTTGCAGTTATAACTGAAAAGAAACAGCAATCCAAAGTTGGGCTACTTTTGAGAATCTATGCTGGGAAACACACATACCTGTGTATTTACATATTTCTTAAGTAAAACTTCTTTCAAATTTAAGGCATTTTTTCAGTGTGGAACTGTATCAAAATTCTACTGAATAACAAAGGGGTTATCCTTGAACACTCTTCATGGCTGTGCACTGTTCAGGTACACAAACCTGCTTTGCTCAAGAAGACTCTCCTTTATAACTCCAGTTGGGGAGAGGCGGAGGGAATTTTGGCCAAACAAATCCACAAATATTGAGAGAAACTGAGTTAAGGTTAAAAATAATTCTCCCAAAACCAGTCAATTTCCATGTCCATACAGTTCAGCTCAGTAGATGTCTGACTTTTTGGAATGGTGTGAGTTCAAGGACATTGTCTGCTTCTACAGTTTAACCTGTCGGCAGGAGAGGGCTGTATTGTGTCTGGAGGGGTTTTGAACTGGGCTGTCAGAAGGCTGTCCTATACAACACAGCAGTCAGGAACACCTGGCTCGCCCATATGGTTTGTAAGTTCCCATGGCATTCAAAGAGGCAGAGCAAAACTTGTAGTAGAGCTGTCTTATGTCTGAAGCAACCATAGCTGTCAGCTCTGCCACCTGGCACTTTGAGTAGAAATTGCAGAGATTGTCTGACTGTCTTGCCTGTGAATTGAAGGAGGTCCCAGATGACTGGCCCTATTGCATCTTCGTGCACAGAGTTAGTATGTTCAATATGCATTTTTCTCTACACTTGTGCATAGCTTTGGGTATTTCATTCTGAGTTTCAGTTCTAGCTTGTCTGAAGGTAACACTCTTGTTTTACTGCATACCTGATTTTCAGGCCACCTAAACTGGGGCAGCTTCTGTTGCAATTATGTTAGCCTGCTGCAAAATTTTATAAATCCCACCACTCGGGTAATCTGGCACTGCTGTATGGAAAGCTAATGGTGCCCTGGGGTACTTCAAGTACTTTCTGCTGTAACTGTTCAGGTGGTAGGAGCACCTGATAGCCCATTTAACGAGGCATTTTTAATATCACTGGTGACATGGAAAAGCATATTGGTAGAATACTTGAATAAGGATACAGGTTGTCTTTTGGATAATAAAACAAAGGAAAGATAAATTGTCAAATGCTTGAAAATTGGTCTTAATTTTTCTGTTGATAATTTTTAAATGTTCTGAGTAAATCACTATATCTAGTTTATTTTTTAAGAGAACAAAAACTCTGTACTTCAGTAACAGCAATGTCTTATTTTTTTAATTTTAGAGAACAGTGGAGCCAGCAGTTCAAAAGGAAGAAGTTTCGCTGGTCAGAAAGTTACAAATGCAAATAATTCTGAAGAGTCATACAAAGTCGATGAATTTGCATCAGAAGTCCTCAGAGGAAAGCTGACTACAGTTTTTCTTCCTGTTGTCTATATCTTTGTCTTTATAGTTGGTTTGCCAAGCAATGCTGTGGCCCTCTGGGTCTTTTTTTTCCGAACAAAGAAGAAACATCCAGCTGTGATTTATATGGTTAACTTGGCATTGGCAGACCTTCTTTTTATTGTCTGGTTTCCACTGAAGATTGCATACCATCTAAATGGCAATAACTGGCTATTTGGTGAAGGTCTCTGCAAAGTACTTGTTGGATTTTTCTATGGAAATATGTACTGTTCCATTCTCTTTATTACATGTCTCGGTGTGCAACGGTATTGCGTTGTAGTGAACCCCATGGCGCATTCAAAAAAGAAAGCAGAAATTGCCTTGGGCGTCTCCATTGCTATCTGGATACTGATTTTGTTGGGCACCATTCCATTGTATCTTGTTAATCAGACGGTATATATTTCAAATCTTAACATCACTACCTGCCATGATGTGTTGCCTTACAATGTTTTGGCTCATGATATGTTCAGCTATTTCCTCTCACTTGCAATTGGATTCTTCTTAATCCCAGCTATCGTCACTGCTGTCGCATACATACTAATGATTAAGACTCTGAGTGCCTCCGTCATAGAAGATGGGAAGAAACGAATAAGAGCAATCAAACTTATTATTGTTGTCCTGTCCATGTATCTCATCTGTTTTACACCTAGCAATGTGCTGATTATTGTGCACTATTTGCTCCTCAGAGGCTACGGCCAGAGCTATATGTATGCGTGGTACATAATTACGCTGTGCCTTTCCACTTTGAACAGTTGTATTGACCCATTCGTCTATTATTATATTTCAAAAGACTTTAGAGACAACCTTAAATATGCTCTTATTTGCCGAACTGTACGAACAACACGGAGGATGCAAGTGTCTCTCTCATCAGGCAGATACCCCAAGAAATCAGATTCTTACTCTTCAAACCTAAGTAGGACCAATAAATCAACCTACTGAGTTTAATCTTAGAAAAGTGAACTTTTAATAGTACTGATGAAAGGATGTGAGTCACAATAGAATTATTTTTTACAACAGAGTCTGAAGAAACGTTTCTGCATTTTAATTACACTGAAGACTGGGGGAAAAAAAGACATTTCAGATGCTCTGCGAAAATGCTGCTGACCTAGAAGTGAATCGCGGTTGAAGACATTCTCATTCAATATAAAAGTTTTTAAAAAGCAAAACGTCTCTGGAATGTTATGTAGTATATTTCATTAACAGATAAATCTGTTTTGTTTAATGTATTAAGCAGCTGAACAGATTGTGTTTGTAGGACCTTGCTCCATGTACCTGCTTACACTGAAAATCACTTAAAGCTGTAGAGAGAAGAAAGAAGAGGAGAATCCATTTCACCATCTTGGTGTAGACTGCTTATTATCTTTAGTATAATGTAATTTTTATATTGTTTTCCAAGTTACAGTGCTGTAAATACTAACAATACAGAACCTTATAATGTTACCCTGTTGAGTTGATAAGCTGAACTGGTTATCAGCTAGCACTGGGATAAAATGTTAGTTGAGATTATCCACTGTTACTTAACACTTGCCAGTACACAATCTAAATGGGGATATGTAGCAAAATTTTGATGAATAGCAGTTTGATTTTATGTAATATGTCTTGTATTTTTTAAGATATCTAAATAAGATTTTTTATAACACATTTGAGTTGGATGCTTTCTTTTATTCTTTTACATGCACTTCAGAATGTTGAGTAGTTCAACTTGCCTGGCTTCACGTAACTAAGATATTATTCCTAACAGTGAATTAGAAACATGACAACTGTAACTGTAATGTCTAAATGGGTAAACTCAAATTTACCTAATGATGCATTTCTTTAGAGAGCCATGAAAGTAGTATGTTTTGTGATGGTATTTCAGAGGACTAAGCTAAAATAGCAATGTGTATTAGCATATGTCTCATTGAGGAGCAGAGAGTTTACAGCTCTTAAGGTGACATAGAATACAGATGCTTCTTGGGCATAAACAGTTTTCTCTTCCTGTTTCCTGACAAATGCAAGGAAATAACTGTGTATTTATTATTGAACTGAAGGTATTATGCAGCACCCTTACTGGAAGATAACTACATAAGAGGCCATAGTTTACTGGAAGGATTTGGGATGAAGAGAGTTGCACCAGCTTCACAGAAGGCTGTGTGAACTCTTCCCTCACACTGTGTGTGATAAACAGAATATCAGAATGTCCCTTATCTTGCTAAACAGCCTGCTCCATATATGGTAGTCAGTAACATGAAGAAAGAGCATCCAGTTCATGTTATTACAGCCCTACCTGTGCTCTGTGTAGGAATCCAAGGGTTACAGGTTGTAAAGATGAGAAATTATCTCTGTATGTCTATATAATACCACAAAGAGATTGCTTATGATTCATGGATGACTGTTAAATGGCTAAAAAGTAATATGCTTAATATAGCCAGTCTTTTGGGGGACAAGATTTATTTCTTGTCAGTATTTAATCAGAAGTGCAACAAGCATTGTTGATATATCTATACTCTCACTGTTTCATTCCTGTCAAACAGTCAGACAACTTCATTGCAGATCATGGGAAGGAGAGTGCTGATGTTCTTAACCATTTCTCCCTATAGCCTTCATCTGCAGATCAGCAAAGCAGGTTGCCAGGAAGAATCTTTCTTGCCTGCAGCAACAGTGAAGGTACATGACTAAGACTTAGATGGTAGTACAGTATGTTGGAAGCTTTTTGCGAAAAAAGTTTTAATTAATACAGTGATTTTTTTTAAAATGAGGTTGTACAACGTGTGACAAATTTTGGAGAATACTACTCAAGGAGCCCACAGTCATTTAAGTGAAGGTTTCCCCCTATTAACTACATTGCAAATCCCTATCCTGAATTTAGCACAAATTATTTTGGTCCAATTAACAGAGCAGGTAGACCAGGCTGGTTGTTCAACCAATTTGAATCAGTTCCTTCAACTGAAAATTGTGTGCCTACACAGCCAGATAGTGATGGGGTAAGAACATGCCTGGAAGCATGGAGCTGGTTGATAAAACCTTTTTTGGGACAGTTGTACCCTTGGACAGGGTTGTTTGGTGTCAAGGTGATCATCCTCAACTTACAATAAATATATTCTTGAACGGTTCTAACTTTGCAATTCAGACACCAAGAGTTACAAAAAGCTCTTCCTTCCTGTGGCTAACTGAAGCATTGGATGCTAAAAAAAAAGAAAATAAATTAGTGCAACATCCGTGAAAGCATCCGGGAATTGGAAATCAGTGTGCACGGTGTCAAGGTTTCACAAGCAACTCAAGTACATGCTGCAGCTAAGAGAAGTGGAATTAGTTTCCCCCCTAACCTGGCCGTGTGATCACACTGTTCTCTTACAGTGTCACAAATGCGTGACCTTGGGATAGATTGGATCATTTCTGAGTTAAAGTTAAACCAGGAGGAGGGAGGAAAGTTTTCTTCTGACTTGAAACAGCGTTTGGCTGGCTTGCTGGATGAGCTTTTGGCTCAGCACAAGGGAGAGGCTCAGACTGTTTTGTTTCACCACCAACACAGGCTTGCACTGTGCAGGTGCAAGGCAAATTGAAGTACAGTTGCTGCAAAGCCTCTACCTAACCTCCTAAGCAGCTGGGAGCAAGCCTCCACCCACGACTGTAAGAATGGCTCTGCTCAGGCTGAGGCTGCATCCAGCTCAGCCAGAGTAATCTTCACACCTGTGCCTCTGAAGGTCAGGAAGACAGCAAGGTGTGAAGGGACATGTCAAAAAAACAGTAGGACTTCTGCACAAGGCACCTGGCTGGCATACCAGCTGCACAGATATGGCCAGCGCCATTTGAGTGCTGTGCTATGGGACAGTAGAAATGTGCTCTGAAGTTCAGGAAAACAGGAGTCAAAAGCTGGAGAGCTGAGCTCATTGTCATCTGTAAGAAAAGCTGCTGCCGAGAAGGACTGATCTGTGACAAAGTGTGCATAACAGCAAAAGAAATTGGACACAGGTACCCAGGCAGGAGTGAAAACAGTGCAGCCACGTATCACATCCCACATGATACTCTCCCAACATCCACCTGGTTTCAGCATAACAATTTCCTTAAGTCCCATTTGACGGTCTACTTAGTAGTGCCTGTTGGGCGTCTTGTCAACTTCAGTTTATTCACTTTGAATCAGAATCCACAATCTTCATTTGGTGGCCCCTCATTCCTAAAGCAGAAGAGAGTGTGAATGAGTCCCTAACTGTCTTGTCCATCCACTTGAAATTTTATAAGGCAGTATCATATCCCTCTCAGGTACTTTCCACATTGATGTGTCCTAGCCAATTCCTTTCAGGTCAGCCACTCTCAGTGATAGTCTGGTCTCCATTCTGAGACCTACCCGTTTCCATGCAGAGTCTCCAAACTATACACAATATTCAAGCTGTGGATGGTGCAGTGATGGCTTCTGTTTTGCTCTGTGTTGCTTCAGTAATAGCCCCTAATATTCAGTGTTTGCTTTATTTTTTTTCTCCTGCTCCTTGGCATTGAGTTGATGTTTTCATGCTTGAAACCGCATCCCTCTCTTGATTGGTTACAGTAATTTTACAAGCCATGGTTCTGTATGCCAAGTTAGGATGTTAACAGCAAACTTTTGTTCAACAGTGCTCAACCCTCTTCAGGCCATTTATGAATGTGCAGAACAGTACAGGTCTGGCACCACACTGGTGAGTAATTTGCATTGTGAAGACTGACTGGTTTCTGCTACTGTGTATTTCTTCCCTTTTAAGCAGCTACTTTTACACAAGAGGACCTTCCCTCTTATTCCATGGCTGCCTAGTTTTCTTTGAAAGCCTTTGATCAGAAATTTTGCCAAAAACCTTTTGGAAGTCCAAGTAGACTGTATATGCTGGATCACCCTTGTTTCCACTTCTGTTTGGCCTCTTCCAAGAACTCCACAGAGTTGTTAAGTCCAGACTTCTCTTTACAAAAGCAGTGGTGGCTTTTCCCCAAAAGGTCCAGAAGTTCCTTACTGATGTCCCTTCTTAGACTCTTCACTAACTGCTCAGTACAGACATTGAGATCTCGGAACTGTATTTCCCTGGACACCTCAGTACCTGCTTTTAATTGTTGATTACAGCATTGGTTCCCAGTATTCAAGTATAATTTTGGCAAGAGATAACACACTTCTGTTACTAATTCAGCTATTTTGTCCCAGTTTTCTCAGAACTTGAATACCGCCTGGCCCACTAAGTTTAGCACTCATTTTATCTGACTGTGGTGTGGTGACTGAAGACATTTAACACATTGTGTTGATGTGTAGTTGTCTGGGAATCAAGCAGCCTGCCTGCCTACCATAACAGCTATTTGGGACCCAGCTTTCATTACGTGTGCATTTGATCTGTCATAGGCCCTTTGAACACAGTTAATAAACAGCATCACAGTTAAATACAGCATGAACATAGTAGTGACTCAACAGCCAGGAGTTTTACCTATGCGTTTTTTCTCAGGAGTGATAACCTTCTTTAGGCTTGCAGGTAGACATTCTCCAGGCACTATTTGCTAGCAGGACCAGTACAACAGGCTGACTACATAGTCAGCTCTCTGTCATCTAGGCCAAGGGAGGTGGAGATGCTTCAGATAATGGAGAAAAGACTGGTGATTGTGAAGGGTGCATGGAATGCTGTGCAAAGATACTGAGACAACTCCCTTTGATCTATAAGGAGTCACTGATCCAGTGGTAGCTTTTGTGACTTGGACTTTTCAGTCACTGAAGTGTGTCTGAAACCAGCCTCCCTGGTGGTCCAGCCAGCTCCTTGGTTGCCAGGAAAAAGGGGAAAGGTGTGTCTGTGTGTACATGGAGTAGGTAGGTTCACAGCTGCACTGGATTTCAAAAACCACCTGGGATTGCTTCTGTGGTACAAATACCAGAACAGAGCTCAACAGCACCAAGATCTACCTGGTATTATCTGTGACTCTGTCAGACCCAAGCTCCAGTGTCAATGCTTCAATATCGATGCAGCATTCCAAATGCAGAGATAGCTAAAATGTGTTCACTCTCATCTCTCTGGGTACTGTGCTTTCCTGTTCCAGCTTTTGAATGCTGTGTGCAACTTGTGCCAGCTTAACGCTCACTTGAATATTGTGTTTTGCCAGAGCATAAGAGCATCCACAGGAGAGAAGCAGTGAAATCTCTGATCACCAGAGCCTTAGTGTAGCTGTAACCCAGAGACTGCATCTTTCTCGTAAAACCTGCTACATCTGGACTGTGGGGTTATTATGGTGGTGGAAAGCAGAGTCCTGCTGCTGAAGTTATGTCTGCATTTGGAGTGCTTCTCCAGTGCAGTCAGGTGGTTGCAGACATGGACAAAGCCTTGTTCCTTTGTTTTGAAGGTGTTAATAAAGTAAAGAGTGTTAATGGGCACTTGTATAATGAAGCAAGACAACAAAATGTGGAAGGAGAAGAAAAGCCTAAATTTGACTAGTCTAATTGTGGAAGTTAGGAGAAATGCCCCAATAACAACTCTCAGCTCTATCAGTAAGTCATCTCTAATCATTACAGCTCCCATGACGTGTCAGTTAATGCTGACAGCTCTGTGGAAACAGTGGACAAAAGTTGTCTGTATATTATGGCAGTTCTAAAAATCAATGTTTAGTAATTCTTAAGGCAGGATTTTAATTGGCAAACCTTGTCTGCATCAAGTGGCAAGTGCTCTGGCTCAGAACAAGCATGAGTAACATGAGTGGATATCTCACTTGCAGTTAAGAGCTACATTTGGTTAAGCCACTGCACTCCAGCTTTGTGCCTCAACTTCAAGAAGCAAACTTCTGGGAACTGAGAGTTCAGCATGTTTGAGCCTGAACTGCATTCATTTGATAACACTCTCCCCACTGACCCCCCTTACAGGCAGTTTGCCAGCTCTCAGCTGCTGTCAGGAAGGAATGCATGGCAGTGTAGCAGTGCAGAACACCATCAGCATTCATGTATTCTCCACACTGAGTCTGAATTCAGGACAGTATGTCCTCCTGGTGTTGTGGTTTACAACTGGGTCTATGCTTCCCCGGTTGGATGACTGTGATGGAGACTGTGCTGTCCCATAATCCTGTGGACTGTGGGAAGTGGAGAGGTAGAGCCTGTTTGCATGGAGCCTGTGTCTGTATATTTGAGCACTTGGGAAAAAGGAGTAATTTAGGATGGGAAAACAAAGAATATGCTGCTTCTTTGAAGAAGCTAACTCATTGAATAAGAGGAAATGAATGACATCATTAACTTGAAGAATACAAATTATAAGATGTGATGGGTAGAAGAAGTTTCCCTAATGTCCTGAAGAGTGCCCTTTTCAGGGACAAAAGCCGGGGGGATATGAAGAAAACACAAGAAGCAAGCAATGAATCACAATGGCAGTATCGGCTCAGAAGAGAACACCAGGCTATGGTGTTCCCTGGATGTAGCTGGCAGTGACTCAGGACTAGTGCATACTTGCAGTTTGACACATCATGACCCCTTGACATTTTGTCTTCAAGTCCCAGTCTGGCAAACCTGTCTGGCTTTCTGTGAGTGAATGAACTGAGCAACATGGTTCACAGTGTAAACATATCTAGGGCAAGCCCTTAGCACTAGTTCAGGACATGTTGGAGGCAAGCTGTATCGGGCTCAAACAAAGTTGCATGCTTTTGGTCAAAATCACTAATGTCTCTTGATTAATTTCAGGAGTACAACTGGAAATGCTGGGGATGGCTGTACTGTGGTGATGTATTTGTGAGCAAGGGTGGAGAGTGCCATTGCTGTGAAGCATGATTTGATGAAATGAAACGCCAAAGGGAAGTTACCGAACTGCTGTGTTATAATTTATGAAGACTGTGTTGTGTGTGTTAGGCTGGTTGCCCGGAAGCCCCCTTCCCCATCACTAGGTGTGGTTAAATAAGTAGAGTCATGAATAGAGTCAAAAACAGCCAATAAAGACAATCCTCAGTAAATGCCTGAGTGGCTGCCAGACCCTGGGTGAGTAGACAACACCAAGGAGCCTCGCTGAACTCCAAGACTCCACTGGCATGGTGTTTCGTTTAGCAGGGTCAGCAACAGAGATAACAAAGGAACTCTCTAAGGATGGTGGCTTGGTGCCCCTGCTAGTCTGGAGTCTGTCTGGTCTGATGTTTCTGAAGAGTGCAGGTGGCTTTGTTCAGAGTTACTACTGAAGGATATAGAGCTGGCTCCAGCATCAGCAAAACTCAGCTCATGGTAAGCTCTGCCTTATAAAACGCTGCAGCAGGAGCCATGAAAGTACTGAGGAAGAAGAGACAGCAGGAGAGAGGAGGGAGAGAGAGAGTCCTCCCCCACCTACCTTCACTTTTGTAACTGTACTATGGTAGGGCATGGGCAGGGGGATAGAGAAGGTCCTTATTCTAGGACATGGGAGAGAACAAAGTGGAGATACCTCTGCAGACATGGGGAAATGGTAATCATAGTTTCCACTCTGCAAATCATAGTTTCCACTACCTGTATGTCAAATGAAGAAAGCAGGGGTTTAGAAAAGAAAGATATCAGCACTCCTGTTGTTTCAAGGTTCTTTTGTCCTCCATGTGTGATTTGAGTTTAAACAATATTGGTATGAACCCCAACGCTAGAGTCACTGCTGGTCGCAGCACCCAAAGACACTGTAACAGACCTGTCAGATGTGATTGGGAAGAACAAGGGCTCGGCAGGGCACTGTGGCCTGAGGACCATTCAGGTTCTTGTTCATTTAGTGGGGTCACTACAGTTTGCACATGGCACATATCCTGTGATGCACAGCTGATGCACAGTTTCCATTAGCATGAACTCATGGTACCTTTTCGTGGGGTAGTTCATTCCCTTTTCAAAGTGAGAGCTCCTCACAGAATTTGCACTTGAGACTGGACTCAAGACACACATCTCTGCTTTGGTATCTAAGCATCCTTTATGGGTAGGTAGACACCTGGAGAAGGTAATTCAGCATTCCTAGCATCCTCCCTCCTTCCTCCCAGAGCATCCACTTCTCCACTAATATATGAGGAGCTGAAGTCACTGCATTGAAGTCAGAGATGCAATGATCTCCTTGGCTCTTGGTGTTTCCATGGAGAAGACTGTCCACCTTGAATTCACTGACTGTCACATATTAACCTCCGAGCGTCAGGAGACTTGCAGTACAATGGGGAAATGGTGCTTGTCTTGGCAGACAAAAGGCACAGAGCAGGGCTTCTCAGTAAAGAGGGAGAGGTTCCTGTCACATGCCAACCAAGCTGTTGGCCCAAGCCCAGGGAGTTCAGTGGTATTCAGAATTTAGCTGAGGACTCTTCATCAGCTGGGGAATTTTATATTTTGTTTAATTTTCTGAAAATCTGCAAAAAGAGCTGATACTGTGAATAAAGGCTCCCTCTTCTGTTTCTAAATGCTATTGCACAAATGTGAAAGAATCCTTGTTTCGTTGTGCTGTGCTTTGTTTTGTAATACCCCATTTTGAAACACACATACATATCTGATGTTAGAGAAGGAGAAGGACTTAGCAGATGATATCATATATCCCTGCTAGGTTTGGGATCAGGTAGGCAGGTTGCTAAGGAGAGATACAGGGCTCCTGAAGAGTAACTTTTGAAGCAGTATATTCTCACAGTAGCTCTGAGTCTCCTTTGTTGTTTTCTTCTTGGATTTAAACCACTGTTAAAATCAAATCCTCAAGATATAATCTTATCTAAGCAAGAAGAGGTGTTGTTTTTCATCGGTTGTAATCCCCAGGTTTCTGAAATAGTATAACATACAGAAGTTTATTGTCAGCAAGAGCTGATTCTTTTCTTTATTTCCACAGCATCTGAGCCCACATGAAGTTTTCCGTTGTGGAAATGTTGCTTCACCTGCAGCTGTCTGACTGTAATTTCATGCATATTTACCATGGCCATTGTAGCTACAAATAACTTTGTGCTGGTGAGGGTGGTGACTGAAGCTGCTTCACAGGAGTGGACTCAAGAAAGAAAGAAATGTGTTTCTTAAGTAAGGAATTAATCTTTGAGCACCCAAGGGTGATGAGGAAGCTGGCGGAAGAGCTCGCCAAGCCACTCTATATCATTTACAAACAGTCCTGGCTCACTGGGGAGGTCCCAGATGATTGGAAGTTGGCGAATGTCACACCAATCCACAAAAAGGGCTGCAAGGAGGACCCGGGAAACTACAGGCCTGTCAGCCTGACCTCAGTGCCTGGCAAGGTTATGGAGCAGATCATCCTAAGTGCAATCACACAGCACCTACAGGATGGACAAGGGATCAGACCCAGCCAGCACAGGGTTAGGAGGGGCAGGTCCTGTCTGACCAACCTGATCTCCTTTTATGATCGGGTGACCCACCTGGTGGATGAGGGGAAGGCTGTGGATGTGGTCTACCTGGACTTCAGCAAAGCCTTTGGCACCACCTCCCACAGTATTCTCCTGAAAAAGCCAGCAGCCCACAGCTTGGACAGGGGCACTCTGTGCTGGGTTAGGAACTGGCTGGAGGGCTGGGCCCGGAGAGTGGTGGTGAATGGTGCTGCATCCAGTTGGCAGCCGGTCACTAGTGGTGTCCCCCAGGGATCAGTGTTGGGTCCAGTTCTGTTTAATATCTTTATTGGCAATTTAGATGAGGGGATTTAGATGAGTGTACCATCAGCAAATTTGCAGATGACACCAAGTTGGGGGGGAGTGTTGATCTACTGGAAGGCAGGAGGGCTCTGCAGAGGGACCTGGACAGAATGGAGAGTTGGGCTGATTCCAATAGGATGAGGTTCAACAAGGCCAAGTGCTGGGTCCTGCACAACAACCCCATGCGGCGCTACAGGCTGGGCACAGAGCGGCTGGAGAGCAGACAAGCAGAAAAGGACCTGGGAGTTTGGATTGACAAGAAGCTGAACATGAGCCAGCAGTGTGCCCAGGTGACCAAGAAGGCCAATGGCATCCTGGCCTGTGTCAGGAACAGTATCACTCAGTGTTGGTGAGGCCACACCTGGAGTACTGTGTCCAGCTCTTGGCCCCTCAGTTCAGGAAGGATATTGAGGTGCTGGAGCAGGTCCAGAGAAGAGCAACAAGGCTGGTGAAGGGACTTGAGCATAAGTCCTGTGAGGAGAAGCTGAGGGAGCTGCGGTTGTTCAGCCTGGAGAAGAGGAGGCTCAGGGGAGACCTCATCACTCTTTACAACTCCCTGAGAGGAGGTTGTAGCCAAGTGGGAGTTGGTCTCTTCTCCCAGGCAGCTATCAGTAAGACAAGAGGGCATGGCCTTAAGCTGTGCCAGGGGAGGTTTAGGTTAGATATTAGGAAGAAATTCTTTACAGAGAGAGTAATCAGGCATTGGAATGGGCTGCCCAGGGAAGTGGTGGATTCTCCATCCCTGGAGGTTTTTAAGAAGATGTGGTTAGTGCCATGGTCTAGCAACCACGGGGTAGTGGATCAGGCGTTGGACTTGATGATCTCAGAGGTCTTTTCCAACCCAGCTGATTCTGTGATTCTATGAAAAGAAGAGTTCCATTTTTAGTGTTTTTACCAGCCTTTCATCTTCCTCAGAGAGGAATTGTAATACCCTCACAAGATGCTGCAAGTGCTCTTCTGTTTGGTATCAAGGGCGGGGATGCGTCATGTCAGGTCAGTCAGGAACAGCTGAGAGTGCTGGACCTGTCCCGTTAGTGGGGCTGCATCATTAGATGAAACGGTGAGAACATCTGCCTTTCATTATACTGCAAACTTCTTTTGACAGTGAACTGAAGAATGAAGAATGGGGAATGCCTGAACTCAGTCCTATGATAAAAAAATTTACATACTTTGTAATATCATTTAGGAGCTTTCCATGGGCCAGCATCTGTAATTTTGATTGTTGGAAAGTTTTTTGAGAGGCATAATTTTACTTAGACAACCCCTAAAACAAAAGACATCAGTGCCTGTTACACTTGTTATTTCAATAACCACTTCATTAATAAAGGTATCATAATTAGAGGGCTGTACTGTTAAGGCAACAGTCCCTACTGATAGTTACTACTAGTTCTGCCATATACTTCTGCCACAGTATGACTCCAAGGAGTCTTAACAGCCTCAGGTGTTTGAAATTGCTTATTTCTAGCTAAAAACAAGGATACTTTCACTTTTGTACCAAAATGAACGTATTTAAACATCCGACTCAACACAAAGGCAACAAGATGATAGCGTGTACTTGCTCCTGCGAACCTGCCACCCTTTTGTATCTGCCAATTACCCCAAGAAACAGAAATTCTCTAGAAGAAGAGAGAAAGTACGGGTGGTAATATCATCAAGCTTTTTATTTCAGGGATGATAGTGCTCTGTATTATCAAAAGTAGATCTAAAATACCATTTAGTACCAGTCTCAGCATTTGTGTCAGTGTATTGTCCTGTTTTTGCTGGAAATAACAGTGTGATGATGAACTTTTAAACAACCTTTAAACAATGGCAAAAGAGTTAGTTTGAAAAAGATTTTCCATAAAGTTAAAATCTGATTTCACTCTAAAATCACAGCAAAAAAAAAAGGCAAAAAAAAACTTACAGAGGAAATAAAAGCATAAATTAAAAAATGTTGCATATTATTTCAGTCACTGACATTCTCCTTTTCATAGCTGTGCTGGTTTAAAAGTTAACCATCAGGGGAAATTAACTCAACTCAAAAGAGAGATTTTAAGTCAGAATAACAATTTAATAAAATAATTCAATAAGTACGATTATACAGACAAACAATTGGTCTTAACCCACAAAACCCAAATGTATAACCCAGCACCCTGGGGTATGAACAAAGTGGTGTTCCTTGGGATCCCCCCTGAGTCCAAAGTAAAGGGAGAGGGGAAAAACCTGCTGGTGGGAGAGCTGTTGCAGTCTGGTCAAAAGTAGTGATTGCAGTCCAGCCGAGGGTGGTGGTCTCAGTCTGGTTGAGAGCGATGAGCTGCAGTCCTCCTCTGGATCCCACAAGTGGTAAAAAGGTTCCGAAACTCCAAGTTTATATATTCTCCAGTTCAGGCAGGAATGCTCAGTCCTTCCCTCACAGCAGGGAATTCCATAAAAGGGTATGAGCATGCTCAGTCCTTCCCTCAGAGTGGGGAATTCCATAAAAGGGTATGAGGACAGGAACATCTTCCTATTTCACAGGCCTCTACTGATAACAATTTCTGGGAAATGGCATGGAAGGCTATAGAATACACAGTTTTGGGCTACACCCATACAGCAATGAATCCGTCCCAGCTGTTCTAACTAGGACAATAGCTCAGGACCTTTGGCCAGATATCTGAAAAGCAAATAACAGAAATTCATATGGTTCTGATTGTGAAGGAATTTCCTTTCACAGTGATCTATGCCTCTTAGAAAGTAAAATACAAATGTTATTAAACTCTTAGGAATAATGGATGTGGAAAGCTCACTGGATTCACAGAGTTTGAGTGCAACCTGTACAACTAAGAAAGAAGGTAAATGGTTCTTTAAAGTTATGTGGTTCTTTAAAGTTGGAATATTGTTCAGCTTGGCAGGGAGGAGATGTGAAGCTTTTGTTATAGGGGTACTTGGGAAATGGAGTAAGAGCAATAAAACATTTCTCATTCTTTCAGAAGGCAACATAGCAGTAAATTTCTAAGTGGATTTGTACAAAGTTGTTCTGTTTTCTACAACAGACATAATGACTATTTTTAGTGGCACATAGACAATGTAGGTAATTGCTTTGTAGACTTTCTGTCCCAAAACTTTTACTCACCCATTTTAACTCACTTCAGTGATTTTATTCAGGTTTATTTCCAAATTGTGATGACATATTCTAACCATTATGTGTATTGGTAGAGGAATAGTTCTGCAATTGCTTGTGTCTACTTTGTCTCTTCCAACATCTAGTGTCTTTGTTTTTATGCACTATAGGTGTTTGGTGAAACTGGTTCCATTCACATAAATCCTGTGTATCTAATATAGCATACTTGAAAGTGAGCTAGCTGACCAGCAATGAATATCAGGCTTCCTGTAATGAGACAATGGGAAATGATGCATAACCTTGTAAGAGAAACTTATGCTGCAGAGTGACACACAGTGAGGTCTGCTAGAGCCAAGGGACTCTACACCTACAAATGCAGGGGCTGAAAGGCATCGCAAGTGTTACACATGGGAAGCATGGAAGCAAGGATAAAAGCAGCAAGAAGTAGTGAAATGGATCAGAACAACACTACACAGCAAATGGTGGCAAAGGCTGGAGAATGGCTTTAAGCTGTATCCAGTGACACGCAAGTGCAAGTGTATTCTCTGTCACCATGCTGGGCTTATATTTACCCACTCAGCACCAGACATCCTGAGTGACATAGGGCTGTGATATGAGACAGGGGAGTGTGTGACTGGGGTGCGAGCCAGGAAGTCCATGAGGCAATCACATTGTTTCACATGAAGGAACCTCCCCACTGGCCAGCAAGGTACTGTTGGCATGAGGTACCTGCCAGGGCTCCTGCTACTGCCCTGCAAAGGGGAGGGATGGAGGCACAACAGCAGGGCAGGGAGTCTTGCTGATACACTTGAGGGTATCTGCACAGCACGGTTATTCTCAGTTTCTCCTCTAAATGGAGAGGAAACATGCAGCCCCACATTCTAAGTAAACTCTATATGTGAAGAGGAAATTATGCTTGTCGGCTTTCTCTGTACCTTCCACCATCTCAGCTGTTCCTGGTTTGCACATGCATGCAACATATCTCTGGGCTATTTATGGTGTTCATTAAAATGGGAACAACTGTCTAATTTCCCTGTCTTTTAAAGACAATTATATCAATTGTATATTAACAACATCTGCCTCTGACTCTTAGTTTACATCAACCTATAGCACTCAGGCTGGCTCCTGCTGAGACACATATTGCTCCTGTAGTGTTGGTCCAACTCCTTTCCTAGTACCATCAAAAATTCACTTTTCTAGAGCAGATCCCTCAGAGCAACTGCAGCTGTAATGTCTGTGAGAACATCCTGAAAGTCCTGCTTTCACAGTTTTTGCTATAACCTTGCCCCAGAAATTAGTATTTTGTCTACCTCAGACTGTTTAATGAATTTTCTCCCTATTCCAATATTACTGGGATATCTGTTTAAACCACACAGTTCTTCTGGAATGCAGAGACTTTTTGTCAGAACTAGTGATTATCCCACATTATTGTCAGGACATTTTTTTTTTCCAGACAACATATAACTGGCTTTTCATGTCAAGGAAAAGCAAGTTCTCATTTGGAAATCTACTAGGAATAGTAGCTGATACGGGTCTGTAGGAAAGAGGCAAGGCTAGTACTTATCCGGAATACTAACCATGTCCTGTGATTTATGTTTCAGAGAAGTCTCAGTGACACAAGCTTTTGTAAGACACAAGCTCTCAGTAAGTATTTCCCAGAAAATTCTCACAGCAGCATTTTAACAGCTTAAAAGTGGTTTCTTCTGCTGGTTTTGAATTAGGTTGTTAGGGGGGTTTGCCCTCCATAATTTTGTATTGGAAAAAAAAGATTAACTTTTTGCCTTCTCCATGCCGCTCTCAAATATAAGTAATTCTTTCACATTCCCAGTTACATCCTTCTGCAGACTGAGATGCCTTATGTGTCTAAAACAGAAGCTGTCTCTTTGCTGCTCTTCTCCTTGTCTCTTTTAATCCTGCTGCATTGAGTGTAAGAGGAAGGTAGGAGGTAGGAGGACCACCATGATTTTGAATAAGTGGGCCACCTTTGGATTTACTTAGTGGCATAAAAGCACTCCCGATTTTCTGTCTTCCATTTCTTTCCTAATCCTGTTTGTTCTCAGACTCTTACTAGACCAACATTTTCACCTGCAGTAACCCCAAGATCTCTTTCATGAATTCTCATAGTCAACTCAGAACTCATAGGTATGTACAAAAGAATTGATTTTCCCCATACCACTTTGTGTTTATTCTGTGTTTAATTTACTTTCATGAGGTCCTTCTGCATTCTTCACAGCTGGACCTTAACTTACTGTCTCTGCATAACTGTTGTATCAACAACAAAAAAAGTATCCCTTTATTCTACTCCCTTTCCCAGATCACCAGTGAATATATTGAATAGCACCGGCTCTAGAACAGGTGCCTGTGGGGTCCCCATTGATTATGCCATTCACTTGTAAAACTCAGTAATTTATTTTTTATTTCCTGTCTTTCAATTAGCCATTTTCTATGTGACTCTTTTCATGGTATCCATTGGCAGCCTAGTTTCTTTCCTTGACCTGTGTTAAGAACTAAATTCTCTACAGTGTTTATACCTCCAGCTAACGAGCTGTGAGCAATGGGTATGTCTTTTCTCCGTAGTTTTTAATGATATTACTTCTCTTGTTGCTTGGTGTTGATTATGCTGACCTTTGTATCGATCTTACCATAGTAATGCAGCGGTGAAACATGTATCTTGGAGCAGACGGGTGGGAGCTTGTCTTCTTTGGGACCCGCAATTTGTGGGAGTTGCTACTAGCCTGAGATCTGGAAGTAGCAGTTCTTCAGTAGGACACTAAGGGGCAGCCCCAGACCAAAAGAATATTCCTCGTTTTTTATATGCATACAAACTAAGAGAAAACCGTATTTGCCTCATTTTTCTATATTGATTTAACGTCAACAGTGGCCAAGAATGTTAAATCAAGTCGGACTGGAGTGGTTTTTTCTTGTTGCATCTTTTGGTAAGAATTTATTTTGGCACTGGTGATGAAGAAGGTGTGAGTTTATTTGCCAGCCAGCTGCAAATGGACCCACTTGAGCTCACAGGTAGAGCAGAGAGGATGGAAAAGATATGGTGAGCTCTGCTTTAGGAGTCTTGGTGGCCACCCCACACATTATGGCATGGCCAAGCACATGTACAAGCGTGTAGTTGTATAGGCCAGGGGCCTTCACTGCTCAGAGGTGCTCCTTGCCAGCAGAGAGCTAGTCGTACAAGCCTCAGAAGTCCCATTCCCAAAGTAACAGCTGCTGCATGAATAGTTGGAAACCAGGAAGGAGGAACTGAGGCAGCCCGCCTAGGACCATAGAAAATCTGTGTAAAGCTTTTCTTACCGCTACAACGTGGTGAGTTGGCCACCATCCTGTGACACAGGAACACCCCCTGCAAGATGTCCCTTTAATTGTGAAACTAACCCGAGCCTAGCTGCAAAAACCTTGTGGAAGGAACTGATCATTGGAGTGAATTAGGATAAGGGCTACTGCCTGTCAATATGAATTTGAATTAGGAAAAAACATGAGTCAGTCAGAACTAGCATGTGTCCAAGGGGTGGATTTGCCTTACTGATTAGTGGATCTGATGCAAAGGGAATTACTGTCCTGGCTTTGTTCAAAGGGTGAAGTATTGCCAAGTTCTAGCTGTAATGTGAGCTACCAAAGCCAGCTGTCACTGGGTCCGTGGTCTCTGATTACTGGGTGGAGAGATGCTCTGTCACGGGATCCCCTGCCACTACCTGAGGCAGAGCTATCTCAGACTCTGTGTTTACACCAGGATATTTTACATTACTTTGACATCCTTCCTGGGTGTAGATAGACTGCATTAAAATCATAAATTGCTGCATAGATACATCTGCTTCAGAGGCTTATGAAGAAGAAAGAACTGTAGCCAGAAATACTTCAGAACTCCAGTTTAGGGTTAATGAAAACTTTCTACTCTATTTTACAGATAACAGTACATTCATATACAATTTGATGTTGCCCTCACAAGCTAATAATGAATGGTTGCTGACAGAGGAATGAAATGGCGACCGATTTCCTCTGAGGAGAAGAAAGCAGTAGGTGGTAACTGGAGTCAGTACCTCAAGTACAGACAATGCCAAGTGGGTATCACAAGAGAAATGACCGCTACGGGAACAGGGTTCAATGGTCTGGATGGTTCAGTGAAAAAGTAAGTTATGTATTTGGAAAAGAAATGTATAAGCTTGTCCAAAACTCAGCACTCAGCAGAGAATATCAGGATATGTTTTAGTTGGGCAGCCTTTGAAGTGTAACCCATTAAAAAGATGCCTGTGGAATAAACCACCAAATTTGTGTGACAAAAGCTATTAGCAAGAGATTTAACAGTTCTTTGCTATTCTGCTTTCTGTGGGATCATAGCAGTTAAAACAGCCTTGAAGATGTGAACCAGAACCTGTAGGGGAGAGAGACATGCCTGGTATAAATGAATAAATCAATCAGCCACCCAGATATGGAAAAAAACCACTAATGAAAATGCTAACAATCCTAAAAATGTGAAAGTTCACATTATAATTTAACAAGAAATGCTGGTTCAAATGTAAGTCTCTTATAAACTCCTTAACCTATTTAATACACTCTTCAGTCTAATCTAGGGTCTGATCTATCACAGGCTTTTTAATGCGTAGTATAAACATCCTTCTGAGCCTTGCAGTGTTCCTTGTTACTTCCCATTCCACCTTTTCCCACTTTGAGGGTACAATATTGATTCAAAATATGTTCATACCAAGAACATATGTTCTTGGGGGAGGAAGGGAACAAAGACCACAAGTGTGAGTTTGGGAAAAATAAATAATGATAGGATATAGGTGGGAGGCCGACTTGCCTTCCCCAGTACAATAATCACTTGTGAGAAAATATTCCCCATATGCATTCTGGCAAATGTTGAAAGCCAGATGCCCCAAGTACAAGATTCTCACGCATAAGCTGACTAGTATTTTACTGTGGCTTAGAATGGCACTTTATAAACTGCTCTGGCTTAAAGGCAGTTTGTGTCATGTTGTCTCAAGAAGATATCATGGAAAAATGCTGGTGAATAAGCCAAAGCTTCTCCTTCCCAGCTGTGGAGGAAGAAGACTGCTGACCTATATCAATGATTGACTGATTTCACACAAGGCAGAACTCTGCTAATTTTTCTGGGGAGCAGAGACCAGCAGTAAGGTTTTCTGCCTGACTGCCCCATCTCCATGCAGGAGGGGAAAAGCAGTCCCATAGAGCCTCCCAGCTGAGTGCACATTTACATTACCCCAACTAAAATTAAAGGAAGCAGTCACTGTTGGTAGGGTCCTTTCTCAGATTTACAGGGCAAGGAACAACCTCCACCTCTCTCAGCATTCTCCAGTGGAATCATAGAAAGGTTTGGTTTGGAAGGGACCTTAAAGATTACCTAGTTCGCACACCCCTGTCATGGCCAGGGACACCTTTCACTAGACCATGTTGCTCAGAGCCCCATCCACCTGGCCTTGAACACTTCAAGGGATGGGGCAGCCACACCTTCTCTGGGCAACCTGTTCTAGTGTCACCATCCTCACAGTAAAGAATTTCTTCCTTATATCTAATCTAAACCTACACTGTCAGTTTGAAGCCATTGTTAAATCTCTTTTCTTGGAGGTTTTCAGAATTTAACTAAACAAAGCTGTGGCTGCCTAGTCTGATGCTGGAGATCATCCAGTTTTGAGAAGGCAGTGGGACTAGGCATGTCAGAGGTGCCTTCTCACCAGCACTGTGCGATCTGGCAGGCTGTGAAGGACAAAGTTTGATCATGAATGAGGAAGGCACTGATCTTCACCACGTCTCCGCCCATGCTGCAGTTCCACAATCTCTCTCAGCCACACACCTGGTGCTGCTCCTGTGTTTAGTCTGATGGAAAACAGAGTGCAGGGTGAGGATTGATGAGGGAATGGTGGTTGCTGACATGAAGTCAGGTCTTAGCCTGGTACAGAAGTGCTTCACAGTCTACTTTGACTTTATTTATCTCCAGTGCCCATTAGCTATCCTAGTAAACCAGATTTTGCTGGAGCGCCAGATGAGGGATTAAAACAGTTGACTGATAATCACGAATTTTGAGTAGGCACTTGGACTTGCCTTCACAGAAGCTGTGAGACCTCTGCTGTCACTGGAGCCACTGGTAGGATTTCACTAGCCAGAGAGGAAAGGACTGGACACAGCAAATGGCATGGACCTCTTAACAAACAAGTGCAGGTCAGTGCAGCTGTTCACTGTGCACACGTCATCCACTAGTGTGGAAAAGAAAGTTTCTTACACAATTAGCTGGAGTGAAAGGAGCTATTGAAAGAGACCGCACGTATTATATCACTGTATAAATTATTAAGCTGATGTCTTTCTTTCTTCCGTCCTGAGGATGGCAGCTCTGAAAGTTTACACCCACTTCCTGGAAGTTGTACCTCCTGTAGACTCTGCTTAGATAATTAATTTGCAATATTCATTAACCAGAGGATCGGTGTAATAATATATAGACAAACAGAAGGATTTCATACTTATGTATTAACTCAGCTGTGGGTTTTTTTCTGTTTGTGGGTGAAACTGTTGTTGAATAAATGGGGGGAGGAGGGGAACAAAACAAAACAAAAAACCCCACACCCAAACCCCAAACCAAGGATTTTTATCTTTATCTGGTTAATATTTCTGAACAATAGTCACAAGCCTTAGTGAATCACAGGCAAGACAGGACCCTGTGGCTGTAGCTACGTGCAGGGCTTCATGCTTTTTCTTCTGCATCTGCAGATACAGAGAATTCCCAGGACTGAGTGGAAGAGATGTTCTGTGCCTGATATCACCAATGTTCTTCTCCCACGTGCTGCATACGGTCCAGCTAGGTCCCAGTGCTTACTGGAGCATAGGGACTTCCCTACACAAAACCAAGCACCCATGAGCTATTGCCAAATACAGAAGAGGTATGGAAAACAGCTCTCCTCCCCAGCTCTCCTCTGACTCCAGGAGAGATTAGGTTCCTCTTGTTCCTCTCATTTCCACCTGGACCATTTCTAAAATGTACCTGGACACTGGATCTCCCCTTCCCTGGTGAGCACTCACAACCACAGCAATGGAGAGTGAAGGTGTCTGCCCTGTGCACAGCACTGTGTGTGTCTGCAGGTACCTCCAGATAGAACAGCCTGCCTGTTTCACAAATAACACTTTACACATGGTCACTTCCCATATCACTGGAATCCAGTATTTTTATGTGCCTGGCTCCCTTCTTCCCTCCCTTTTTTCCCAGAGGCCAAGACAAGAGCACACCTCATTGTCTTTCCCTCTGGCTGGAATGAAACAGAGAATGAGCTGCAGCTCTGTACCCTGTTCATCTGGACAGTTGTGCTTCCTGGACATGTGTGTGCAACACGTAGAAGAAGGCTTTACTGAGGGAAACCAAACCCAGCCCAAGCAGTTTTACATTACATGTGTCTGTCATGAAAACTGTGGTTATCTGGTATCTTGGGTGGTAAGTAGGACCCACCATGGTGAAGCTGCTGTTTCCTGCGTCCCCCAACCATCAATCCCAGGGTCAATGAGTCCCTGGGGTTGGGACAGACAAAGCCCTCCGGCGGCAAGGTCGTTTATTCAGAGAGAGATGCTGAACTGCAGTTGTTTTGCAGAACTATAAAAATAAAGCTAAGCCTGTTGATCAGGGCACAGTGGAATTCCGGGGACACCTTCCTCTGAAACCGGTTCCCTCGTTTCCTCCTGAGGATACAGCAAGAATTTCATTCAGAAAGAGGCAATGTTTTAGGCTTACAAAGATATCTGACAATTAAGGTAGATGTCTCAAGGGATATGTGGTACTTAGACTGTAGAAGTGTTGAAAGACAGATTAGAAAGAGTTCTTCTGAAAATTATGGAAAGTTTTTTTATACTGACTTGGTGATTGTTAACATTTTCTAATTTTGACCTTTAGGCCCCTGAATGGGTATATTTGTGAAAGGTCATATGTTAAAAAATATCTCCTACATTCCAAACACAGCTCTCTGATCTGCCTAGTGCATATTTTAGTGATCCAGTTACAGCAAAAGGCTTTTATTGAAGAGAGTAGGCACGTGGAAACAGAAGACCCACCATCCTGTGACAATTATAGTCTGTCTCTATTGTGTAATCTACCCTTTCAGCCTGATAAACAAGAGCCTGTCCATGCATTTTGAAAGGAAAGTGACCACCACCTTCTGTGATCTGAGTATTTTCTTGCATACACCTCAGCTAGGCTGTAGAGCAGGTAAGTCTTAGCCTTTGCACAGTGTTATTGTTCAGGACTCCAGTCTTAGTTTGAAGTGCATTCTCGCTTTTTTAACTTTCTCCTGGGGCCTAATCAATAGTGTTTCCCTTATACCTGATTTCTACTTTTAGTTACTTTTTGAGTCAAATACTCTGCAAGTAATTATATTTCCATCTTTTTTTTTCTTGGCGTTGCTTCTCTGTGTACCTTCTGACTGCATGCTCGATGAAGCAAAACTTGCGGTGCCCAGCTCACACTTATTTATATTGCAGGCAATTTACATGAAAAAGGGTCAGCCCAAGCAAACAACAGAGTAAATTGAAAGCTGACACTTCCATCTTTATTACTGGTGGTCTTCCTCTAACCATCTCTAAACTGATGTGGAGCTTTCTTTATCAATGTGCACTCACTTCAGCTGCTGGTATTTGTTGAACTCATTTTCTTGAGAAAACTTTTAAATGAGCAGGTAGGGGTTAAGCCTTCATTTTCCCTGTGTTTTCACCTATGGGTGCAAAAGATTTCCCTTTACAGCAGCTTTGCAAAATAGATGCACAGTAGATCACTTTCTGAAATAAAAACCTTCCTTTCCATCAACTTTTTGAAATAATTGCTTGTGAGTTCAGGACAATGTTTTATTTTAGTACAGTCCATCCTTGCTCAGATGCATATAAGGGGATGGACCAACTGAAAGCCCAACTTTTCAGTCTGGGTAACAATTTCTCTCTTTAGCTGGCCCTCCATCCCTTCCCAGAGACTGGCACTTGGTTTGGTTCCTCTGCAATGTCACTGACTTTGTATCTTTGCCCCACAGCTCTCCCACTCACTGCTATGACCACACCACTGAAGGATGCAATGGACACCTTGATCAAGATTTTCCATCACTACTCTGGCAAAGAAGGAGACAGATACAAGCTCAGTAAAGGAGAACTCAAGGAGCTTCTCACCAGTGAGCTCACTGACTTCCTTTCAGTAAGATGCATCCTCTGAACCTCCTGGATTACTGTTTCATGGGTGGGATAAGCAGCTATCCAAGGATTTGGGTAGGGATAGCATCTCCTTCTGCAAGGCCCATCCTGCCACAGCTTCTCAGATGACAGTTCTTCGTGAAGCTGTACAGAACGATATGAGGTCAAATGTCCCATTTAAGAAGTGTGTTTTCAGAGAGTAGTCGAGCCCCAGTGCCCTGCCAAGTACCACCAGCAGCAGAGGTGGGTACCTGTGCTCTGCATGTTCCTCAGCACTTTTGAACAGGAGGGCGAGGCCAGCCTAGAAGCAGCAACAAAATAAGTGCTCAATAAGGCTTTAATTAGTTTGTTTGTTTGTTTCATTTTCAATTATAGGGCATAGATAAATCCTTGAAGAATTAAATACAGCAACCAGTTCTCATGAGACAGGAAAGTAGCTTGTGCACACTGGCCACACAGTACAGCCACTTGTGTGCCTTGCAGAGGGATGCTGAGAAAAGCCTTTCAGTGATAAGCTGCTGATCTGAATATCTCTTTGTACATTTGTGTTTTACATTACGCATGGATGCTTTTATGGAATCAAAAGCACTAATAATAATGTTTTTATGTATCCTCTTAATTGTAAAAATTATTGTGGACACTCTGACCACCAGCAGGATTTTTCTTTACATTATATCTGTTTTCTTGAATTGAATTTTCTTTTAATCTTGGCTATTATTTATTATCCTGAGATTCAATGTTCTTACTCCCCCTGAATAGGATGTGTTTTTTGTCAAGAAGAGATCATATGAATGTGATGAATGGATGTATAAAATGACCACTTAGGAATAGCTTGTTGAAAATCTAAGTACTTTTTGTTAAAGGATGATAGAGAAATGCACATTATAGATCTATTTTGTCAAAAGGAATCCATGCTCAGCATCTCCTAAAATCTGTTTGATTCATTTCAGTGCCTATTTAGTACCTGTATTCCTTCTAAGAGCTGCACTGTCTTCAGTTTCTGATGCTGTTTTACTGTTCAGGTGCATATTTGATGCTGCGTTTTATTTAATAGCACAAGTCTCATCACATAGCAGTGGGCTGTACTGCTGGGTGTGTCAGAATTACACATTCAATATCTACACAGCTAAGTCAATTTTCTTTCTCTTTAGGGCCAAAAGGACCCAATCCTGGTCGACAAGATTATGAAAGAACTGGACTCCAATGATGACAATGAATTGGATTTTAATGAATTTGTCATTCTGGTTGCTGCTTTGACTGTGGCATGTAATGATTTCTTTGAAGAACAGCTAAAGAAAGAGGGATTTAAAAAATCCTCTATATAATCAATCTCTTGGCCACAAATGCAAGCAAAGCATGTCTAGTAGGTAACCCTCATTGGTGCTCACCGCGTGCAAACCACCGTTCCCCCAACTGTTACTGCTGTAAGATCTTTATGGAGCTGATCAGCAGCTGGTATAAGCTGGACCATAGCCAGCTTACACTACTTGAGATCTGGCTTTTAATATTTTCACTCTTTGCGCTCCATGCATCTTTAACATGCCTTCATCTGTTGCCCAGGTCAAGGGCTTGGGGTGACAGATTGTTTGGCAGGAGTTGAGACTTCTGTTTCTTAAGTGTCAGTGGAAAGTAAAAGGCACAGGAATGCTCCTTATACACTTTCCAAACGGAAAAATTTGGAATGACACATAAAACTTGCAATTTCATTTTCAGTCATTTTATAACAACGATATTTTTGCAGCTCAAAACCAGCAGCTTTTTTTTTGCTCAGCTCTGCTAATGCTAAAGCCCTTTTTAGATGTTGCTCTGTGTGTCCCCACACTCGCATTTCAGATGCAGTCACAGCTGTCTCTTGCTGCCTGAGCAGACGATACCACTTGCCATTGTTACAGGTTCATTTCCTCCATCTCCCCAGCTTCAATTTTGTTGTGTTGGCATTACTGCATCCCAGCAGTCAACCTCTTCCCTCAGCATAAATGTATTTATTCATACGATAAATTATTTAAATACATAAAAGATTTAGTCAGCAAACTGCTCTGAGGACTGATGGAAGGACTGGGTCTTTGGGGAAAATGTGTAAATGCCTTCTTTCACTACTCTGGCATGGGCTTTTAGAGGACCACTTGTGGGGGTTTTAATGATGGAATCCCAGGGTACAGCTTTGTAATGTGAATGGTCTTATGGAATAATGATTTCATCTCACACCAATCCAACCCACTGCATGGAAACTGTGCAAAAGGGGCAGTGGGACCCCATGGCCAGGGAAAGAGAGAGTAAGATAATCCCTTTCAGAGCTAACTTGCTCTTGGGTTGAATTAAGAGTATTTCTAGACTTCTGTTTAAATTAAGCATATTTCCAAGGCCCTGTAAATCCTTAGAGGCAGGGTGTTCTGGCTTTTTTCTTGCATGGAGAGCTCTCTTATTTCTTTGTTATTTTGTTGGTAACTTCAAACTATAATAAAAGGCATTTGAATTAAATGAAGATTTTTTTTTGTTTGTGTAAGAGGTTAGTAAAAATCATCCCCCGGTGAAGATGTGCCCTGCTAGGCAACATTTGAGGAATGCAGTTCACTTGCCTCTACTTCCCAGACCACCAAACATCATTCAGTAAAGACCATATTTTTATGAAATTATATATTATTAAGAATATGTGACTTATTATAGGAAGGGGGTTCTATAGGGTGTAATAAATATAACAAGGGGCAGACATCATCCTAAGAAAGGGGCCACCACCAAATGATGTCATCCCAGGAAAAAAGCAGATTTGGCAGTGATGACAGAGCCACCCTGTGCTGCCTCTTTAACCATTCAGTAACAAAGTTGTATAGGATTCACAGAAGATCTTTAGACCAGCACAGCAGAAAGTATTAAAGTAAAACTGGCAAAAACTGGGCAACTTTTTGTCCCCTTTAATGTCATGCACATCAATATAACTGCAAGTGTTGGACCAGGATGGCAGAAGTATCAGCCAGAAAACATAAGACTGCTTTTATGATTCCCCATAGGTCCTGCAGACTGTTGTTAGTCTACAAGCCTTTCACCTTCCTCCAAGAGGAAGTGAAAGAAGAGCAGCCTAAAGCTTTAATCAGTCCTAGTAAGGACCAATTTCTTCTTTATGACTTTTGAGCAAGATGCTTTTCGGAAACAAGCTCGCGAACATTCATAAACCCTCTACTCATCCCTGATAAGCTCCTGGACATGTAGCAGCCCATGTGTAGAGCAGAATTATGCTAGGTCACAGCTGGCATCAGCTATGTGTCCTGGGGTCAGGCAGCAAAAGTCACTGCTGTGATGGAGAGGCTCAGTGGAGCCGTCTCATCAGCTGAATTTACTAGGAATTGTGTGCATCCTAATTCCTCTGTGAAAGGGGCTTGCTTGTACATGAGCTGTGGGTGAATCAGAGGAGAATGACTCAAATGATCTTTGTTCCAACAAAGTTTTATAAAACCTCCCTTTTTGGCTGGTTAGGTTTTTCTTGTTGCTGTTTTAGCTGCAAGGACAAATGTTAAACTCTGCTAGCTTTAAAGACGAAATATTTTTGTACAAAGACTGGAAACCAAGCAGAAAAATAAGAAAATGCACAAAACACATTCAAATGCTCAAAACCACAAAGCCTTGGCACAACTGGGGTCCTGTGCTAAGACTTGCCATCCTATTTTAGGGGTATCTATGGGCTGACCCATAGATGGTCCTCTCTCATTCCTCTCCCACTGGAGCCAACTAATGTTGCATTAGTAGACATATCTTGTAAGAAACATACCTGAAGATTACCTGAAAGTTTTCAAAGTGCCTCTGAACCAGAAAAAACTGTGAGCAATCCCCTGTTCTGTAAGCACTCCTCAAGAAGGAGAACTGCATTGAAGCCACTTATGCTGGCTGTGCGAGATGGTGCTTGCAAGGCCAACCTTGCTATGGCCACTTTGTCCTGCAGATGTGAGCATTTCAGGTTTAGCTTCTCTCAGAAGGGAAAAATGTCTCCTTCAGACATGAAGGCAGAATTTTTTTCTCATTGTTTACTGACACCCTGCTTCAAGTCTTCAAGACTTCAAGTCTTCCTGTAGTTCACAAACCTAGGAAGCACTTTGAAGTTGTACATGCAAAGAAAGCTTGCTGTGTGGCTTTCTCCAAAGTCCCTCAGCTTTGGGAATTGTGTCTAATTACAGACATTTTTTCCATTCTGTTATCAGTCTGTCTGAAAAATCTATAGAAAATTGAACACCACAATATGGCCTAATATTTTCAAGTTACATCGAAGACCAACAAAAATACAGCAATGCCAGACAAGATCTTTTCTATATATTGTGAAATTGTTTTGCTTGACATCTAAATAGTAGATTTCCAGAAGATAAATTATATTATCTTGAAAGCCTCAGCCCTTGCCATTTGCTTTTATTTCAGTTCAAAAAAGACTACAAGTGCCAGTGCAACTGGGTACACAAAGCTTGATGCAATATCTGTTAATAAATTTATTACTTCTTCAGATTCGATATCCAACTGCCAATCTCATGACCATCAAGATAAGTGGTTTGTAATGGAGCTGTGCATCCAAGTTTTGATTTACCAGCCATGTCCAGTAGGAAGGCACTACCTTTCCAGTCTTCAGCAGTGTAGAGGGTGTCAAGCGCCGTGGAATAATTGCCTTCCTACAACACCACTTCCTGCTTATAAAGGTGAGAAACAAAGTTTGTCTGGGTTGTGGGAAGGAAAGAGAAGTGACTCTAGGAGGCCCCAGCGGAACAGGTGGTGTGTCCAGTAGCCAGCAATGTCATTAACTGCTTTCCACCAATTCTACCCCAGGTCACTCAGCCACCCAAGGCATACTTCTTTTCAAGGCTCCATGCTACAGCATAAGGCAGAGCATGACCAGGAGGGAAACTCTCAGGGATAGCTCAGCGTCCATCATTCCAGCTCAGTAGCACACAGGAAAAATTCAACTCCTCTCTAATCACAGCCTTGAAAAGGTTGGGTAAAAAGTCAAACACAAAACTTGTATCTGAAATCAGATTAATCTATATAAAGGTTTTTGACTGGCAGGAAGATTTGTTAGACTGTAGTGTGACGTCATGCGCATGTCTAATAAGGTTTTTGATTGACAGGCCAACAATTATTAGATGTGTCTTTAGGGATAATTAAGTCTGTTGAATAGTACTCTATTACTTGAAGAAAAAAGGGGTCACATTTTCAATTTTATCTTTCTTCTTCCACGTATTATGATATGAGAGAGAATGTTTTATTTATTATCTAGTAATCTGTTTTCCAAACTAAGTCCATTCACATCCTTTCCTCTGAGCTGGAGTATGGTGGGTTACAGGCTCTGGGTAGCCATCAGAGAGCACATGAATGACTTTACTAGAAATATTAAAGAAAAAAAAAACAGACAAAAACTTGCCCTTTTTAAATACCAACTCTCATCCACCTTCAATCATTTGTGTATGAGGGGCAACTCCCAAGGAAGAGAACTGCAGCTGCAGCTACTTATTTTGCCCTTGCAAGTAGATTCTCAGCTGATGTAAAATGACAGAGCCTATTGCACTTATATAATTTTGTAACAGCTGAGGACATGTTCTTGAGACTTTAAATTAGTCTTCAATGGAAAGCTGTGTTTCTGTAAGCTGGTTGGCTAAATAAGGACATGTCTGTAAAATTGCCGATTTTGCTACAAGACAGTTAAGAGGAAGACAGAAGAAGCAGTTACTCTGAGCACAAGTATTTGGGGAAAATTAATGGAAATGTTCCTGTATTTACTTTAAATTCTAAGCTGTTCTCTGAGGTCCTGGTTGACTTCATGGGTTGCAAAGCAAATTGTCATAGTATAGCTTTTAAATATCTACCAAGGGACTCTGCTTTAAAACTCCACATATTGCTTTGACATTCCCACCAGTTACATGAACCCAGAAAAGCACTACAGAATAAAGTTACGAAAGGAAAAACACCTCAGTGTAGAAAAAGTTGCAAAGAGCAGAAAAGCAGCTGAACCACATGGAGCATTAATTAAGGCTGTGTTTTGGGAGCTGGAATATGGCAAGAAGTTGAGAATGTTACAGAAAAATGTAAATTCCTCAGCTCTGACTGGAGATGTCAAGTGGTAGAAGCAAAGAGATCCCTGTGGCTGAGCAAGATGCAGGGCTGGAGAGCTCCATCCCATTAAACTATTGATACCTTGGCTAGGTGAAAGCAAAACTGTTTTTACCCATGCACTAATGACCTAAGTCTGCAGTTTTCACTCAGGGAATTTTTTTTTTCAATTTTTGATGCCCCAGGAGTAGTATTACAAGGAGAACCATCACCGTCAGCAAGTCAAGTACAGTTTCTATCTGAAATTAAAAAGCCCATTAGTGCACCCAAGGTAAAGATGGTCTCTGACATTGCTATCAAAGGTTTAGCTGCCTTTATACTTCAGGAAGTTGAAAAATCATGACAAGATGATCTCAAGGTCCTTCAACATATATGATTTTTACACTGTACTTTCACCTAAAAGCATTTGGAGTGTAATTGATCAAATTGGCACTGCAGCCTGTACGGTACTAAGGATAATGGGTAAGGAATCACATACATGTGAAAAATATCGAGGGAGGAGTTGACAAGATAAATATACTATTATGCTGGGTATGCTGACATCTCTTATCTGACTCATATTGACTAGTTGCATCGTGTAACACTCCACAGTGTTTCTGAAGTGAGTCCATTACTGTGACACTACCAGAGACAATTGTGTTGAATTACAGTTTTTTCCCGGAAGAGAAAGGCTCAGTTGAGGAGATTCACTTCAGCTGAGAAATACTTATCCTTCTTGGATAAGAAAAACATCTTCAAATATCACTTATGAAAGTGGTTCTGCTTTGTCAAAAATAAAGCTTGTAATTCACAGATTAAACAAATTTTGGAATGTGACTAAGATTTCTCAATACATCTGAAGTTACATTCTGCAAAATAAACCTCAGCATTGAAAATAAAGTGACAAATGTTCTAGTAACCCTGAGTTGAACAGGAAATTTGGGAGAGGAGGAAAAGGAGTTGTTGCTTGGAGAGGGTTGCCGGGAGAACATTGCAGCTGTCGGGGAGGCTGCAGTATCATGTCCTCTGCAGATCTGGCATGGGACTGACCTGAGCCACAAGGGTTACACATCCAAGCAAAGTAAGCCTCAATAACTTTGCAATGTTTTGGAAAGGAAACTGTTGTTCTGCAACACCACTGGGATTTTTCAGAGAAGCTGCTGCAGCTGGCAAAGGCAAACACTTGGATTCATAGACATGAACCAAAGAGGCTGCCTGGGAGCTATACTGACACCTGCATGTGGCTTTGGTGTCGATGTCTTCTTACACCAGCCCTGAAGAGCAGAGATGCCCACAGAGTATGTGGGTCCAGACAAAAATTAAAAAGCTCAGCAAATGTTCAGCACCTCTCCTAACACCAGAGTAATGGCATGTACCTTCACTGGTTTCCTCCTCCCATATCCCTTCTCTCTGTCCTGGGAAAAAACTTTTCTCCCACTTTTTGGCCCTGACAGCTTTGTGTATATGCTGGGTTGAGTCACAGGCAGAGCTGGTAATGATAACTGCCCTCAGGGTAATCTCAGTGTCTGAATATAATGTTTACTTGATTATTTGTAACCCGCTAAACTGCAAGTGTCACAATCTTTGCTCTTAGTCGATGCCATAAATAGAGGTAATGCAACACATCATCAAGCCTGCATGCTGCTGATAGGCTTTCAGTTCATAAATCACATGCATTTGTCATCCTTCTAAACCACTCAACATGACAAATCACACATCTCTTGTGTCAAACTGCCCAGAGTTAACAAGCTATGCTTACTTCACCTTATGGAAAGTTCATCTCTATTTAAAGCCAGTTTAGACACATAGAAGTAATAGAAGTGGTGTTACACAGAGATGTATGGTGAGTCTTGGAAGAGGCTTGTTATACCCAGCACAGACCTGAGGCAGACAGGTAGTAACAGAAGTCAGTGATGGAGGTACTCACAGATGGAGATGGCTGCAGAGGGAGGATTCCTGGGCTAGGCTGGATCACAGACTGTTGGGACACCTGCCGGACACTGAAACCAACACAAGAGTAAAGGAATGAAGCATAAAATGTGATCTCAGACTTGATGCTTCTGCTGCTGGGAATGCTCTCCTTCAGCTGTCATTGCAACTCTGACTGGGTTCTTGCAAAAAGGACATATCAAGTCATTGACGGGGCCAATTTCCTTAATTTATTGATATTGAATTCTATCTTTCCTATTATATGTCCATAGTCCAGGTGCTTAAATGGAGTTTCCAGTAGTTTGCTGATGCATTTTGTAGAATAGGTGGTTATCCATTGATAACTGCCATGGCAACAAGCAAACTCGTTTCTCATACAGCCTCGAAAACAGTCCCCAAATGTAGTCAGTCATGACCACAGCCACAGTTACCATCCTGAGTGATCGGGCAGTCACTTCAGGCCCTGTAGACAACAAGGGCTTTGGATCTGTTAATGAACTCCACATTTATTTTTCTGGGTCTCCACTCTGAGTTGCCTCCTGGCCCGGTCCTGGGCAGGGCAGTGACCACTGCAACGCAATACAATGGTGAGTGGATGTGCTGGGTGTCTTGACAATTTGCCCTTATCAAGAATGATAACATGAAGCATGATGTAACCTCTTAGTGGAGAAAACACCTGATAGATACTACAGGGTGTGGCTGATAAGTTCCTCAGGTCTGACATGAAGTATTCGCTAACCGTTTGCAAATACTGAGTACGGGTTTAGTTACTCCAGTGTTTTCTGTAGTGACTTTTGTTATGAGGGAACTGGACCAGAAGCAGAAGCTCCTTGTGTGCTCGGCTTTGGCACAGACAGTTTTTGAAGTGAAATCTTGTGTGAGACTGTATCAAGGACATGGTTTCCTAACGGCCTTCACGGCTGTGATTTGCCATACAGTCTTCCCTTTGTGTTCTCTGTGGAGCTATGTCAAAGCAGTAACTGACAGCTCACATGCAACTTAGCAAAGATGGGACCAAAAATTTAGCCCTTGCTGTAGCATTTGTGACACTTTAGAGCCACTAGATTTCTTTCTCACAATAATTTAGGCTAACTGACCCCACTGTTCAGAAATAATGTACTGAAGGATTTACAACCAGTTGCATGTGTATAATAAACTACAAATAATGTGTAGCAATCCCCTACTCTTCAAAGACACAGACATTGGTGTGAGACCTGCAGCTGCATGATAAAAAGCAAGGACTGACCAGTACTACATCTCCGAGACACCATGAGGGAAATGAAAAGCTAGTCCCTGAATGAATTATGAGTTACAGTGAGAAAGAGCACAAGGGCAATAAACATAGCTCAGCACAATGTTTAGCAGCTGACATGATACAAAGTTTAAAGTTGAGATGTCTCATACTGTGTATCACCCCACATGGCATCACTTCACCCCACACTGAGTAGTCGTGAGAAATCAGCATGAACTGCAAGGATGGAGTGCCCAAGGCAGGAGAAATCCTCTTTGCTGGAGCACTCACACTGCAGTCTCACTGCTGTTCCTCTCAGTTCAAGAAATCACAAGTCACAGACAAGCAGAAGAGCCCTGTGGGACATGCAGCAGACAGGCTGATCCCTGTGGAGTGGAGCCAGAGCTTTTTTGGGCTTGTGTCTATACAGGAAACATTAACTCATGTTCAAGGTTCCAGTGTCAGAGAGAGGTTTGGTCCACTACAGCTGCTATGCCAGCAGTCAGGTTGCAGCTGAGGAGTGAGGAGTGCTGTGTTGGTGAGCTGGGGACCCAAGGAACACTTTTGGAGAGCAGAAAGGGTTCATAACACCTGGCCCCTCTTTACTTCAGGGAGGGATTCCTAAGAAGTGTTTGTAGCTCAAGCACTTCTCACTAAGAAATCTCAGTATCAAGTATATCTTCCACATTCTTCCTGTAGCAACTACTTTACCTTTTAGGAGGAGAAACTGCATTTACCACCTGTATTTTAGCACAGAACATTACCCCAGTCACCATGGGGGAGGGTAAAATGGACTTTATTTCTGTACTGTCTTTATTCAACTTTATTTTCTCCACCTCTTACCACATCTGCTATCTCTTCTCTGCTATAGTAGCTCACAAGACACCTACAAGCTTTCAGCACAAGGATGATTTCCACTGTGGGGTAGGCTGGTCCTCCAAAGCATGTAGTTGAATGGCATAAAAAACCCACCCAAAATACTGGTTTAACAACCTGAGGCTCTGCAACACCATCCTGAGCTCCAGCAGAACTTGGTATGTGACACCCTGCACTCAGCCCAGCCTCTCACCTGCACAATGCCATCCCATCGCTTCTGCCAGGAAAAGGGGCTGCTCCCAGGGTAAGTTACAGTTAGCAGATCAAGGTGTCAGAGTGTGAGAGTAACTGGATTATCTAGTTTGTAGCAGGGTGTGACTGGGAATGCATTTTACTGTGTTAAATAATTTGTTATTAACCAAAAAAATTGTTCTACAGAGTTTTAACATGACTCAACCCCATGAAAGAAAAATGATGCTCTCCTCATTCGCTCAGGGGTTTGTATCATATTGAAGGTGCTTTTCCCTTCAGAAATGCTGCAAGGATGTTTTGAACCCTGTATAAAATGATTTTTCTTCACTTTGTCAGCTGTGTTCTCATCTCTTGAAAAGCTCCGTTTCCACCACTGGTTTTAACAAAAGCAGCGCTTTAGCAGGCAAAAGGAGGATAGAGGCGAAGGGGACCTGTGATACCCTGTGAGGAGGCAGAAGAATTGAGAAGATGGCCTTCCACTCTCTCTCATCCTCTGACATCTGGTATGTAGGGTTGGGGGATGAACCCCATCTTTCCCCTTGGACTGGTCCCTTTTGGAATCTCTTTGCCTGAATCAGGTACAGAGGCACTGCAGGGCAAAGCTCCTGCCAGCAGCAGCAGCAGCTGCACCTCTCTCCGTGTGACTTCCTATCCCCATCCCAAATACTTGCCTTACTCTGGCATCAGAGCTGCACAAAGGGAAGCATATAAGTTTGGGGGCTGAGGACAGCCCTGTGTTTGAGGACAAAAGGAATTATCCCAGGCACGTGGAGACTTTGCAACAAGGCTGGGCAGAATGTCGTAGTGCTTTGTCAGCTCCTGCTGAGCCTAGAGCTGAAAAACAAAATGGAAAAAACCACCTTAGCACCTCTGTTCCATATGATATGCTCCATATCAACAGCAAGGGGTGTTTAAGTTTAGCTTTTGCACTAATGTTATACAGAATATTTGTACACTCAAACTCCTACAGGTGTTTGCATAGGAATTTTAAAGTCATCATAGGTCCTGTGTGAGTAATAAATTACAACAGATGTGAAAGTGGCTCCTATCTTCCCTCTTACCACTTTGTTCATTAGAGAAGGACAGTCCTGTCCCCTCATCTTGCCAAGGGCTTTCTGCTTGTCTGGGCACCACCATCAGTGAATGTCGTGCTAAGCCCAGGCCTCATAACTTGCCCAGTTATTCATAGGCAAGAATTTAAAATACACTGGCATCACTGCTGGTATGTTTCATTCTGAGTAGATCACCTCACATCTGGTTTAATTTGTCATATTGATTTAGCTACAGTGGCATATGTCCTTCACTCATTTTTGGAGCTGAATTTAACCAAATCTTCAGTAACTGGTCAAATTCACACAGATCGATCTCTCTCTCCTTTACTGAAGATTTTCAAGGACTCACGTTAAGAAAACTTTCCTGTCTGACCATTCAGGAGGCATTCTGGAAGTCACACTCCCACCACCAGAGACTTTTAACTCCTGTGACTGAAGCCCTTCACAGCAGGCTGCTCCAGTTAGCTGATGGGTCCCCATTTGACTCCCTATGCACCACTCACTCACACAGTCAGCCAGGTTTCCTTACCAGCTTGACCTCAGGTTTCCTATTGCAGAGTCTCAGACCTCTGGTTCCTTTAAGTAATTTTATCATGGTGCAGCACCCTCCCAAAAAGCTTAAGATGGTGCCTCTGAGGAGGGACCTTGAACAAAGGAACCCCTGGGCTTTTGTACTCTCACAGTCTATGCACCTGAAAGTCTGGGATCTTTCAGCTGAGACCTCGGCTCCTGCTGTGTCTCTAAGTGTTTGGTCATCTGGCTGATGCCACAGGTCCCTGGGCCTTTTGGAATTCAAAGTATTGGCAGTTCACAGCTTCTTCCCTCAGGCTCAGGCTCTGTTCCCCACCCCCCCACCCCCCTCCCCCGAGCTCAACTTGCAGCTCACACTGCAGTTGCACACTGAGCTGAATGTATTCCTCAACACTCAGTATCTGAGATCTAGGCTGGGGGCTAGCAGGGCAAACTGGGACACCCCAGCTAGAATTGGGGCTGGGTTCTGCAAAATGCCTGGAAGACGGGGAGTGGAGGGGTCAAGCAGTAATTCTAACCTTATTTGTCTTTTCAGAGAGTGAACATAAGAAAAGTAAGGTTGGTCTCCCCTGCAGCCCCTTCTGGCCCCGCAGGATCCTGATGGTCTCCAGGGCACCTCACAACTCCCTAGTTAACCTCCCAGCTGTCTCTAATGCAAACTGGGACGAAACCATGCAGTTTTCCAACTAAACTTGTCATTCCCGAGGAACTTGAATGGATTTCAGATTCCAAACTCCCTTCTGATAATCCTTGCATAAAATGACAGTATTTAAACAATCCAAGGTAAGCACGTGAAAATAAATGGATTCAGTCTTGGTTCATGGGGTAATTAACTACTCGGTTGCCCAATACAGTGTTACCGACTTTTGAATGCAACCTGATACCAAAGTTCAAAAATAATGTTTTCCATTTTCTTAGTGATTTTTATGCTCTTGAAACCCACACAGATACAGCAATTTCACAGAAGTTTCATGCAGATATGCAAGAATATTATAGTTTACATTAAAGTAATCCATAAGATAAGAATTACAGCATAATAAGTTCAGAGCCATAGGTGTGTAGACAGAATAGTATTTATTTAGTTATATTTCAACCAACAAATTGGGTGAAACAGCAAGCAAATTTTTCTGTCCATAAGTTGTCACAATGAAATCAGGAGCAAGAAACCTTAGACTTTGCAAGTCTGGCTCATATTATTTCTAAGTTTTGGTGAACCAAAGTGACAATTTGACACAGAATCACAGATTAGGAAAAGATATTAGCCAGAAGCCTAAGGTGGGGAAAGGTTATTACCCTCTGCAGAGTGTTGGTTCAGAGATGGTTTATCTGATGAGAGGAAAACAAGAATATACTGTACGTGTACTACCTCTGCTGAGTTCCTGATCTTTAGTACTCTGACTCCCAGATTCATCATTTAAAGGTCTTCCTAAGGTTTCCCTTGAGAATCCGGGCTGAAGCAGTATCACGTGTTCTGTGGCAAATATGCCCTTGGGAACCTCAAGTTTTCCTAATTTCTGTATGAAAGCCATCTCTGACCAAGAGAGCTGTCTGGTTTTGCTTGTGTACCAGCTGCAGAGCCCTGGACGGATGCTGGCCCAGGCTGAAAACCTGCCTGGGATGCAGGGGTGCCCACCCAGGCCTGGCCAGTGGGAAGCACCTGACATGGGGGCTGCAGAGAGCTGCTTGTCATGGAGCAGCAGGAGGGAGACAGGGAGCCCTGCAGGTCTGAAATGCCCTGGAACTGGGAAGCAGGAGAATAGAAGAAGAGAAGAATGCTCCTCATTCATCACTTTGGAGTAACCGCAAATAAACACACTGCATGAGTCCCTGTCTGCCCGGGGATGGGCTCTCCTCCGCAGAGCTTTTCAGCTCCACCAGACAGTATAGTAGAAAAGACATCTGTCAGAGAGGGGAATTTGACTGGCTTGAAAATTTGTGGCTGCGATTTGGACCCTCGTCATGCCCACGTACTGTGTCACTGCAGGAGGAATTCAGTTACCATGGGTTACCCTATCAGTACGGGGACCAAGTGCCTCCCCTCCCAACAGCTCTATAAAAAGAGTCACTCCAAGACACCCCAGCGGCTCCTGCCTACCGGCACAAACAGGGAGAAATTTGGCCACAGAGAGAGAGAGGGCCGCCAGAAGAGGTGTCAGCATGCCGTCTGCTTTCCAGTTTCAGTGCCACCTCGTTCTCATCTTCCTGGCAGCCTCCAAGGGGGAAACCAGATACCTAGAGGTGAGCAATACAGCTGATGACTAAAACACCTTTCTGCGCTTTTAACTGCTGTCTTCTAACTTGTACTCTCGGCTTTCAAGCATTGTGGTTTTTTCTCTCTCCCCTCCTAATCCCACCTCTCCTGCATTAAACGTGCACCTGGGTAACATTTAATGCAACAGTCCCATGTGTCCTGCACTCCCTCTCCATTTGTTTATCATCAGCATTTTTGCTGAGAATTTAAGAGACTCACTGTGCACTTAGCTGCTGGGCTCACCTCTAAGGTACCAGGTTTATTTCTCCTCTGCTGCAGGTTGGTAGCTTTCTGACTGAGCTCTTTCATAGCAGCACTGCTTCTGGAGAAGGGATTTAATGTGCTGTGCCTATTCTTCAAAGGTGCAGGGAGGGGGCTGCATTTCACTTTGCCCCATACTCTTTTTGCCCTCCATCTTTCACCAGGTGAGGGATGGTGGTGAAGATGAACCCTTCCTACTTCTCAGTGAAGATCTGAAGCGAGAGCTGTTTGCAGGACAGATCTACCGACGGTCACTCCGTGAGTTTTCTTGATGCTCTGGTAGGAACCATTGGTGGGTAGGAGAGTCCTGGAAGGACCTCAGGACTCAGGGAGGAGAAGGGGGCTAATCAGGAGTGACAAAGGTGCAGGGGCTTTTTGCAAGGCCAGGGAAAAGAAGGACAAAGTGTTAAAATCTCAGAAAACCTGTGGCTGAGGCAGAGGGTTGAGGCTCACAGTTAATGGTTCCAAATAATGGGAGCTGAATGGGGATTCTACATCCATGTCCCTGGCAGGGTCACATTGCCAAGGGATGGGGCAGATGTAACAGCCATGATAAGTGAGAAATCTGAAGGAATAGAGTGTTTGTGCACTTGTGCACATACACACACAGAGTTTTCTGCTCAGAGATGCTTTGACGTGCCACCCCCCCTTCATCCTGCTGTCACACACTTGTGCTCACACATGCAAGTTACTATTTATCCTCTGATGCTGGGCAGGGTCCTAATTGTTTCAGCTGGCTCTCCCTATCCTTGCTGCCAGCTAGGTCTCAGTGTAGGGGGGTCTTGGCTATCCCTCTCCTTCCCTGAACTGTGGGAGCTGTCACTGAGTCTCCTTCCGGAGCAGGCAGAGGCAGCAGCCCCATGTCCCTGCTTCTCCAGGGTGCATTGACATGCTGAGTATAGAGGGGCAGTTCACCTTCACCGCAGACCAACCACAGCTGCACTGCGCAACCTTCTTCATCGGGGAGCCCGAGGAGCTCATCACAGTAGAGTACGACTTTGTGAACATTGACTGCCAAGGGGGTGACTTCCTGAAGGTAAGAATCTGCAAGTCTCACTGTACTTCCTCTTCCTTGCTATCATCTGGCTCGTGAGATGTTTGCTGTGCGCAAGGGGCAGGCAAATATGTATGCATACGTGTGTGTGTGTGTGTGTGTGTGCATGTGTGTTTGTGTGTGCAGAACAGGCTGCCATAAAGCAGCCATCTCTGGGATGGTTCCTTCTCCTCCCTGAGCCACTCAGAGTATGCGTCCTCTCATCACCATCCCTCTAAAGCCAAGTCAAATGCCGGATGAGGATACCTCTCCAAACTGCAGCACCAGCTCTTCTGAACTTTTCCAGAAGAACCTCTCCTGAGTGTCCATACATGGAGGACTGGCTGAAAGGTTTGATCAGTACGAGCCAAGCCTGCGAGCCCTATTAGGAAAGTTTTCTCACTGCACTGTGAATCACAGAAGCCCTGCAGATAATGATGCAGTTCTCTGAACAGCCCTTACTGCTCTGAGACCTCTGCTCACAGGTCACTTAGCATCACATTATTAGTGAGTGGATCGTTGCAGGCTTAAAATTCGCCTGCTAGAGCTTTTCAGGAGGTGTACTCTGAACAGAAAGAGGCCCATGACTCAGGGTATCAAAAAACTTTACCAGCCCATTTTTCTGGCATGCAGGAGTGTTGTCCAAGATCTGAACTCAGTCTGGGAGAGAAGGGAAGGCTCAATGGTCCCCAGCTGCTCCCCTCACCTTGCACTTTGCCCTTTGCTCTGTTGTGGCCAGGCACAGCATAGACCCCATCCCATCTAGTGGTGAGCTAAGCTCCAGGGTGGGGAGGAGGAGGAGGAAAGCTTCCCTTTAGCCCTTTACTGGTCTTCTGCTCTTGGAGAGGTACTGTTCCCCTGCTCACTTTACCCTGGGAAATTCTGCTCCTCTCCCCACATGGCTACAGGAAGGCTGACTTCAGCCTCTTGTGGGTCCAAGGCTTTTGTACTCAGACTTATGATCTCTCATGGAGGCTAAAAAAATGCTGAGATCTTTGACACTATGTTGAGGTTTCCTTTCTTTGGCCATGGTGTCCCAAGTTTCTGTATTTATACAGCCAGCTTATGTCTGGTGTAATTTGAGCACCTGCACTTCTTTACTTCAGAAATTTACAGTGCTAGCAAATTCAGAGACTGATCCTGATGTTTTTTTCATCAGGAAGTCCCACATACTCACACTAGGACTACTGACTGAAGCAATGGCAGAATCCGGTTCTTGAGTTTTGGAACTGTTGACTGGCACATAGAAGGAATTACCATGTGAGTGCAGCTAGGAGGAAACTGAAACAGCAAGGCAGGCAACTGTGTAACTATGCTAGAGCTAAGACATTATTTCTACACCTTTCTCTGAGCATGGTGAGGGGAAATTGCTACTGTTTTGTTGTGAAGGAAAGATTTGTAGAGGTCAATGCTTAGCGTCTAGCCAAGTATGCAGCATTTGTTCTGCTTTCTAGTGGTTAGCATGAGGTGAAAGAGCAGATGCAGATAAGAACAATACCTCTGCCAATAATTCCTCTGCAAGGTTTTATTGTACTCTAATACCTCTGGAAGGCCCCTGGGACCATTAATGACAAGCTGTCAAACACGGATTGTGGAAAATTACGGGCCAGATCAGTAGATATAATGCTCACAGTTTGACAGGGTGACATATTTCTTGTGGCTTCCAAATCAAGCTCGTCAAACACTTTTCATAGTAACAATGAAATTGCAATAGTAAAAAATAAAAAAATGTGGTGATGCTGAAGCAAGAAGAGATACTTCCCTGAAAAAAAAGATAACTAAAATTGTTACTCGAAGGAAATAAACATAGCATTAAAAGTTTTATGTATCTCTTTCCTAAATACCAATTGAAGCATGAATAATTAGTTAAATGCTAGAAAATCAATAAATACAAAGACTTTTTGTTTTCAGCTCGTGGCTTTGAAGAGGCTGTCTTGGTGTCAAAACAGAAGTGTCTGTCATACTTAATGTTTTTATCCTCTGCTAACAGAGCAATAAGCAAAAGCATTGTTTTCAATTATTGAATCCCTGTAGGTATTTGATGGCTGGATACTCAAAGGAGAGAAATTTCCAAGTTCCTTGGACCATCCCCTCACTACTTCTCAAAGATATGTAGACTTTTGTGAAAGTGGAAACATTCAGCAGAGCATCAGGTCATCACAGAACGTAGCAATGATCTTCTTCAGGATTCATCAGCCAGGCAATGGATTTACTGTCACAATCAAGAAAAATACCAATCTCTTTCGTAAGTCTGCATTTTATATCATCAAAGGGGCTTGCATTTGGGGCTGGAAGCAAAATGAATGTGTTGTTTTGCACTGAATTCTCTCACTGTCATTATCTGCACTAACACAGCTCCATTAAGCCCAGCAGAGCCACACATATCTGCAGATTTGACTCAGGCTCAGTGTGTGTAGCAAGAAAAAGAAAAAAAAGCTTAAGAGATAACACAGGCATGGATTTGATAAACAGGACCATAAGGCTCTTTCTTTCAAATAAGATCTCTCCCAATCTAATATTGGCATGTTCCAATACATTTGGGTAGAACAAATAGTATTAATTTAGAGAGTTAAGCAATTTCTAGATCTGGGTGAACAGCATAGTAAAAATATTTGAAAAAGGTCAACAGTAAAAAAATGTATCAAATAATTATGTGATAGTTATGAGTGATATTTATCACTCACATGATATATGATCATGTTCCACAAGCCTGTGAGCTGAAAAGGCACAAATAATCATAGAATAATAGAATGACTTGGGTTGAAGAAGACCTTAAAGATCATCTTGTTACAACCATGGCCAGAGATGCCACCCCCTAGACCAGGTTGTCCAGAGCTGCATCCAGCCTGGCCTTTAACTCCTCCAGCAGTGGGACACCCACAACTTGTCTGGGCAACCTATTTTGGTGCTTCACGTGCATTGTTTTTTCAAGAGGAGACAGGACATTTAAAAATTAGTGTTCAGACTAGTCTGATTTATTTGCCTTACTATACAAAGTGACAAAAAAAAAAAAAGACAAAAGGTGACAGCATGTCTGCCCTGTCCTTAATCCAGGTTATTCAGACATGAGCATGCAAGCTGGGTCCCCAGTCTGGTGGTTATGATTATTGTGCAGTGGCTGGTGTCCTTGACTGTCCTGCTGAAGCAGCTGCAGGCCCTCAGGTCTCTGTCAAGGATCTCTTGGGCTACATACATAGATGATAAGTTACTCCCTTATTAAGTTTGAACCTAAAGATAAAGTTACACTCTCGTTTCAATGACGTATTTTGCAGGGTAAGGAGCTCCAGTTAAGAGGAGCTGAATTGGAGTTAGGGGGTTGCTGACAATATCAGGCAATAACCTGTCAAAGCTAAACAAAGCCCTCCACTCACATTTAGCCTCCTTCAAACTGGCAAACTGTATGAGCCCTTGACAGCACGAGCCCCTGACATATGGATTTGGGGTGTGAGCTCTCCCATTGATTGCTTCACTGTCAAGTTCTGTCAGACTTCATGTTACAGAGTAAAAAATGGGAAGGGAAGTTTTAAGGAACAAATTTTATGCAAGAACCCCATAAAATGCTATATGTATATTTTTCAGCATTTGGTTGTAACTCACAGTAATTAAATCACCTCTGTTTTTTTGGTACTATAAGTACATCATTTTGCTGCACTCAGTGTAACTCTTGTACCTTCTTCTGTGTCCCAGCTTGCAACGTCATCTCTCAGACTCCTTCAGGAAGGTTTACCATGGTCATTCCTCACCAGCATAGAAACTGTAGCTTCTCAATAATCTACCCAGTTGTGATAAAAATATCTGATCTTATCCTAGGACACTTAAATGGCCTCTTTTTAAAGGTGAGTTCTTTATTTCCTAATAAGTTACTACCATGTGCAATCTTCTGGGTGCAGGAGAGGGAAGGCGTTAAGCAGGAATAGCCTGTGGCACTGGTTCCTAAGGCATGTGTGCTCCAGACCACTTGGATGCACGCTGAGGGCTCTGGTTTCCCCCAGAGATGAGAGTTGGGTCTGCCTCTATCTCTATTGTCTCTGTAATCTTGCAGTGGCAAACAAATTATGCAAAGTACCATTAGTGCATGTAACTACTGCTTGCCTAACAAAGGGTAAGAATTTCATTATAAAGAAAGGAGCGTGTCTGTATTTAAACTAATGAAAGCAGCAACTGCTCTAAAGAGAGAAAGGAGACATAAATTAGGTAGTAAGGTATTAGCATGGAGAAAATACAAATGTGCTCAGAACTGACTGTCTGCTCAGCATGCTGAGCGTCCTCTGCTCCATTTGCTCTGATCTGGGGTTCGGCCACAACATTTGATTCTTGGTGAAGAATACAGAGGAGAGGACAAGAGCTGTTGGTGATACTCTGTGCCTGGGAGGTCTAAGAATGTGCCAATTCCAAAATATCCATAAGAATAGAGCAAGAAGGTTTGTTTTGTCCTGCCAGTGAGTCTGGCAGCCTAGGTCCTTCATGGGGACTGCCAATGTATGAGCAAACCAGGCTTTGAGAGATGGGCAAGAGAATTAGTTGAATTATTCAGAGAAGGGCAGAAATGGGACAACTGCAAAGGAAGGTAAAGAAATCAGGCACCTAAATAGCAGGTGACAGCCCAAAGGTACTCAAGGTGTCCATGTACTTGTGGGTCCAATATACAGTGAGCTCCTGTTTTCATGCTAAACTACCCTTTTGGTTAATTCCTACTTTAATTAACCTTTGCCACAATGGTGCGTTTTAAAAGACTTATTGCTCAGGAATGAGTATGGCATAGTGGAACTGAAGTTCCTGTCTGCCAGCTGAGTGTGTGTTCGCATGCAGCCCTTAACTGCATTAATTCGATTACATCTTGAATCAGATTGCTTATCTGCACTAAAAGCAGTTGAATTACCACCTTAACTAGTCGTCAGTAATTTTGAGAGCCTACTTAGGTCTTTCTTCGGAATTAAGGAAATTAACTTACTAATGTCAAATCAAAAGAGTATTGCTCAGGATGAGAAACTGATTTCACACAGGTTTGAACAAAGGGGATTTTTATAACATACTGTTGGCTACAATCATGTCTAGAGAACTGCTACATTTTGAAGAAAAATGATAAATAACTTTTAGCCTTTGCCTTTTTAGAAACCATCAGTAGGCTGTGCAGGAGTGGGAGATTTTGTAGAGCTTCTAGGAGGAGCTGGCTTAGACCCATCCAAGATGTTTCCACTAGCTGACCTCTGTCACTCCTTTCATGGGTCTGGTAAGAACTCCACATGATAAAATAATTAACCAGAATAAGATATGCAGACACCCACCCCACCCCCCATCCCAACCCTGCAACCTGGATTTCCTGCTAGACTGGTGAACTTCACATCTAGCAGAACATGTGATCTAAAGCTATTCAAATCTGTGGTTTGGCTGTGTTTTACCATGACCACGTTGCCCTGCTGTAAGGTTAAATTATACATATTTTAAAAATGCTTCTCCTATGACAAATATGATTATGAGAATGTCAGCACATAAATGAGTCTGGAAATTCACAACAAAGGAGGGAAGGGTGGTTACATTCTCATTTGAGGAGCTTTTCTCTCACTTACTCAGTGTTTCCAGAGCCTTCTTTTCTGCTACAGGTGTAACACATACCCCAAAAGCCTCAGAGCTCTCATTCTCTGCCTTGAACCCTGTAGGAGCTCTGAATCTGTTTCACTATCATGACAGGTCAGTAACTTCTTTCTCCCCACGAAAATAAGAATTCCCAGTTTCTATAATATTCAACAGCAGACTACAAAGTGTGGCAGTGATGTGATAGACAAACCCCTGTGGCACACCTTTCATACCTCAGGAGTATCAGTGGGGCACCAGACAAGTGGCATTTACATAGAGTTAGAGAGCAGGAACATGCGTGGTACTTCACCCCTGTGGTCTCCCTTGCCTTTCATCACACCACAACTTAACAGTCCAGGCACTGTTAAAAGACTTAACTGGCAAGTGCTGGTGCTGAGCAAATGCTGAGCACTGAGATGAGATTAAAATGTTTTGTGAAGGAAATGAAATTCCATCTCAAGAGCCCCTGCTTTTTCAATGACACACCAGATTTCTCCAGTCATGAGGAAAGAGCTCCAAGTTCCCCAAATGAAACAGGCTTTGCCAAGCCCCTACTCAAATGGCTCATTTAAAGCAGTGCTTAGTGATACTTGTTTTCTCTCAGAGACAATATGCTGGGCACTTCCATTTGAATTTGTCTTGATGGGACTCTCACATGCCTTTGTTAGTATGAAGAACGTCCTTAATGAACAAACACACTCATCCCTCTAATAGGAAACATTTCAATATTGCTAATTTTCCTTATCCCTGGGATAGAGTGCCGTTATCCTCACCCCTCACTCATGGCATCTAACAGTAGCACATAGACGTGGAGAGGCATTTGCACTAGTGAAGGTTACAGTGCTTTACGAAAAACCCAAGCACTGTAAAGCAGAACTAACAAATACAAAAATTAATCAGCAATATCACGACTGGCAGGTCGTTACTACACACAAATTTGCTGTATTTCCGAAATTGCATGCATCAGTGCTTTATAATTCCCAATTTATAGATCTCTTTTCCTGTGCTCTCTCTCTAATGTAAGTGTATCTTTATATCTCCTTTATATCTCGCTTCCCTAATTAGCCCAAATGAAGATTGGCTGTGACAACACCGTGCTGCGAATGGTCTCCAGCGGCAAACACATCAACCGTGTGACATTTGAGTATCATCAACTTGATCTGCAGGAAACAGAAACGAGAAAGGAGAACAGCATTGAGGAATTCTGCTTTCCTAGTATCTGAGAAACCAGGCCATGCATTTTCACATAGGTAATGAAAATAAGGCTCTGGGGAATTAAAAGAGTTTATTTTTTCCTTTAACCAGCTAGTATTACTGAGCCTTTCTATAAGAATATTTCTTTTTTCATACAAATCAGTCATTCCCATAAGCAAGCAGGAAAAAGCAACAAATATATTAATCTTTGCTATTATCGTTATATTCTTTCTGTGCTCATTTATCACATCCAAAATCAATAGAAAGAATAGAAGTGTATGTTTCCCATATAAACATTTTTAGGAAAATAGGCACAAGCCCTAGTCTGAGGAGGTATGAAACCTACAATAACTACAAACTTCAGGCAGCAACTTTATCCTATATTTATATCAGGTATAAACAAAAAAAATTAGATGGTGAAATACACTTCCAGTTTTGTAAAAGGAAGTCCAGCATTAGTGTGCTTAAAAACTACTGGTTTATTTATGACTATAAATGTACTATTTATTTCTAATGACATGTTTTTAATAAAAAATTATAGCATGAGACTTCCTTACACAAATCCAACATAAATAAATACATTTGAAGAGTTGGCAAAAAATTAGTATGTGTATTTTTTTCTGAAGAGCTCTTTTAACATTCTGGTTAAACTTCCTAAGTCATGCGCAGTTTTCTGGAAATTAAAATTTTGGACACACATTGCTGTAAAACCATAGACTATTATGGACAGAAATTTGGTTTTCCAAGGTTGCTTACACCTCCACATGAAGGAATTTCCTGCAGTACACTCTTCCGGAGTTTTTGTTCAGATGTCCTGCTGATATGTGGAGGCAGGGATACACAAACATACAATAATTTTTTCCAGGCCTTCGGTGACCCAGAAGAGGAGCTCGACAAGCTCTAGGAAGCACAAGCACAGCAGAGGACCAAAGCTGCGTCCTAGCTCAGAGAGAGGCACAAGGTGTGATTGTTATGTTTTCTCAGAGTGGTACCTGGCAGTAATTGGAGCAAACTGTTCCTCCTTCAGTGCTCAACTAATGTGCAAACCTAATTAATCCAGCTGCATTCCTGAAATCTCCCACTCTGATTTATGGCTCTTATTCTCACAGTCATTCACCCAAAATCAAGTGTCTTGATTATTCAACAGCTCTGAAATTAATCTCCCTGACTGAAGTGTGTGAAAACTATAGAATGCTTCAAACTCTCCTTCCTTTGGGTTTTGGGAGCCCAATTTTTGTCACTGACTCATGAACACAGGGATGTGTTTGGCGGATAGGTCAGACTCAGGTGGCCATATCCACCCTACAGGGCTGTGTTTATGGATAAAGTGTGGATTGTGGGAATGTTTCACTTTCTTATAAAGTAATCAGACAAAATTGCTGCTGGCTACCCCAAGACATGGAGCAGCTGTGACTCAGATCTCAGTGAGGGGTCTTTGGCCATTACATTCCTGTTCCAGCCCCATGCAACCCACTTGGGCTTTCTGAGCCCTGTTGGCAGTGCTGGTGCGGCCACCCAGCACCAGAGACATTGAATCCTAGAGCCATAGAATCATAGAATGGCCTGGGGTGGAACAGTCATCTAGTTCCAAACAGGGACACAGGGACACCTTTCACTAGACCAGATTTCTCAGAGCTCCATCTAGCCTGACTTTGAACACTTCCAGGCACCCACAACTTCTCTGGACAACCTATTCCAGTGCCTCACCACCCTCACAGCAAAGAATTTTTTCCTAGCGTCTAATGTAAACCTGACCTCTTTCAATTTGAAGCCATTCCCCCTTGTCCTGTCACTACATGCTCTTGTAAAAAGTCCCCTCTACACCTTTCTTGTAGGCTCCCTTCAGGTACTAGGAGGCCACAATTAGGTCATCCCTAAGCATTCTTTTCTCCAGGCTGAACAACCGCAATTAAATCAGCCTTTCCTCATAGGAGAGGTACTCCAGCCCTCTAACCATTTTGGGGGCACTCCTCTGGATTCATTCCAACAAGTCAATGACCTTCCTGTGCTGAGGACTGAGGACCCCAGAGCTGGATGCAGTGCTCCAGGTGGGGTCTCACCAGAGCAGAGTAGAGGGGTGGAATCCTCTCCCTTGACCTGCTGCCCACACTGCTTTTGATGCAGCCCAGGATACAATTGGCTTTCTGGGCTGTGAGTGCACATTGCTGGGTCATGTCCAGCCTCTCATCCACCAGCACCCTGAAGTCCTTCTCAGCAGGGCTGCTCTCCACCTGTTCATCCCCCAGCTTGGATTGATACCAAGACTGCTCTGATCCAGGTGCAGCTCCTTGCACTTTGTCTTATTAAACTTTGTGAGATTCCCATGATCCCTCTCCTAGAGCTTGTCCAGGTCCCCGTGGATGGTATCCTGTCCTTCAGGTGTGTCAGCTGCATCACTCAGCTTGGTGCATCTGCAAATTTGCTGAGGGTGCATTTGATCCCTTTGTCACTAATAAAGATAATAAATAATACTGGTCCCAATACGGACCCCTGAGAGACACCACTTGTCACTGGTGTCCATCAGGACTCTGAGTCATTGACCCTTCTCTGTGGATAAAACCATCCAACCAATTTCTTATCTACCTAACAGTCACCCACCAAATCCAATTTAGAGAGAAGGATGTTGTGGGTGACTGTGTCCTTTACAGAAGTCCAGATAAATGACATCTGTAAGCCCTTGCCTTGTTCACTGATGTAGTCACTCTATCACAGAAGGCCACTAGGTTGGTCAATGATGGAGAAAAAAATTAGGGCTCAATTAAATAGCTTTTTTCCTGAGAAAACTTACAGTGAGAGAGTATCTCTGTCCACAGATACCTCACTCAGCTCGTCCTTTCTGGTGCCTGTTGCTGTCAGAGTGGTCCTAAATGCAACTAGCCCCACCACCCTCTACTGTGCACCCTTTGGTGAACCAAGGCATGTTTCTGGGTTGCGCCATTTGGGAACAAGCCCCTGTGTCAAACTGTTCCCATTCACACACCTACCATCAAACTGGGAAGAGGGAGAGGTCTTTAAAATGCTATTCCTTGGTCATTAAGAAACACAGGAGTTGAAACATCAACAACAGAACTCAGGTCCAACAACTCAGAACTAAATCACCAGTGAAGATAAACTCACAATCTTTTACTTCATAAAGTTTCATGGTGGGATTTTCCACCTTTCAACTTTATGTTGTACTTTTTTTTCAATACTGACATGGATGGGTCAAATGCTCCAAAACACCAAGGCCTTACAGAAAAGATTCTTAATGCTCAGAGATTTGAGATTTCACGTTGCATAGTATACAGAAGTAGACTCTATTACTAAGAAAAGTTACTGTTATAGATGAAGGGGAACGAAAAACAACACTCTGCATAGCGCAGCACCATCTATTGATATGGTTCCATGCATAATACTCAAGTACCTCGTGGTTTTCTCAGAACTGGTTGTCACTTCATTCCTTTTAATCAACTATGGTGGTTTGAAACTCCCAAGAATCTAATTTTTAAGTTCAAGCCCCCCTCCCACAGTTTGCCCCCGTGAGAGGGTTTAGTGATGGTATGGACTTGATATCTTTTTCACCTCATGTGGAGAGTTTTCAGACAAAACACAACCATTCATTATTGGGGGAAGGGGAAAATATTTACAAAGGTTTATTTACACCCACATATATATTTACATTAAATTAAATTTCTCCTTTTCTTCAATAAAAGTCCAAGAAGAAAAGAGAAAAGTCTTCCTGTCACTTCTTAGGCCACAGTTCCTTCATTTCAGTTTTTTGTGGCACTAGTTAGTGTCCTTCATTTTCCTGAGGCAGCAGATTTAAGTATAGCAGTCAGGATTTTTGTTCTTACTTTGTGGAAATTCCAACTCCGAGCTCGAGCCTTCGGGGGATTTCCTTGTAGATCTTCACTCCTCTTGGGTTATAACATTGAAGGCAGCTTTCAGTTCAGTCTTACCAAAGCTCTTTTGCTCTGTCTCAGCTCGACAACATGATAGAAGCAGCAGCAGAGGGCACGGCCACCTCCTCCACATTCCGTCTTGCCTCAGCTCTCAGGACGTCTCTGGGTTTTCCAGCTCCTTTCTCCCTCTCTCTAGCTGCTGCTGCATTTCGGGACTCCCTAAGGGTTTGGAAGTCCAGCCCTCTTCAGAAAGTCTCTGGGTTTTGGGAAAGTAATACAGTCTTACCCCAAACCAGCTCTGTTGAGTTTTCCTCTGTTTTGTTGCCAGCTCTCCCTCCTGCAGGAACATCTCTGCGTCTTTCAGCCAGCTTCATGTTATCTCGTTGCTACTGGCTATCTTTTTGGCTTTTAGCCATCATTGTCTCTGTTCAGGACTGCTCCGCTGCCACTTTCAGTGTCTTCTGCTGCTGCTGACAGTAAGGAAACTCTTCCAGCTCTTGATTACGGGACCGGTCCAGCTTTGACACTATACCGGGTCTCCCGTAGCCTTAGCTGGGGGCTGGGGCCCTTGGCCCCCAGAGGGGCTCACTGGCCCCCCTGCATCCTTGTGGTTCAGATCATGGCTACCTATTTTCTAAACTATCTTCACCACCTTCTCTTCTGTTTCTGTGGGTATGTAATTTCCATAGGGCGCACGTGGACTATTGATTGGTCTAATATTATCAGTGGAGCAAACCATTACTAGGTCAGAGAAAAGGTTTTTCAAACCACAACATTCTCCACCCCTCACCCTGCGGAACTTAGGCAGCACCATCAACGACACCACTCTTCTCTGATGGCTGTCTTGGAAAAACCTGGACCTCAGACAGCTAGGCATTCTCTGGTCTGTGATTTAAGTACTACCTCATACAGAAAATCAAGTCACTCAGTCTGTGTATCTGTATTTATGAAGGCCCTTATCATTTCAGGAGTTGCAGAACTTCAGTCACAAGAAGTCAGCTCTTAGATGTCAAATGTCGTAAATTCTCCAGGGTGTAGTACTGGAGAAGTAAGGAAATAAGTATCCTCCTGAGCAGGGAGGGCGGGGATAAAGTACAAAGCAAAGAAAACACTGCAAGGAGAAAAATGAAAAAGGTAACTGAAAGGTTTTAAAATGGGGGGGGGGAAAGCAGGATAAGAAATATGTGAATAACATGAACATCTGCTGAGAGAAACAAGAAGAATTTATCAATTAGCAAGGTTGCATCCCAGAATCTGGCAGGAGTTGAAAAGCCTTCTAAGAATTAAAAAAGAAATCAAGCATCTAAAAATAAAAAGGTAATGAAGAGGCAATGTGTGGAAATTTTTGTTTTGTGAAGAAATTATATGTCCAGGATTCAGACACCCTGTCACTGTAGGCAAAGTCATCAAAACTCACACTTAATGTTAAAACTCACAAAATCATCAGGAGGAGGTGTGAGTGACAGACTTAGTGCAGACTCTGATATCTGAGAATAAACCATCTTTCTTTGTCTTTTTTATTTGGCATAACTACTGACTTTCCCTTAGAGAAGTGATGTAAAAGGTGTTATGATACCACAACAGTACTACATGACACGAGAGCACTGTGCTAGATTTAGGAAAAAACCACAGAACTTGAACTGATGGGTTAGCCAACAGTCAAGTAATAATTGAAAAACTCTTCAGCATCACAAAAACAACGAAGAATCCTATGGTTAAAAATTTTTGTTTGCAGTGAAATCAACCGTTTTTGCTGCAAAAAACTCATGGAAGACAGAGGGATACAGTATATGAATCAGCTCCTGCATTGCTGTACTAACATGAAATCCAGGGTGGTTGTTCAGAAAAAATAATGTAGTGAGTTGCCCAGAGGAAAGCTGAATTTCCCACTTTAATTAAGATTTCAAAATTAAAAGTCTTCTACTTCAAACTATGCAATAAATCTTCAGCTTAAATGCTGGGGGGGGGGGGGTGTCGATCTATACCAGGTATAAATGAAATAAAATAATAAAAACTGCAGAAATTTAATAGAGGGTGCTAACTAAGACTTTGTTGTTAAAATTGTCCAGAAGAGAAGACAGAAATACTCTGAAGGCAGAGGGAAAAAAATAGCTTCTGTAGTGTCCCTACAGAAGTGACCCCAGGCATTTGAAACAATCAGTCAGCTGAAATATGTTTGTCAAGAGTTTTCTGGCAATAGAAGGGGGAACATTGTAAAATAGCACTTGATACAGGAGCAGATACAGACTTGTTCAAGCTCTTTGGGATTTTTAAGAGAAAAAAAATACTGATCAGAAATTAAGGGTTACTTTCAATAACTAAAGGTGTATTAAAAAATCGTTTATCAAAATTGGACCTATGACATTAAATAAGGAGGAGCTAATTCACTCCCTCAAGGGCAGAGAGGCCCTGAGGGACAAATGAGAGAGAAGGGTAATCCCCAGCTGTGTGAGGTTTAACAAAGACGAGTGCCAGATTCTGAACCTGGGACAGGGTAACCTGGATGCACAGACTGGGGAACAAGAGGCTGGAGAGCAGTGTTGCAGAAAGGCACCTGGGGGTCCTGGCTGACAGCAAGTTCAATATGAGTCAGCAGTGCCCTGGCAGCCGGGAGAGCCAACTGTGTCCTGGGAGGCATCAGGCAAAGCATCGCCAGTCAGTAAAGGGAGGGGATTGTCCCGCTCTGCTCTGCACTGGGGCGGCCTCACCTTGAATATTGTGCAACATAAGGAAGATATTGAGCTCTTAGAGAGCGTCCAAAGGAGGGCAACGAGGATGGTGAAGGGCCTTGAGGGGAAGCCATATGAGGAGCAGCTGGGATCACTTGGTCTGTTCAGCCTGGAGAAGAAGACGGAAGACCTCATCACTGTCTACAGCTTCCTCACGGGGGAAGTGAAAGGACAGGCACTGATCTCTTCACCCCGGTGACGAGTGACAGGATTCAAGGTAACAGCATGAAGCTGAGTCAGGGGAAGTTTAGGCTGAATATCAGAAAAAGGTTCTTCATCCGGTTGGGCAGCGGAACAGGCTTCCCAGGTAAGTGGTCACAGCACCAAGCCTGACAAAGTTCAAGAAATATTTGGACAATGCTCTCAGGTACATGGTGTGGGTGTCCTGTACAGAGCCAGGACATGGACTTTGATCCTTCTGGGTCCCTTCCAACTCAGAATATTACACAATTCTTTGATTCTATTAATTTCTGTCCTTGGAGGTAAAAACTCAGCAGAACACTTATAACTTAGAATGGCAGATGATGGTGAGATATTACAATGGTTTCTTGCTTTGTGAAGTGACCATCTGTTCCCAAAATTAGACTCCTTCTTCTTAAAGCAGTGACAAAAAAATCATAGATGTATTGGCAATAATGTGCTACACCCTGCTATAATACACAATAATTTTTTGAATTTAGATTTTTTTCTGCTAAAATTATGTTGATCTTTATCTTTCACAATTGATAATGAAAACAAGCACTCAGAGCAAGACAGGTCTGGTCTTTCTGAATAGAAGTCTAAACAACTTTTAAAACATCTTCTAAACATCTGCTCTGCTAGCATTGAGTCTATGAAATCATGTCCCCATTTCTCTGTGGTCAAGTTTTGATCAATATTTAGGAAGGAGTTCCTGGAAGCTGAATAGTAAGGAAAGCAGATTTGCAGAACACATTAGGTGCTTCATCGTATAACCTGCTTCCTACTTACTGCTGCAAATGCAAAGTACATCTCCAGTGCCATCGCACTGCATTATCTTTACATGCCAAGTAGATTTTATGTTTCCTGTAGGGATTACATTAATTTTTGCACATAGGGTACAAAAGGCACTGAGTTCCATTATCCAGCACTGGAAGATATGTAGTACCAATTATGTTACAGAGACAAAACTAATTTTTAATGGCTCTAAGAAATTTCACTTGCCATCATGAAAGGCTCACTTCTCAGGACTTCCAAGCTGTACTTACTGAGTTCTAAACACAGCTAAATTATACTTCAAGGAAGTGATTCATTATCATCATTTTTATTCAGAGACTCATTACTTGCGGTATCTGAGTAACTTTCTTGTTGATAAATTGACACAGTTTTCACTTTTTTTCCCCACTTTGCTTCTTATCTTTAAAGATCAGCAACAACTAATCATAGCAACTATGGATTTTGTACGCACATCATTTCCTATTAAAGGAAATGCAGTGTATTACACGTGAGTCACTACAAAATGAAAAGTTTTCATTATCTGTTCTTTTGAATAAAATTGATATTCATGGTACTGTGCTGCTGCAAATTACCATCAAACCATCAATTACAGTGTTGACTAATAGGATTTTTTTATAACTTTGCCCCTCAACAGGAAAGCAAGCAAATTTATAACCAAAATTTGCCTTTTATCTATACACTGGTACTCAGTGTCCCTCATCAGGACTCACACAGCATTTTGTAGACCCCAAGCATGTCCTTCAGGTCAAGTACATGATGCTTGTTTCATGATGTTGGCCCTGGCAGCCAGGAGGGTCAACCGTGTCCTGGATGGCATCAGGCAAAGCATCACCAGCCAGTCGAGGGAGGGGTATGTCCTGGTCTGCTCTGCACTGGGGTGGCCTCACTTTGAATATTGTGTGCAGTTTTGGCCACTACAGTACAAGAAGGATATAAGGCTGTTAGAGAGCGTCCAAAGGAGGGCCACTAGTGAAGTGCCTAGAGGGAAGGCATATGAGGAGTGGCTGATTCCTCCAGCCAGGAGCTGACACCCCACCAAAGCTGGAGGAGAAACATCTTCTGAATTTTAAGCTCACAGGCACAGTTACCCCTCTCCCCTCCTTCCCTCTGGTCTCATCCCTGGCTCTGCCTTGCCTGGGCTCCTAGAGCCCCATGGAAGAGGACCACAGCATTACAGACTCCTGCTTCCCAGTGCTCCCAGGAGTCTACGCAAACTGTTGTCAAGTAAGGATGATCTTGGCTCTTCTCCTGAAGGAGATGTCCAGGTTGAGTCTTCTCCTGCACTGGGATGCTGGGATGTTTCCCACTGCTGGTAAGGAGGAGGTGCTTGGGGATGGCTCTTCTATGTGGAAGAGGGCTCTTCTATCATTCAGTCTGACCATCAGGGCCCACTAGCCACTGCACATACCTTGGATATGTGCAGCTACAGGCAGGCACTGACGTGTATTTAAATAAAACATTATGTAAAGCTCAGTTATTTAAACAATCTGAGGCAATAATAGAGGGAATGACTAAGTACTTATCACATAAGAAAAACAAAAGTTACAGAATCATCATAATGGCAGATGATAAAAAATCACAATAATTTGTCTGAAGAACAATTATCCTGTCTTTGGAAAACTCAGCTTTAATTAACTGACAGATACTGGCAAATACCTACAGCACAGTAAAACTGGCCGAACTGAGACATAAAAGCAGAGTGATGATGACTCTTGGCATCTTGTTCAGATGTCAGAGCTTCAATTAGGCTGATGGGGGGTATTTGCTGAGAGTCTCACCTGATCGTACCTGGCTACCCCAGTCCAAAACTCCTCCTAGCATTGTGAAGTCGCACAACGTGCCTGGCCCAGACATTCAGCTCCCCAGAGTGCAGCTGACCCCTACTGCAAACCAGACCAGGCACCTCCTGATATCGAAGCAGCTGCACATGGATTATTCTGTAGATCCCAAAAAGCTCTTCAGTATGGATGTGGGTATGTGGGGATGCAATTTAAACCTAGACTGTCTGGAAAGGTTTCAGAAACTTTTCAATTAGGAAGTCTGTATTTACAAGATAGTCTTTTGACGAGTTTTGTGTGTCCAAAGACTGCACCCAGCAGATAGCACAAGGTGGGTTCAAAGCTACTTTTTGTTGTAGCTTCTGTGAGGATACTACAAAACCTGACAAAATCAGCAACATCTCTAAGTAGCTCTTGATTTCAATCCCCCTCAAATTTAGGTGCTGTAGTAAACTAAGCATTAGACTGATCACCTTTTGGAGGAGGTCCAAACACAGAGCCAAGTTTCTGGTTTCTCTTAAAAATATTTTGGTTTGGAAATCTGGCCTTTTTGCAAGGCAAATGAGATTGATAACATATGCTCCTTACTCTGCCATAATTTAATTTGAGCTACAGTAAACACTCTTTCAGGCCTGCTGGATATAACAATTAACTGGAAGCTAAAATGAAGTGTCCCAAATGAAGTGATAACCAAATGGGGTCTCTGACTGTTTAATCAGTCAAGCTTCAGCCCCACCTTTGGGAATGTGTAAGCAGTTTCTTATTGTACAAAAGATCTTTTATCTACATGCTGCTGCAAGCTGCTGGGTTGAGCTGAAGCTTTGGGAAGAAGCAACATTCCTAGTACTACTAGTGAAAGAAAGACTCTTGTTAAAGTACATTGTGTTCCTTTAAGTAGAGGAGATGATGAAAAATAGGAAAGACCTGCTTAGAGGCAGGAAGAGCTGGATCCTCAAAATAAGAGGCAAAAAAGAAGTAAATCTGGGAAGCTTTACAGAGCCATCTCTGCATAATAAGGTCCAGCTGACACCCACATTTATCATCTCATTACATCAAAATAAGTAGCTATCTCTGGAAGGAGATTGGTTTTGGTTGATACATTTGTCACTGCAGCAGTATCAGCCTTACCTGTCTGAATATAATATTTTTAATGTTAGAAATAAATTCTTCACAAAACATGGAAATTGCTCTGTGTGTACTATCATAATTTGGATGGATTAAACACAGATAATGGGGATTACAATAATAAGAAATCTGCTTATAATCAGCCCATCTGAGCTGTCAATCTCTACAGCCAGTGGATGAAACAATTTTCTGGGGAGCTGAGGATGCAGTCGAAATGCTGTTTAGATGATCTAATCTAAAATGAAGAATGAGCTAGTCTGAATCCTGGGGGATTTGTCCCAGTAGTTGTGGGTTGTTCTTAGACAAAACCAGCTTAATTGAGGAACAGGATCCATCAGAGTTTGTTCCCATCTCTTGGCTGTTTTGGACAGTTGTTCTTGCTATGTTAGTAAGGAAAAGTGGAGGAGGAGAGGAAAGTTCTGACAAGTGTGTATTTGCATACTTTACAGAGGACACATCAAAGTCAAGTAGACTTTGGAGCCTGCATTGCAAAAGGCAAATCAGTTGGAAAAGGTCAAGCTGGTTCACCATAACCCAGGAGTATGATTATATTACTACACAGATGCAGGAGACCCCATTATTGAAGAGCCATCAGTTCTGCCAGTGGCTTTAAAACAACTGTCACAGAAACTGGAGCACGGCTTAACTCTGAATAATAAGATCACACAAATAGATCCCACATATGCTCATGTTTTTTGTAGAATTGATTAATTGCCATGCATAATTAGCTATTGATTACTAGTGGGTTAAGTACTAATTCCTATACAACTTACTATTACTACTAGTTACTGCTATTCTTCATATTGGGATATGGTTTCTTTGATGTTTTCTAATTTACAGAGGTATAGTATAGTATGCAATAAGCTTGCAAAACTCAAAACTGGAGCAAAACTAAATGGGGTCAAATGCCAGTGAGCTGTGTGCTCACTGCTGTGCCCAGTCCCTCAGAACTGTTCTGTTTGAAGAGTACCTCAGCAGATCATCTGAGTGCCTGCTCCATGGTTGCCCCAAGTTGCTCAGGGGCTTAGTCAGTGACGCATGGACAGAAGGCCATAAGCTGGCTACTCAGCATTATGTGGTCCCTCCAATTGTTTCCTAGGTCTAAAACACCCTCTCCATCACAAGGAAATTGGAGGAGCAGTGAATAAGGTAGGCACCCTGTCCAACACCACATAAACTGCTAGACAGTTTCCATTCTGTCATCAGTGTATCATCATAGAGTCTGAAACCAGGTGTGCACCAATGGTGTCCTTGGGAGAGGCAATTTGCCCAGCTTCACTGCAAAGGAAGAGGCTGCCTGCCAGAGGGGTTGGAGAGGGTTCTATTGCAAACCAAATAACCATTTCAGTGGTGTAACACTGACATTCTGATGCAGGATGGGAACTGAGTGCAGACAGCGATACGGTCACATTGTGTGCTGAGCAGTGGCTGTGGGAAGGGGTTTCCCATCTATAGTGAACACTGGAATAATAATGGGGCTGGGAGGTGTGCTCTGAGCCAAGACCTTCTCAAGATCATTAAAAGATCTGCATAACTGGAGTCATCTGCAGTATCAGGGCCCTCTAGCTGGTCAGCAGAAACAGTGTCTGGGAACTGCGGTTCAAGTCTCTCTGAAGTAAACATCCGAAATGGATCACATGACTGACACCAAAAAACTGTTTGTTTCGCTCCACTGACCAGGGGACCCAAGACTGCCACCTGAGTTACAAGCATCCCAGTTTCTCCATGTGCTCTGGGACACAATACTTGATTAATCCACAGAGATGTTTCAAATTCAGGCAACAGTTGATAAGCATGTTTGTGCACAGTCATAATAGATATAAGGATTTATTTGTAATGTCTACTGTATAAACAGTCACTTTCACTGCTTCAGGGAAAAAGACTTCAGATTGAGATTTTTTGGAAAATACTGTCTGGGTCAAACCCCACAAGTGAGTATGGAAATATTTGAAAAAGGGAGAGGAGATGCTACCCAACCTGTGACTGGTATATCATCTACAGGAATGGAGGGTTAATATAGTTTTCTGAGAAGAGAAACTTAAAGAAAGGGCATTGCTCATATGTAGAACAAGAGAACTTGCGTAAATTCAAAACCATGTTCTATTTCTGCCGCTGTTAATTAAATGTTATCTTGCGTGCTTCATGCTTACAAATCACTTCAGCTATTGTCAGATCTCAAGTAGCTTCCCTTCATTTCTTCTTCTTCAATGAAACCAATTTGAAAGTCTCTTTCAGCAGTTTGCTTTTAATTGGAAAGCACTCCCAAGTGCAAGACTGAACAATATGGGCACTGATGTGCATTGATACTGATAGAGTATTATTTGTCAAGCCTGCATTCAGAGGGGAACATCTGACTGGAATCTGTAGCATGGTTTATTGTCACCTTTTTGCTTTTTCCCTGACATTGGAAAAGGCTCAGGAGCAGTGTGAAGGTAGGTGAGCATCAGAACTCCGCTGGGGAGCACAGAGACCCTAAACTACCCAACAGGACATGCTAGGAGCCTAGACAAACACACCAGCAAATGAGGCCAGCAGATAAAGTGTGTTCATTTCATCATCATCTCCTCATGATGGCAGAAACAGAGAGGAAGGATGGGCATAAAGCTGTTTACTTCTCCTCTAAAAATAAAAGAAGCCAGGAAAAGAGTAGGTTTATCTGCTCTGCTGAGATGTCAGAGCATGCTAGTGACTAACACTGGAGTCACATCGCTTGTGTCCTCCTCTTCCTTTTCTAGCTTTTCCAGTGTGTCTGACCCTCCCCTGTGCCACTCAGCTGGCAAACCTGTCACATCAGTCCCTGCCAAGCAAGGGAGATAGTTTAGTTTAGCAAAGAACTCAGTGAGCCAGTACAAGTCAGGGCCAGGCACAAATAGCTGAGGTTATGAGGGGGTGAAAACATAATGCCCTTTCTGGCAGTGAAAAGTTGCTGGAACAGCCTGAGCCCTTCCCAGTTGGTTGGAAAGAACACAGAACAACAGCTAACTAATGATCTGATAGTGCTTTGGATCAAATTTTTGCTTTCCAGTGATAACCCATGAGACAGAAGATTGTAAATGGAATATGTTTAAGGAGACAATTTCCCTTTGTGACCTTCAGAGCACACTCTGGGCCTTAGCCATCCATTTTGTTTTCTTTGATATTAATACCTAGGGAAAAGACTCAGAACCAACATCCTTCTCATCCTCTATTTATATGGCCTTCTCAGGAAAGCTTGGGAAATAAGGATTAGCATGACCCTGCAAGCTGCAGATATCAAAGGGCAAATGGCTACCCTGAGAAATAGCATACGAAACTCTGTTGTGATGTTGCACACCTTTGACAAGAGCTATAGAGTGTCATGGTCTTAGCTGAGCACCAGAAATATGTCTTTTGTCCTAGATAATGCTGTTTCTGGGTTAATAGCACTCTTGAACAGGTTATCTGGCCTTTTTAAAGAAATGCACATAATGTAATGATCTTTCTTTTTGCTTTTTTGCAAGACTGACATGGAGTATTTTTAATGCCAGTAACATATTGCTCAGTGATAATTCTCATTACATAGATAGTTAAAAAGTTGGTCAGGTTTCATTAGAAATTCAAGCAGTCTTTTCACTTGTCCTCTCCAAATTGTTCTGGCTCACAAAGGACTCTCTGCTCATGAGGCCTTGCCCATAGTGACCACTCTCATGGGAGTAGAAACGCTCAGCTCCTCACGGACGCACTTAGCACCCAGTGAAACCTTGCTCTGTCTGACTCAGCTGCTATTACTCACTCCTCTCTGTTAAGGGATTAGTTCCACCTTTGGTTTACCACAGAGTTTTCCCACTGCTACTTACATAAACCATTTTTTATCCCACTGGTATTTGTGTTTTCAACATTGTCTGTTAAATAATGAAAAACAAATTGGTCTTTAATAACAACCCTGGCAAGGGTTCAAAATCTCCCACCCTTATTCCCTCCACACTGACTTGAAGAGAATGATTCCAGGGATACATAGTGAGATCACCTTTTATCTGTAATGGTATTAGGATTTTTAGTCCATTTATTTTTGCTGATACTTGAATAAAGTGGAAGGAGATAGTACTTTAAGACGTATGTAGGAACTGGAGTCCAATGATACAGGATTTTAATAGCACACATGCTTCAGGAAGATAATATAGAATTATTCTAAATCAAAGCCTGAGTTTGCATCCCCTAAATGAGGTAATTGCAAGACGGAAAAATCTATGGGCCAAAACCATATGCTGAAATACAGCTATGTTCTGGTGGGCAAAACAAAGAGAAGTAATTTCCCATTTTTTGGGCAATTCAGTTAAGTGAATAAAGCAGGAGGATATGTGAAAGGAATAGCATAGATTTGTTATCCTGGATGCTGACTCTTGGGATTCACTGAAAATATCATCTAATAAGAGGGACCACATGCATCTGTTCTGGACTAGATCTCTTCAGTACAAAACCTGGGTATGTTTTAGAGAGCAGTTTGTTCCAGGGACCCATCCCCCCAAAGCAGCATGGACCAGCCTGCATGGGACTAGCTTACTCTGCCAAAAATCAGGCTCCAGTAGGATTTGTATCCTCAGACATTTCTCAGACACAAGGGACACAGAGCTGTAAAAACATGTTATGATTGCAGGTCAAACTAACATTTCCAGTAGTAAAACAGAAAGCAAATATGTGGCTGAAGGACCTCATCCAGCTAAGGTCAGTAAGAGGTGCTACCTCTATAATGTTCCCTTTATACCAGCCTTGCTGAGGATGCTGAAGCAGCTGATGTCACATGTTGAGGCAAGTATGTAAAATATGGTGGGGGGTATCTGGTACACTCTGGAGAAGTCACTGAGCCCCAAGATCTGGAGACCCAGGTGGCCTGGGGGCTCCCAGACTGGGATGGCTTCAGTGATCTTACAGAAGTACCCAGAACTGGCCACTGTGGTCAGCAAGATGCTGACAGCTCCTGTAGAGACAGCTATGACCTCAGTGGGGTGGGAGATCTGTCCCCTCCTCAGATCTTTTTCCTTTATCATGTTAGTTGGTTTTCTTCTTCTTCTGCCTATATCTTTTGCCAATGAGCTGGGAGCCTGTGATCCAGAAACCCATAAGATGGGTGACCTTAAAAGCTCCATATGACCTTGTGAGACCACAGAAAGTCTAACAGGTTTAAGTGTTTTACACCTGAATTTTACTTGCAATGAAGATGAGAATAAGAGACTTATCACCAGAAATGGAGCTAGGGTTTTTGTCTTTTCTGTTGTTTCTTCTCATGCTCTCTGCATGTTTGTCTTGTCTCAGACTTCACAAAAGGATACATCAGCTGCCTCCCTCATCTTTTCTCTAGAGACAACTCCTTGCTAAATCTCTCAACTGATGAATCAGTATTAATGTTGATTAAATGAAACCTATTCTTGACATTTTAGATGCCTTTTACTGTACTGGCAGAATAAGCAATGGGAATGAAAAGTGCTTTGTGTGTTTCATAAGAAAGCTGCTCATTAATGGCAATTGTTTTCTAACTACAAAGCTGGTAAAGGTCTCTACTCGACCCCCTAAATCTTACTTAACTTTCAAAGGAGGAGATCAATTTATCTTACTGAAAGACTTGACTATGTCTTGTCCATCATGTGGCGAAGATCAGGACTGAGATTCAAGAAGAGAAAGAGCTGATGGCAGCATCAACATTTTGACTTCCTGACACAATTACTACTACTCCTTTATGATTAGAGCTATGACCAAAGTGGTTTTTTACTAGCTGTGAATGTGTTTTTACTTTAAGGAGCAAGCAAATCTCAGGTTAGTACCTAAACACTCCATATTTTTCAGTGCTTGTGAGTCATGGAAATAACTGGTTTTTATTTTCTTGAGTGGGGTGAATAAGCTCCAAGACTGTACAATGAAAAGGATAAACAATTAAGAATATTTAAAACTCATGTTTACTTCTAAACACTCCTCCATGAGTTTCTTAACAAATGTGTTTGAAAGGTACATTTCATGACATTTTGAACTTTAAAAGAAACAAACACTTTTTCTGTTCAGGAAAAGGAAGGGGGTTGGTATTCAGTGCATCTGAACTGTTACTTCAAGTTGCTTAAAACATGTTATGTTCCACTAGCTCTTTTATTCAATTAAAATACTTTACTTCTAAATTGGCTATTCATGATATTTCAATGCCCATTTATTGTATTAATTATTTGAGTCAGAGGTAAAGTTAAAAAGTCAACACAATTCAAGTCTCAATTAAAACATTTTGAATTAGATAGTAGTATAGCATCACTGTATTAGTATAGTATAGCATTAACTGTATAGCATATAGTATAGCATTAACTGTAGTTAAAATTCTCATTTTAAAGACACTGAGTCACTAATCAAGTAACAGAAATCACCATTATAATAGTTATAGAGCTGACATAGAAAAGAAACAGAACATGAATAAGGGGTACTCGTGGAAAAGGAAATGTTAACTGCGACCTCGTCATTAGTGATGGGAATGCAGCCATTTTATCCTGTTTCTGACCAACACCTCATCTTCCTGGGTTGCAAACTAAACTTTGTATGTAGCAAGAAGCCCTTGGTGATGGAGAGAAACTAGCTTTTCTGTATCAGAATTGTGCTTCCCCAGTTAAGGCAACTTTTGGGACCTGCTACCTTCTGCACATGAAATAGATGTTAATATTAGTTACATTTTAAGGCTAAATAAAATTGGTTTAATGAATAGACAGACTGTCAAGGCTTAAGAAATTAGGGATGATATTTGAAGGCAGCTGCTGAGAGCTGAGAACCACTGCACTTTCCAGCTTCTTCCCAGCCTTACCAGATCCAAAGGAGTTCTCTGCCTACCCTTGGCAAGCAAGGCAGGCCTCTGGCTCCAGTCCCATCACAATCAGCATGGTCCCCTGAGCTAAAAGCCACTGCACCTGCCCCTGCATTCTACTTGACTATGGATGTAAATCCAAATCCCCTCCTGGGGAACACAGGCATTTGCTGAGACTTCCTGCAATCCTTGTCTCTGGTAACTGGTCCAGCCACCTATCTAAGCTCCTGCCTAGCTGCATCACAGCAGTAGCAGTTGTTAGGGAAAAACATTTTGAAATCCATTTTTTCTGCTGAAGGAGGGCTTGACTGAGTTTATCCCCTGTGATTGGGTACCGGAGATCTCATCTGGTTACTTCCCACCACCCAGATGCGCTAACACGGGTTTTCATGGGGTGACACTGTACAGCAGAACAAGAAAATGGGGCAGAATAAAAGCAACGGTTTTTTTCCCAGCTATTGCCAGAAAATGTTGGACAGACTCAAACAGGAGATTCATAATGTTACGGTAATATGTAGCTGCATGTAGAAACTAGAAATGCTTTATGCTGGCATTGCAGAAGAGGTGTCATTAGAAGTTATGACTCAACCAGAAAGTCCTTCCAAAATTCAAATTAATCACTTAGCTATAGGTATGACAAAGCTTTCAGATCCCAGCTGATGTGTTCTTTAAAGAGTCAAGAAAAGATGAAGACTGAAATGAAATAACATCCTGCAAATATAATATAGGTCCACCTCTCCAGCATCCTCTCTTGAATGCACCCAAATGTTCATAAGTTCATAGTGTGTGGGTTTTTACATATCTGCCTTTTTCTCAGGTGTTAAGACAAAAAAATTAATCAGAACAGTATTTACTGTTATTCATGCATTATCAGTCATCAAGGTATCCTTGAAATTGCTCTATTCAGTTTTAGTTCCCCAAAGAGTCAAACACAAACAAATGTGTTCAGGCAGCACATGCAGCAGTGAACCTTTCCCCAAGAGAAATCAGGGGAAGTGTTTTGGTTAGATATATGTAAGTCTCCTTTGAAAAGATCACTCAAAAGGAAATATGCAAATTCCAAATAGTCATTATTCTCTTGATGAACATTTTCTAAAGCCTTTTATTAATAGGCAACTAAAGAAAAAAGAAACAAACATCCTCAGTTCCATGAAAAAATCCAGATGAAAGGCCTTAAAAATTGTATTTTGTCAACTAACTAGCTAAGGCTGTAACTTCGCATAATTAAATATATCACATCAGTTCTACAGCTGAAGACATAATTTACTTATCTATTGCCTTGTGAAGCCTTTGGGTTTAACAACTTGTACCTTAAGAGGAAAGATCATGTAGAAAGTATGAAACTTGATCAGTGAGAATCCAAAGAAAAGGGCCTAGGGCTCACATCAGAAATGCAGAGATTATCCCTCATTTCCCTTTTTTGGCCCTCACACCAGCTTCTCCCAAGAACTACTGAATACATCTTTCATGTTTGCTCTTTTATACCAGAGCCTTACCATTCCATAGAACAAATTGGAAAACTGCTACAATACACTCATCAGCTAGTCTGGAAATCAAGCCTGTTTTCGTCAGGCTTAGATAGAATCTTGCACAAAAACTTTCAACTTCCACATTAGAAAAACTTTTAGAAAAATGTACTGCATTTCTTGCGATGTAGCTGTCACTTTAATATGAATGTCTCTAAAGAAATCATTAAAGATGAATGCCTCCAGCATAATTACATTTTTTCAAAGTACCTGCTTCGCAGTTCCTTGCACATATTTTCTGCAGTGCTACCTCCTCTGCTGGCTAGGTGATAACTTTGTGATGGCATTGGTGAAGCAGATAACAAGAGGGAGGGGAAATGAGTCTCTACAATTCACAGGTTTTAAAAGTGATTAGTTATGTTTCTCTTATCATATATTTTATGTAGGGGCTTCTTCCGGAAACAACTATCTACCAGAATGAGATTTCAGCATGAATCCTCTATGATTTATATTTTTCTTCTTAGCCCACTGTATGGAAAAATGCAGATTGTTTTTTCACTTTGATTAGTTATTTAGTTATTTAACAGTTATTTAGAATAATATAATTGTTTAGGTTGAAAAAGACCCTCAAGATGATGAAATCTTAAGCACTGCCAAGCCCGCCACTAAACCACATCCCAAGCATCACATCTACACGTCTTTTAAATACTTTCAGGGATGGCGACTACACCCCTTCCCTAGGAAGCCTATTTCAATATTTGACAACCCTTTCCATGAAGAAATTTTTCCTAATATCCAGTTAAACCTTCTCTGGTGCACCATGAGGCCATTTCCTCTCGTCCTAGTGCTTGTTATTTGGGAGAAGAGGCCAACCCTCACCTTGCTACAACCTCATCTTGGGTAGTTCTAGGGAGTGATAAGGCCTCCTGAGCCTCCTTTCCTCCAGGGTAAACAACTCTTTTTATACTTCTGTACTTAGAAGCTGGATTTTTTGTAAGGATTTCTATTGTGACTACTTAGTCTCTCAGGTATCCACAAAAATGTTTGGGTTTTGTGTTTGTTTGGTTGGTTTTTTTTTATTTCTCACTAACAAATAAAGACAAAAGCCTCTTCTTTAACTCTGGGTAGAGAAAAACTTTATCCCCCTGTGACTCTGTTGTTGAATGCAACTCCTATAGATTAATTGTTTCAGCAATTGTTTCCTTTTTCCTGGATGGTGTTTCTACATTTCCTGAATTTAAGGAATGATGACAATAGGGAAGGATGACAAACGCAGTCTTCATTTGCTCAATGACCAACCTATCACACTAGCCTCACACCTATCATACTAGCCTGCACCACGATGGAGCAAAGTTATGCAAAAATCACCAATACAGCTCAGCTTAGCCTTGGTTGTCCAAAATGGTTTTGTTGGGCCCGTAGATAGATAATAAAGGTAATTGTATCATTTAAAGACATTCCTCATAGGCACAGAGGCAAAAGGATTGGTTACTAAAGTTACTGTGCAAAAGGATGGCAACAACAGCTCTGAATGTTTGTCGCTGGCAGAACGGTAATTGTTTCACAGAAGTTGTCTTGCTATCACTTTTTCTTCCTGTGCTAACTCATTCAATGTACATTTCGGTCTTGTCCAGACCATATTTTAGTTAGCTCTGAGCAGATGGATAAGAACTGGAGTTTTGCCTCTGAAAAACTTTGAGAGCTCCCTGACATCTGCTGGAGGATAACAATTAAGACTCATGAGCTTCTTGAAATATTTATGCACGTAGGTCTGAGTCATGCTTCAAGTCCAAGAGGAGAAGTGTGCTTGCTATATAGAAACTGAAGAACAGGCAAAAGAAATTGTGGGACTGCTTTCTCATAACTTCCAGCATTGGTAACTTCCAGCATTAGCACTACTACTTGCAGGCAGCTGGGAGCCAAGCGTGAGTGGAGGGCATCCAATTTGGAGCTCCTTCCCCATTTTGTTCAAAGATCAGCTCCCACATAGACAGGAAGGACTGGTGTTGATTTGGAAATGTTTCGGCTGGTATTACATTAAATACATACCATTCATAGATTAATAAATGGAGATATCTCTCCAAGGAGCCTAAAAGTGTAAGAACATCTGTTTAAGATCTTTCCAAGGAAAATTAATAACATATTGAAATAGGGTAGCAAGTTCATACAACCTTGTAATCAACTGCTAAGCTGGACTGTGGTATCAACAACAGACATCTCTGATCACACAGAAATTGTAACTGACAACACAAAAAAGACATATGTGAAAGAGCTGTCAAGACAATTAATGCAGACCTGCTGCTAGTGTGCAGCTCAGAAATATAATTCTTTTGAGGCACTCATATTATAGTGACAACTACATGCCAAAAAATACAGCACATTTTTCTAAACACTTTTTAATGCAGAAATTGAAAATTATTCTGTGAGATCCTGTTTAAGGCTGAAGAAAGGCAGTGAGGCCAGAATCAAAACTAAGGATGAACTGAACTAACTTAACTAGGTATGAATGAGCACAGAGGCATTTTAGATTCTGTTTTCCAATATTTTGCTAACATGTATACTAAAAAATTTAGTGCAAACTTAGGAGACTGTCTTAGAATTATAGGATCATTAAGGTTAGAAAAGACCTCTGAGATCATCAAGTCTAACCATCTTGCTGACTGTGACACCTGTATGTGATACCCAGACTATGCAGGAGGAAAGAAGGTGAAGGCAAGGATCAAAACTGAGGATGAGCTCCACAAAACTCTTGCAGAAACTGATGCACATTGAAGTAACATGACAAGTCCTGCATAACTGGCTTTGATCTCATAGCTGACTCTGCTTCAGGCAGGAGGTTGCACTAACGACCTCTGAAGACTTTATGACTTGAATTATCCTTCAATCACCATGATCAGACACAGACTATATAAGTATTACTGCTGAAAAGTGGAGACCACCACATTTTTTTGAAATCAGTCACTATAATTGGCTTTACTCTAGTCACACAATTCACTTTCCTTATAATTTTGATCTCTATATTTAACTATACTTCCAAGTAAGAGTGATGAGTCCAGAGATGGCTATCTCAAAAGACAGCATCTTTCAAATATTAGAGCTGGAGTCAGATTTGCATTCAAATACTGCATAACCCATTGGTACCTGTCACGGCATGACAGAAAAGTTTTACCATGGAGTATCAGACATGTGACTGCTTTTTAAGGATTATTTTAAGAAAGAAAGACACCTACATCTAGAACCCTCTTTGTACAATATCCTAATTTAACTTGCAATTAAAGTATGCAGCTGGGAATTTAACTAGAGTCATTATAAACTACACTGGTGGCCTACCTGTCACCATAGCCTTGAATTCACTTGTGATGGGAAGAAAGTCTTCCCTGCTGATCTTTGATTCAAATAGACACAGCACAAATCATTTTCTTTGGCCTTCCTAAGAGAAAGCCGTTCTCAGCCTGAGCAGCTGGGGTTGGCTTTAAGCCCAAAGAAAGCTGAATGGATGGATTTAGGGACAGAGTAATAAAATGACTAATCGAAACAGCAGCACCTAGCCCTCTCAATAGTCACATGCTGTGCTGACATTTTTGGGCAGGTCAGAACCAGATGGCCCAGTTACTCTGTGGCATTCAAGTCAAATCTTACAATGTGGCCCTATTAGGCACAATCACTAATACCCATTTCTGCCAGTGCTAAAACACTTAGACGAGACTCCAGGTGACTCTGCAAGCTCTTGAGACGAGAACCAGTAATGAATGTATGACCTGCTGAGTAATGAGGCCATTTCTAGGTGGAGATGAATGTTTACTTGGGAGCAATCTTATGGTTCACTTCACCTGAAAACCTTTTCAGAAAAATGCAGATGCTGCCTTACGGGATTCCAAAAAGAAACATCATCTAAAGAACACCCCAAGGCTCTAAATTTTAAAAAAAATTATTTCAAAGGATTTCACAGAGAGATCACCAGAAGAAAAGGCTTTGTACCATGTCTACTTGATTGGGATTTTCCAGGATATCTATGAAGTGTTTATTAGCAAAGTTACTGACATCCTCTTCTCAGCTATAGGAAAGAATACATAATTTGGGACATTACCATGACCCATTACCACGGTGGCTGAAAAGATGAGTTACAGGCACTGATAACTTCTGCATAGAGCACTGAACATTAAAGATTTGCAGTGCCCTTTAGTTAAGATGAATTTCAAGCTGCCCTGCATTTTTATTTTGAAAAAAACTCCACAATCTGGAGCTGAAATCTTACATAATGGAGAAAAATGTTTTCAGTGAACTTAGTACACACAGAACTGTTTGCATTGGCTCATGTCGTCCTGTACAAAGTGTGCAGTGACTGGTCATGCCCTACATGTGTAGAGCATGCCTTCTCTCAGCTAGTGACACCTTTGCCCAGCACTGATGTGTTCTTCCACATATTGTTGTGTTGGGTTTTTGCCAATCTCCTGCGTGTGGAGGGCATTTCAGAGGAACTGTTCCTTCTGATTTCTTGTGAAGAAACCCTGAAAGATCTTTGCACAGCAAAGGCCACCGATCATACAAATAGAAAACTTCTTTTCCCTCCAAACCCTGTCCCAGCTTCCTCTTTTCCTCTTTCAATCAGTAACTGCAAGAGTTTCTGGCTACCATAGAAGATGCAAGCCTGACTACCAAATGACTCACCATGTTGTGAACCCATTAGAGCTACTTGGGCTCACAGGCCAGGGGCTAGTGTTCATCCAGAGCAGCTCAGTAAGCTCACATCACCTTGAAAAATCATGCTGTCAGCAGCACATGCTTGAACTGCAGTCTACCAGCACCCAACAGAACAGAACCATTTTGAACAGACTCTAAAAACCATATTTTCAACACTGTAGTCAGGTATCTCTGAATCTTAAGAATTGCCGTGTACTTACATACTAAAAAAGTTTCTATTTTATTTACAGGACAACTCTGAATGCCAATCCTTTGTGAGTATCACCATTTTTACATATCAATTCTGTTAGAGATAACTTAAAGAAATAAGATTCATATATGTAACTTCATACTTCATCTGCTGTTTTGAAAAGAAGTATGCAGAACATTCCATGATGTGATTAAACTAGCAGGTAAAGGCAGAGGACAGACACAGTCTGTCACATGTCTTCAATACTTTAGAATGGGCCTTCTAATCTGGTTAGGGGAGCAACTGAAGAGGTATTGCACCCGTTCCTTGTGAGTGTTGGATGCTTTGTAAGATCTACCTCTGAAGCTTTATCTGTGCTGTGCAGTGTGACTTGCACTGACAATTTATACAGTGGTTGCTAGAAAACAGGTTTATTAACAAAGCACAGGGCTATCCCTGGTGGTGTCTGTTACCAGTTTTAGGAGTGGTTCAGCTATAGTACTGTGATACTTGCACAAGTTAAATTACATTTCTGTGCATGGACCAGATCCAAGCACATTGCAGGTAGCAAGACCTAGCTCTTCCTTAAATCTGTCACTAAAGGATTTGAAGTCCAGCTATAGGTAATTTATTGGTTTTCCCTGATGAAGACCTGCAATATATGCATACAAGAATATGCTAATTATTTAAAGCAAGTTAGTCCCTGGTTTGTCTGTAATATTTTGAGGTTAAAAAGTTAGGGAGAACTGTAGTTCTTCACTTAAAAGCTGGAGATTGGTAACAGATGAAGGATGAAGCAGAGAGACAAGATACTCCCTCAGTCCAAACATACAACCTTACTGCGCTCAGACCTTAGCTGTGATCCTACACACCACCCTAATGGTAAGATTTTGCAGCTTTAAGGAGTAACATACTTTCCTCTGACAGAGTATCTCAGCAGCCCATGTGAGTATTCAAACACTCCCCTTTTACAAATTTTGTTAGAAATCCCTGAAAAAATCCCTCATAAATCTCAAAACTTTACAACGACATCTCAAGACAGTGGGTCTCAAGAAGGGAGAGTCACAAGGGTCTTGAAGAGTCCCCTCATATATCTTCAGTATTTGAATATGGTTATGCAAGGGGAGGAAAGGAGCAAGCTTGCTTGTGTAACTCCAGAATCTGAGCAGAAGCTGTGAGGGGCTGAAGAGTGATACAGCACAGTTGCATCAACATTAATAAATTCAAGCACACCTGGTGGACAGCCCTGTGCACAATTCCCCAGGACAGCACCTCTGCACATCACACTGACAATGCCTGTGGCCCCACTGCTCCTGTGCAGAAGGGAAGAACCCTACTGGCCACCCTTGTCCTGGGGTGGTGGGCAGATGGCAGAGGAGCTGGTGCCTCTTGGCTCTGGCCATGACAGAGGTGCAAGCACAAGAGTCATAGAACCACCGAGGATCTGCTTTTCCCTTCCCCATTTAACTTCTACATACGCAAGAGGCAGTCACAGTACTCTGCAGAGACTGAGGGTTGGAGCCACATAGGGTGTGGCCTTCGTCTCCTCTGTCAGTTCTCCATTCCTGCTGCAAGAGGGACTTACTTTCTGTTCAGTTTTTATTCACCAAATCCTGGCTTGAGGGCCCAGATTCCTAGCTCCTGATGACGACTTTTGAAAGAGCTAGCCTCTGGTCCCAGGTGTCAGCCCTGAGCATTTCAGAGATCTTTTCTGTTAGTTGTAACCACCCATAGTCGGGCCTGGCAGTCCACCTTCCCGATCCTTCACATAACCCTGTTGGGTTTCAGAAAGACTGAAGAGAGAAAAAGAATCAAAGTGGTGAGGGGAAATTTCACTACCCCATGGCACAAAGTGGTCTGAAATGCTTGATTATAAGGATGAATTTTTGTGTTGTGAAATTTTCCAGTTTTCTCTGAAGAGCCATTAAACAAGGGTGCCTGTATCAAAGTTGCAGACCCTTGTCACTGGCAGCCATCCAGCCCCTCTGGAAATTTTAATGGCTTGAGAATACATTAATTTCTCAGTACACTGTTAAGTTCCCAATTCTTGCCCAGTTTCACATTCAAATTTACCCAGGCTTAAGGAGTATTTTTATATCTCTGTCCCTCCTGGCTACGCTGGTAAAAGTTAAATTATTTTATGATAAAATATCTTGAAAAATCTAGACCAGCACTGGACAGATTTTTTTTCCTCTTATCTCAGATGCTATTAGTATGTTCCTCAGGTAGAGGTGATTAGTTTATATTGGTAATGTAGTAAAAAATTCTGTCCTTAACCCTCTCATTATGCACAGGAAAAATCTAGATGTTTGTCCCAGAATTATGATGCTGGGACTAATTAATACCAAGAAGTCACCTGAACAGAGGCATGAGAGTGAGTAGTATTACACTTTCATATTACAGCATTCCTGATATGAGTAAGTGGGTTCTGAACATCATTATGGACACAACCAGAAACTTTTAGAAATGTTTATGCTCCATCTGCAGTGAAAAAGAGGGCTGCTGAATGACTCGGCACAGGCAATACCAGCAGCAGGGAACAGGGGAGAAAGAGGCAGCATCGGATATAATTTAGGCCTTCATTCGGTTTTGCTACTATTTCAGTTATTTTGTCATCACTAATTCAGTTGTTGGATCAGGTATCAAACACTGCAGTAACAGTGAGAAGTTTCGTTTCTGTCGGTTTCACTTGTAGCCAGTCTCATACTCTTTAAAAACTCCGTGTGCAAACCAGCACTCTGGAGTTGGAACAAAAGTCCAAATAGTGAGGTTTGGTGTGGTTAATAACAAGAGGCAGCTGTAATGCTCTGCAACTGATGGGGATTTAAACAAAAATTTTGTGGTGACTTGTGTGTGTATATGCACATGTAAATAGCAACAGAGATTTAAGGGAATAATATAGTACCAAACAAGCAGTATAGACTATTAAATATCAAAATAATTCTAAGAAAGGAATTTAGTGTATCTGTGTTTGAACAGAGACAAAAGTGGCCATTACAACCCGAGGAACAACTTTCTCCTACATGGTTTTATTCACACTCATCCTGAGTTGCCAGTTAAAGAGAAGGGCCTGGTTAACCCAAAGGTTTCAAAGCAGCTGGTTTGCAGGAAGAATCTCCATGTGGAAAGAAACTACTGGAATAGTTTCTGATGAAGATAAACCATTTGAGTTGAGAACTGCTTTGAGACCATGGTCTTGGTGGAATTTTCACTGTTAGCCTTCCTGCTTTCAAAACACAGGTGCATTCCTGCTTACTTGCTGCACTTCTCTAACACACAGCAAGAAAATAACTTAAGGGCTCTGCTCATGCTAAAGAAACACTGATTTTTGTGATTTATTGATGTTTGGGAAGCCAATTAAGCACAATGGTGAGAAAAGAAAGACACAACAAATTTCACCACAATGCAGAATGAACCCTCTGAAATACCTGCTACACCTCCCTTCGCTGGCTTTTCAGTAGCATTTTTGGAATTGAGTTGAACTTTAGGTATTGACCTAAAGTACAGCATGTCCCTTCAAGAGCACAGCCTTCCTAGTGTGTGTCCTCCTTGCAATAAATATTCTTCCTGATCTGTTTTAGAACTTGATGGAATATATTGGAAAGAAGATACAGATATTTCTAATGAGGATTAAGTGGGGAAATAAAGTATGTCCCTTTAAATACAGTGACTCCAAAAAATTACATTTTGCATAATGAAAGTTCTAAACTCTCTTCAATTCAAATGTGTGTATGTAACATGAAAATACAAGCTAAATGCAGATAAAGACTCCTACAGAATATCCACAAATACCCCTTTAAAGTTTATACTGAAGGACCTGTTTCAGACAGAAAACTGAAAATACTACAGCCTGAATGTTCTCTCCCAGGACACACTAGCCCCCAGAAGGAGAAAGCGCAAGAAAATCATAGATGCATAATTGGGAACAGGATATCATGTTGAACATTGCTTATCTGACACAACTTTTGTTCCATTCCAAAGAGATGGAGGCTCTTCTGGATGTGAGGAATGAATCAGACTCAAGGGGCTGCTGAGAATGAAAAAAAGAGCTAAAACACCAGAATCTTAAATGTTATTTTATCATAGGATAGAAAAGACAGTATTTTTTTCAGGAAAAAAAAGCATATACTAAATAAAAATCAGACATATTGCCTATGTCTCAGCACAAAAAAATGTAAAAATTAAAAATTTGCCTTCATATCAAAACCACTGATAGCCTGGACATTGAGTTGCATTTGGTTCTCATTTGATTATCTAATAATTGATATTAAAACTTGAAAAAAAATTTGTTTTAACTAGATTAAATTCCATTTGGCTCTGATTCAGATAATAAAGCTACTTAGATCATTTTAATTCATCAGGCTTCCAGTGGAATGTTGGGTAATTCATATGGCATACTTATTAAAACAGGTCACACCTGATTTGCTCTTAATTAGGGTCTCAATGTAATGCATTGCAATAGGAAAAGTAACATGCATCTGTCCATGGCTATAAATGACTACAGTAGTTTTGTGATCACTTCTCCAGCTATTTTTTAGCCGGTAATACACCTATAGAATTTCTCATGAAATATAAGTTAGGTGAACAAAGCTGCCAATATATTAAGCCAGTGATGAGGTTGCTTTCTTTGCTTCCTATTTTCCCTCACAAAACCACCTCTTCTGCTTTTTCTTTTTTTTTTTGACTCCCCCCACAACGACCCAGATAGAAAAGGACTGCATTTGCAAGAAAAATTCCTTTAAAGAGAGCCTTTTAATTGTCAGCAGTTTGTTTACAATGTGTTGCAAATTCACACCTGCACATAATCCAATATTTCTGTGTTCCTTTTGATTCTTTATTAAAACCAGAACTTAAAAATTATGCAACCTGTAGCATGACCATGATGAGAGGAAGTGGGAAGATTGCAACTTGCGCAACTATTTATAACAAGAAATATTATAAGTAATAACATTTATTACTAGTAATTACTAATATTTAAGTATTGCAGATCAAATAGGCATAAAAGCCGCATGGTTCTGCTGTATGATTGGTCAGGGAGAGGTGGTCACACTTTTCTCCCCTGCTATCACATGATAAGTAAGCCAGAGGCAATTTTCTTTCTTTTGAGCCATCTGCTTCTCTGTGGGCCTGTGTAACTGTTTGACTGCCTGCAGCAACCAGTCATCTTTGATTTCTGGGGCATGCTACAGACAGGGAAAGACCTGTACACAGCATGCAGGCAAACCATACACTTCTGTGTCATTGCCTGGCCGTTGTGAGCTTAAGGCTTGCCAGAGGCCAGGGTGAGGATCAGGAGGAACGTCAGCAGGGCTGGTGCAGAAGTGTAGATGGAGAGGATGAAGTGGGATCACACATAGGTACCCGTAAAGAGCAGAGTGGGAAGGCACACTACTTGGGTGCAAGCATATGACAGGCAATGGACACCATAACAGCACACCCCAAGAAAGGAAAGAACTCTCCTGCTCTTGCACTGACATTGGGGCACGCATGACACAAGCTAACAAATCCACCCTCAATGTCATGCCAGTGGGATCCTTGTTGGAGTAGAATGCAGCATTGCAGAGAGGGTTAGCTGCAACTATCTTGGCATCATTAGCATCAGATGTTGTTCTTTCTGGGATCTTCAGCCTGAACCCAGATACCGAACTCTGCTGTCTTCAGAGAACAGCCTATATTTACTACTTTGACTCTTACTTGCATTAACCTGGTTTTGCCTTTGCAACTGAGCAAAGTTGTCAAGAGTTTATTTGCAATCAGTAAGTGAAGATGCCAGATGTTTGGCAGCTTTATGCCACTGAAAAAAAAAAAGAGTTGAATAGGCTTTATAAAACATGGAAGCAAAGTTAGTATCAAAACCAAAGAGTTTAGGTTGATGCCGTCTCCATGACCTGTCCCTGCTGGCAGGTGGATGGTGACTCACAGCAACAGCTCTGTACGTGCATGTGCTGTTTGAGGCAAGCTGCTCAGGGGGTAATGATAAAAAGCAGGCAATGCTATCTCTTGCACAGCAAGAAAGGGGCATCCATGTTTATTCTACTGCATAATAAGTTCAGAGAAGAACATCCCAACTTTGGAGCAACTTGGGTCTCTGTATTAAGGTGTCTGTTTGCTCTGCATCAGCAAGGACACAGGTATTTCCCAGTAGTTGTGATTCATAAGGAGCAGGGTAGAAAGAAGCTGACTATCTCTTAGAAGCAGGTGACTCTCTCTGGGGTACCAATTATTGTAGATGCAACAGGCAAGCCTTGCTCTTTTACTGTGCTGGCAGCCTTCACATCAGATCATCCCAAGGAACAGCCACAAGCTATTTTCAGTGTCTGTCGACAACAGCAGGAGAGAGGAAGAAAATTAGGTTAGCTATCCATTTTGCCAACTTAGGCAATTTTCAGCACTGTGTCTCAAGACATTAAAAAAAAAGAAAAACCAACCATACCTATAATCCTTAAATGCCATCTAGTGGTAAAATCTAGTTTCTTTTAACATTTTTGCTTTACAGAGAAACACAAGTGGAAAAGGACCACTGTGTGAAGTCATAGTTAGACCTACTTGGATTTTCTGATTTCACATTCTTACCCTTGAATGTCTCAAGGTCAAGAGCTTTAGAATATTGGAAGTTATGTTCACAGGGCTCAAACTCTGCAGTGCTGTGTGCTGTGATGTCTCACTTTCCAGTGCCTCAACATGGGAGCAGGATTGCAGTAGGACAATAGGTAAACTTATTACATGCAGTTGGTCTCTGAGTGATGCCAGAAGCCTTGGGATGCTGGGAAGGGAGATGGCTACCCGTGGTGCAGGGACAAAAGGACTCTCACATGCAGAAACTTTAAAGCCATCTTAATACTGCTATCTTAAAACTGGTTCAAAGTTGCTGCAGCAGGATTGTAGCAAGCAGTACCAAGCAAAGCACTCAGATATAGTTGACTGATTCTATATAAAGTATACAGGATTATCAGCATCCAGCTTACAAATCACGAGGAATCTGAAATCACCATATTTAAGCTCACTTTTACACATATGTAATCACACTCGCAGAAGCCTTTAACATCTCAGAGGTGGGACAAAGCAATTTTCACAAGACCATGAAGACTGTGATGGCAAAGATGGCTTTGAGCACCCCTCCATCTCTTTGCACTGCCTCTCAGGAGAAGGAGGAACCTGGAAAAAGCCATAGATGAGGACCACATCCTCCACTGGGGTAGAGGAATGAGGCAGGGAGAGCCAAGCATGCTGGGCCAGCAAATGTCCCTGCAACTCATGGTTGTTCCTGCATGACAGCAGCCTGGCGAAACACCAGGTAGTAACAGACCTCTGCCTCCTCACCCTTTCTACATTTCTTTCATGCAGGTTTGGGCTTATGATAGCTCCGTGGTGAGGAGAGCTCTCCTGGAGACAATGCCCTTAACCAGACAGTCTGTGTTTCAACAGCCTTGCTGTCCACACTTCCTACAAGCCATTTCATCTTCCTTCTACGATCCTCCGTCCTTTGGTGACAAATGCTCCTGCAATCAAAGTCCTCCCCTCCTTTTAGTACAGAAGGTGCAGGAGCTAGGCATCTGCTTTTGTCTAGCTGGATTGCAATGCCACCTATACTTGCAAGAGTAACTACCCCACCCCAGAGGATCAAGGAAGAGTATGCACAGGGTAGAGCAACAGCAGCTGATCAGACCATGTCGAGGGCCCACCAAGAACACAGGCAGGAAAGGGGCATATTCAGAGGCACTGACAGGTTGGTGGCAGGGATACCCATCACCTCCATCCCCTCCATTTTCATCTGCTGCAAACCTTTAGGAACATGTAGTGTTTGAAGTGCTGGCATCCTTTTTCACACTCTTTTCCCTGCTTAAGGTCTAAAATCCCTTACTTTTACAATTGAATATTAAACTTGTAGGCCAAAGGCCTCAGATTAGGCCAATCTTTTAAAAAGAAGAGTGTGATTCCCTGAAGTTAATACAAGGCAGTTGATGAAATCTTCGCTCTTTCAAGAAGTATCTTCCTCAAACTCAGGTCTTTGTTTACTTATACACATTAAGTAAAACTGTCTTCATTCAAACAGAAGCATGACCCAAAATGAAACACTTTTTGACACAGACAATACACTGTCTCAACTGATGAGACGTACCTTTCCAATGAGAAACTACATAGGAGCAAAACTGAGGTCTGAAACTGTATTATTTGTTGTAATATCTCTTAGAACCCCGAGTCCACACTACAGCTTTACTCTCTTTTACCAAATGCTTAAAGAAGACAAACTGCATGTATTTTTTTTCCATTTCCTTTCAGACAGCAATAGATGAAGATTTGCCTCTTGCCTGCTCACATAGGCCCCCCTCCAGAGTTCAGGCATTTGATTCTGGCAGTTTCCAATCAGAACAGTAATTAATGAGCGGCACATAAGTGCATGACTTTACAGTGAACAGTAGCATTCCTGCTAAATTAACACTGCAGCTTACTGTGATTTTTGAATTCACTTGTCTTTGGACTTTCTTTTTACGGGAAGTGGGTCATTATTTCAGGGACTACAAGGAAGATAAAAATAGCACTACCCCAGATTCTAATTCCCAGACTGAAAGTGGTATATTATCAGTTCTCTGCAACAGCTACACAAGGTTCAAGCTTGTGCTGACTGAGGTCTAACCCAAAACCTATTTGTACTCCCATGTTGCCGCCAAGTTTTAGTAAATAACAGCATGAGGCCACACTAAAAACATTCTGAAAGACCTAGATAGATTGCAGTGACAAAAATAATCACTAATTTGATGCTGAGACTAAAGTTTGACAGGAAATAAGCCAACCCCTTGTATTTGGCAGCCAAAACTCAGGCCACAGAAGTACAGGTACAACTTTGTGTCTGCACCATGACACACTGCACACTTTAAAGCCTCCTGCCTTTGGAGACTCTTTCAGCATAGCAAGCAACTGCAACCAAGGAAAAGTCAAAATAATAATTAAAAAGCTGCTTTTCATATATATATAAATATATGTAAAATATATTCAAAATATATGCATGTATATGAAATATATACATCACTTCTAGCAATCAGGTGAAAACCTCCTCTAAAGGTGGTGCACCATTCAGGACATACCTGCTAGCAGACATAGATGCCCATGTATGCAATACATTCACTACTGTCAGATCTAAAAACTACAACCTTCTATGATGTATTTCTCATTTCCGGAGCCAAGCACGAAAGTGACAAAGCATATCACACAGTTAACAACTGAAAAGCATTGTGGTCATCAGAGACAAAGTTCACTTCAGAAAAAGAAGCCTGCGAGATGAAGGGTTAAAAATTATGATACTGAGATGGGGCTGTGGGGGAAAACCCAAAAAACTTCAGCAGCTGCCTCTAGAAATCCCAGCAACAGAAATTTACACAGGGCTGCAGCGCTGCAGTTCTCAGCACTGACAGCAGCCTCGAATGCTGCTTAAATGGTTCCAACTGCAACGCCCACGGCCATCTCCAGCTAGGATATGATGCACTTTGCCACTCTCAAAAAGCTTCTTCCCCGTCCCCCCCCAAAATAAAAGTATCAAAAAACAAAACAAAAAAGTGACGTACTTTAAAGTTTTTTATAAGAGTACATGCTACAATTACTCTTCGCTCTGTTACATTCTACAGGTGAGGCCTTGAGGCCCACCACCACCAGCAAACTCCGCCTGGCGCGACCAAGTGCTCCAGTTGGTAAGAGACTGGAGCGCTTCGGGTCCCGAGCTCACAGCCTGACTCTCTTTAGGGGCTGCTGCTCTCCCTTCAGCTTTCCTTCGGCGTTGCCTCCCCGGCACAACACTCCCGGCACCGCTGACTCCGACCCCGGCCCCTCCCGCCTGTGCCGCGCGCACACGCACTTCCGCTGCCGCGGCGTGCCGTTTCCGGTCGCCCGCGGTCGCGTTCCGGGTCGCGCGCGCGCTCCCGCCGCGCGGGCCGGTCCCTCGCGTGCCCGGCGGGACAGCGTTCGGTGCGCGTGCGGTGCACGCCCTCCGCCGCTTCCGCCCTGCGCCCGGGGGGCCATGGCCGGGGCCGGCGGGACGGGCCAATACAGCTACTGCCACAGCGCCGCGGGACGGGTGGCGGGCGAGCGCTGAGCGGGGGGCACTGAGCGGCGGGCGGGAGGGCGGTCATGGCCTCCCCGCCGGCCGGCGAGTGCCAGGCGGACTCGGGCGAGCAGGCGGCGGCGCTGCAGGCGGAGCTGGGCGAGTGCCGGGCACAGCTGGAGCGGGCGCGGAGGCGGCTGCGCCGCACCCAGCGCTTGTACCGCCGGGCGCGGGAGGACAGCGAGGCCTTGCAGAGACGGGTAGGGCCCCCACGCCCCGGAACCACAGCCCCCGGCTCTGCCGTCCTCTGCGACCCCTCGGCCTCCTCTCCACCTGCCCCTTCCGCCCGGTCCCGGGCTTCCCGGAGCCCGCCGGGATCTCCCGGCTCGCGGGAGACCAATGCCACGGTGGGGTCCCGAGTCAGCGGCGGCGGTGGTGGGGAGAACGATATTGCCTTCTCTGCCACAGAGTTGGCTTCGTTGTCAGAAGGAAAAACTACATTTAGCAGAAGGAAACATGTTTATTAGAGAAGGTGTGAGGTAGAGTGGGAAAACTACCCCACGGATTCTTATGGCCAAATAGGCAAGTTTGGGAGAGACTCATATCACAGCCTACAGCTTCCATCCAGAGAGGATGGGCAGGCACTGATGTCTCCTCTGTGTGTGACCAGTGACAGGACCTGAGGGAATGGCCTGAAATTGTGTTAGGGGAGGTTTAGATTGGATATCAGGAAAAGGTTTTTCACCCAGGCGGTGGTTGGGCACTGGAACAGGCTCCCCAGGGAAGTGGTCACAGCACCAAGCCTGACAGAGTTCAAGAAGCATTTGGACAATGGTCTCAGGCACATGGCGTGATTCTTGGGGATGGTTCTGTACAGGGTCAGGAGTTGGACTCGATGGTCCTTGTGGGTCCCTTCCAGTTCAGAATATTCTGCAAGTCTGGGATTTGTAAATGCCACAGTACATCAACACCGAACAGTGGCTATTGCTTGAAATCTGACTTTACAGAGTGGGTATCATAGGTGTAACTTCAGTTAAGTTTCTCTGCTCCCTTTGTGATCAGAAACTAAGTTTTCCATTATGCCAACTACTCAAGTACAAAATTGTCTCCTACCAAACAAAATCAGTTGAAATGCCCGTGATGCCATTATCTTTTGGTTGAATTATGGAATGCAAAATAGGCTGATGCTCTTTTCTGGTGCACTAAAATGCAGTATTGGGTTCTGTAACATACTGTTTTTCTTTCAGGTAGAAGAACTCACTGAGGAAATCCATAATAGGAAGGAGAAAGATACATCTAGCGTAGAAGTACAGACAGAGGACTATGCTGTGTGGTCACAAGCAGGTAGAGAGGCTGGCTGGTGACTATTTAAACAGGGATCTGGAACAGCATCTTAATACATTTCAAGTCTGTATCTTCTGCTGAATTACACTCAGTAACCTGGCATTATCTTTCAGACCAGTTCCTGTTTTTTCAAGCCATTTGTTCAGGATAAAATGTAGCATGGACTAGCAGAATTCATGCCATAATAATCTGTTATTACTATGCCATAGTAATCTTATATGTTACAAACATAGGTGTTTTACCAATTTTTAAAGTACATTAAAATAAGACATAATTTGTTCACTAGGAGTAGAATAAATTCAAAGCAAAGGCACTACCTAATATTTAATTTTCATTAGGTTACTTACTTGTGTAAATCTCCAGTTTAAGATTTAGCATCCTTAAACTGCATTAGTAAAATATTGCTTTGCTAGTTTACGCAATTTCAACTTTTCCTTCTCCCCTCCCCCCAGATTATTACTACTATGAAAATTATTACAATCACACCGATACTCAAGATTTTGCATCTGAACTACCAGTGCAGCACAATCCTGGGACTGAAGGCAATGAGGATAATGCCACAGAGGAATCGGGGACAGGTCTTAATATTCCTCTAAGAGTGGATAGCACCAAAGTTGCTGAAGATGGAGAAGGGGCAAATTTCATCCAGAATTTACAGGTTTTTGAGCTGTCTGGGGTTTTACCAGTTTTGAAGTCAGTACTCTGTTACTATTCCATCTAAAAGATGTGCTTTTGGTCCTGATGTCTTTTTACGAAACAATTTTTCATGATAGTCTGGTCCTGGTGTTAGCAGACTTGTACTTCAAAACTAGTTTTTTTTGTATTATGTTCCAAGTGTAGCATATTCCTAGAGTTGGGGTTTGGTGTTTGGTTTATTTTTTTAAAAAGGCATATATATCCTACATAGCCTGGAAGCAGGACCTGGAAGCAGAGTATGTTCAATATGGCCATGCTGACTTTCTTAAATAGTACTTTTTATTTTTTCTTCCATTGACATAAGGAGGCAACGTTTAAGGAGAAGTAAGTTGTTGATGGAGTTTATTTATTTATTTTGCTGTGAGTTGGCTTTCTTCCCTGCTATACAGCCTTCTCTTAGGTCACTCAACTGAGTTTGTGCCTTAGCATCTAGCAACAGAAGTGAGACAGAGAGCAGAAATCTATTTTAGGAGTGCACTGAAAGATACTCACTGTGTGTATTTTTTATGTGAACCACTCTGAATAAAGATGGGGGAAAACGAAAGACACGGGATAAAGTCTCGGTCCTGTTGAAATCAGTAGGAGCTTATCAGTAAATCGCAGCCAAATTTTTGCCTTCTGAAACAGTCCCAAGTTCACAGAGCAGTTTCTTTCTAGAAAAAAATTTAATCTCTTATTTTCTGGTATCAGGAGGCAGAAGATACTTCAGTACCAGAGGGTTCTTTGGCAGAGAGCTTGAGAGCTGCTGCAGAGGCAGCTGTTTCACAAACTGGATTTATTTATGATGAAAATACAGGATTGTATTATGACCACAGCACTGGATTCTATTATAATTCGGTAAGGATCGTTTCCAAAATCCTTGACATTTTTTCTCTGTTGCGAAAGTTTTATTAGTAAAAGTTGATGTGAGCAAAAAACTAAGATCCAAGGTGATTTTATGTTTTGAAAAACAGGTTTTTGAAGATTAATCATATTGGCCGTTTGTTAATTCATTTTTTAATTATTTCAGTCAAATTAAAGATAGCAGGCTAAGATCTCCTTAGATCTTTAAGTTACTTAGCATTGTAGAAATTTTTTACTATAAAGCTGACCTGTAACTCTCTCAAAAGCTTCAGTTAAAAGATGACTTGTTTAGAAAAAGACAGGTTGCTGAACTAAGTGGCTCCTCCACAGTGAAAAGAGTGCTGAGAGAAGATACACCAAATGCTTGTACTTTTACTTGTACAGCGTTACCAACTAGTTTAATGTTATAGGAAAGAAAATACTTCTTTAAAAAAAGGAGATAGATGATGGATCAGAATTTCTTAATGATTACTGTCTGCTATATGTTTTTCATAAAAGCCTTTGAAGATGTTTTCTTTCTGTCCTATAAGGTGTGTGTATATGTATACACATCTAGATAGATACATGTACTGTCAAAAATTCTAGGGAGCTGCTGTGCTTAAAACAGAGGATTTGTTTGCAGAACTGCATTCAACTAAATTTTAAAAAATGCATGTGATACACAACTGCTTGTTTTCAGGAACACTTCTGGATTTAATGTTTAAGGTTTTAAATTATACCATTGCTTTTGAAATAGTTTGTGGATTTAGTTAGATGCGTAAGTGTTTGGGACTATAGATTATGGTGGTACAATGACACAAGGCAATTCTTGTTCAGTAACTGTTCTGAATTACAGGAAATGTTCTTGTATTGGGTTTACTGGCAAGGTTTTGATAGTGAGGCTTGGGACTGCAGAGGCAACCTGTGTGAGAAGAGGCCAAGGACTGCCTGGACACGGCTGGTTGCACTGCAGGGCACAGCTGAGCCTTTAGAGGACCTGGTGGTGCCTCTCTGAAAGCATGTGTAAGAAAGGGCAAAACACGGTGGGGTGTGTATGGGGAGGATGAGTGTGAAAAACAATCCTGCAAACACCAAGGTCAAATAAGGATTCTCCTCTTCCTCTGTAGAAGAGGACCACACTGGAGCAGATATTCACACTGCAGTCCATGGAGAACCCGACACGGAAGCAGCTCCTTAAGGGACTGCGGCCTGTGGAGAGCCCATGCCAGAGCCCAGAGCAGGTTTCCCTGACAGCAGCTGTGGCCTGTGGAGGCCCCATACTTGAAGCAGGAAGTAGCAGTAGAGAGGGACTTTTTGGAGCTGATCTCAGCCCCCTACTCCTCATTTCCCCACACCATGCATGTGGTAGAGGACCTGGGAATGAAAGGACTTAGTAGAAGTAGTGTAAAAAGAAACAGGGAGAGATGTTTTTTTTTTTTGCTCCTCATCTTCCAGCTCTGTTTAAACTGGCAGTAAATAACCTGTTTTCACCAAGTTGAATCTGGCTTGCCCATGATAGTGATCTCTGTCTTGACCTATGAGCTCTTCATCTTATTTTCTTTCCCAGTGTTGTTGAGAAGGGAGATTGACCAAGTGGTTGGAGGGGCACCTGGTAGCCATCCAGGATCAAGCCACTACAGTTCTTCAGTACATTTTAGTACATTTTATTAAACTGCAAATGTGGTTCTTTCTAAACAAGGTGTTTCTTTGAACAGTGTATTTATTGAAGTGATGATTACACTGTTCTTCATTTCTTATAAAGGAAAATCAACTGTATTATGACCCAACAACTGGAATTTATTACTACTGTGATGTGGAAAGCGGACGATACCAGTTTCATTCACGAGTGGATCTGCAGTCTTACCAGGCCTCTGGGACTAAGCACACCAAGGATAAAAAAGGGAAAAAGAAGAGAAAAGAACCAGAGAGGATCACTGCAGATGAATATAAGGTAACTTCAGAACTGACAGACAGAAAATGCAAAACTTGTTGGTTTTTTTTCCATTACATAATTTATAGGTTAAGGGGCTTGGTTTTATGCAGAAGGTGTGTGCTTATTTTCAAACTGTTTAAATGTATTTAAACTACATATAGCAGGTTGCTAACATGTAGTTAGCGTTCAAATAAATAACTTTCTCCTTGAGTGATTAAGGATGAAACTTTTAACTTGGATCCTCTCAGGTTTTCAAGACTTATTGCAATGCAACTGTAAAGAAGTCTAATATCGAGTGCCAGTGAAGTTTTCTGATAAGCAAGCACACTAGAATGAGTTCAAGGTGCTGGGTGGGCTGGATTTACATCAAAAATTCAGTGTTAACCTCAGTGTCTTGGTTTTGGGGTCTTGGCTTGTGGTTTGTTCTCTTTGTTTGGTTGTGGTTTTTTTCAGGTTCACATGATGAATCAAAAAATATAAATTTTGAAAATCCACTGACATAAACAACCCTTTTTCTGTGACTGTATTCCAAAGTTCATTCCATTGACATATTACTGTATCTCTACTATAATTTGGGATTGAGGAAATGTCTTTAAAGTTCTAATTTGTTGCATACTGTGCTTTGCTATTGATACTCTGCTTGGTCAATACATTTGCATTGTCCTTAGGGTGTGGATAAGCTTAATAAATGCCCATTGCAATTAATTTGTATTTTAAGTTATAAAAAGCATGACTTTCTTTCTGTTGTTTTTCTGAGTGCTAAGAAGGCATACCATATAGTATGTACTTAGTGAGTGCCTTGAAAAACTTTACTCACTCCTAGACATCAGGAAGTTCTATTATAACACAGTTATTAAACCTCAAGAAGTATTTCCTTCATGAACACTCTTATTCATGTTGAGTCCTATTCTGCAAATTTGTTTTATTATTTAAGATATAATTGAATATATTGATTTCTCTAGTTTGCAGTGCTACTTGGTTTATATTTTTTAAAACTATTGCTTAAATCATTGCATAGTTTCATTATGTAGGCCTTAGACAAGCATATTGGTTGAAATCTGAACTAATTACATTATGGTACAGGTACTCTTACATAATAGTTATGCAGCATCTGTGCACGGTTAAAAAATTGTAAGCAGCATCGAGGTCTTCTGAAATATTTGAAAATGGAAACTATTTACATTTAAGAACAAGTGCAGTTATGTTAAATGGACAGTGGTTGTTGATGGATTACACCTTTTATAAACAGATTGTGGCTAATGCAGAAATTTCTACTCCTTGAGAGAACTTCACATGAACCATTCCATTCTGAAAGCTTGAGCTGGACACTTGAGCCAACACTAAGTATAAGGATCCTTTAGAATTAAGAGAAGGGAGCTGATGCAGTGGAAGTGCAGTTTTACACCATCCAGCTTCTGGGCATGCTGTGTGCAAATATTCTGCCACACTCCAAAGGCATTGTTAACACAGAACTTTATTCATCATGTGTCAGGAAAGGATCATGAAACACTTGTAGGAGTAAGTCTTCATGATAAACTAATTAATAGGTCTCTTAAATTTAGTTCTGTGATGAACTGTTACATATTGACAAGTGTCTTTCTAAAAGTTCTGAGGCATCTATGGCTCTGACCTAGCAAGTAATGTTGACTACTGTTTGGGATCCCATCACAGTCTGCTTCTGTCCTCTGATTTGTTTTTAGCTTATTTTATATCAATAACATATTTTTATTTAGATGGTGTTGTTAACAAATCTTTTGTGTGAACGTTTCATAGTCCCAAGGTAGAAGGTAAACATCCATTTCTGCTTGTGTTTTATTGATGGTGAACTGAATACTTTATTTTTGAACTAATTTGTTTGACAAATAAGGTAATAGGAAAAACATCTAAAGTGTTCTGTAGTGCGCAGATCTTTGCATCTGTGAGCAGGAAGTGAACGTTAATGTCATAGAAGAAAACAAGGCCTTTTTTAATTTTTAAAAAAAATGGAGAATACAAAGTGAAACATTAAATATTTTCCATTTCAGACTTCAAAAATAAAAGAATGCCTTTTGTCAGTGCACTTATTTGTAAATGCACTGTTAGATTTAGAAAAACCAAAGTACCTTACAGTCATATTTTACATAGCTGAGTTAAAATACTTTATTTTTGTAGTGTGGTTATTAATCACATAAGGAATTCCTTGATTATTTAAAAAAAAAATGTATGTTACATTAGTATAAAAGAGTAAGATTTACCAGAATAAAAGATTATATTTTTCTGCTATAAAACTGAAAAAAACAGTTTATAAGCTGCACAGCCACGTTTGTAGATGCATGATATTTTTTGGCAGTATAATAGTTCGGTTTAGTCTGACATAGACAAAGGCAGTAATTAGTTCATGCCAGAACAAAACTAAAAATGTCTGGTTTTAAGTAGCACTTCATAGTTGAAACGTTGTCTATTGAAATGAATTTCTCCACACTTGTATCCAACCTCCTCTCTTTTCTTTCCCTGAATTCCATTTAAATTATTAACGTTGTGACAGTTCTTTTCAAGACTAGTACTTCATTATTGCTTTTCCCAGTCAGTTATTAAATTGTGCTGCTAGTGTGAAAAAGGCCTCCAAACATTGCCGCATTTCTTGACCAAAGTAGGTTTTACTCAACTTTCTTTTTCTACAGCTGGTACAGGTAGGAGAAAGGTTTGGTTTAGTGCCTGGTCTGTGGACCACTGGTAGTGTTAAAAAAGCAATAACAGCTGTGTATGTAGATCATCACAGCATATATTTCTATTTGATAGCATATATTTCTATTTGATTGCAATCAAATTGCATCTGATTTTTTGAATGACTTAATTTATACCAGAGTTAATACCTTTTTAATTTAAAAAAGATTGTTCCAGTTACAGTCTGTTAACTTTCTGTTTCTGGTCACAGCAGGGGTTTTTAGTTGTGGTTTAATTTCTAGCTGTTGTGAAGAATTTGATGTTCTCAGCTGTCTTACATATAGTACCTATTTATAAGTAGTAAATTGGGATGCCTAACACTACAGAAATGGCAGGTGAATTGTCCACAAATATCGCAGCATTCTTGAAAAAAACCCAATATAATTCTGCAAATGTAAAGGATAAAATTAATCTGTTAAAATGCTATTGTATTTTTAACAGGCTGAATTACCGAACAAGCAAATACTCATAGGCATCTGCTAAAATGAACGTACCTCTAATTGCAAAAAAAAAAAAAAAAAAGTGGAAGGGAATTCATGTGCTTACTATCACCTGGGGAAAGTTCCTAATCTATACAAGAACTTTTTTTAAAGAGATCCTTTCTTCTCAGTCACCAAGCTTCTCTATTACAAATAGTTTTCTTCTGACTTGTGAAACAAAGTATGCTGTCTGCTTGCTTGCTTTTAGTAGACAATCAGGAATTTTTTTTGCCGGGATGAATTATTACATAGCCTCTGTGCAGCTCACATAAAAGGATTGGTAGAATACTTTGAAACTTCTGGGCATATAGTTCAGTTCTGATGTCTTTTTGTAGGGGTAGGCCAAAAAAAATCTGGGGCAAGAAACACTGTATTTTCTTCTTTATGAAGAAAACCTTTGAATAAGTAAATGTGGAAAAGTTAAAAAAAAAAAAGTGGCATAAATGATAATGTGATCCCTGACCCAATATCTATATCCAGGGCTTCCATACAAATTGGAGAATAGACTGTATGCAATAGTGATCATGCAATTCTACTTGCTGTATTGAGGCCATTAGAAATACATAGCAAAATTTAGAAGCAGGGACTGACACATGCCATTTTTTCCATAAATTGTTTTTAAATTTAAAAATTGTTTGTTTTTAAACTACCACCTACTAAATTTTATTTCAGTATGGTGCTCCAAAAAATTAACTTCTACCGTATTCTTTTCCATTATAGATGCATCCTAGCTGCTTCTGTACGAGAGGCAAAGCATTTTTAGTAGTATTTCCCATAGAACTCTTGAAGCAGTGGTTTTTACTTTTTTTATCACATGTAGTTTACTTTTTGCTGATATTCATCCCATCTTTAGGTACGTCAGTTGACAGAAACCACGGCTAATCTGAAGATTTCTTCTTTTGGATTGGCAGCTTCTGGTAAAGGTAGAGTTGAGACAACAAACACATTAGTCCATGGATGTTTACCTTTAACCTTGATATTTTTATTAAAGGAAAAAATAATAACTAGAAATTGATGGTTAGATACCTTTTTTTCTGAAGGAATTAATAAGTTTTTTTAAGCTATTTGATCAAAATCCATTCGCCTGCGAACTAACTTTGAAATATATTTGAAATTCTGTGTAAGATAAACATCTGAAGAAAACTTTGATGGCATTCTAGAATATTTGGGAAGAGAAGTATTTAGCATCACTGTATAACATAAAGCATCTGGACTAAACAAACTACACATTCTTTAGGTAAGGCAGATTTCTGTTTCCTGTATTTCAGAGCAGTCCACCAGTGTATAACATGGCTTCTGTATGATGTAGGAAGAACTTTACACGTTTTTTTCTGGCATTTAATTGGATTTTTTGCATTGGAAAATCGAGTATTGTGTAGGGTGGAAGAGAGTAACTGAAGTACTAGTGAAATGGTGTTAGCAAGTGAAAGCTTAATCATCTGAGTGAAAGAGCTATTTTTAACTGTTTGAAAATGTTTTTTTAGTGAAATGCTGAATGTCAGATTAATATTTCAAATTGAGAGAGTCAATGCTAAACATCTGCTATTCATCCCTGTAGATGAGTGTTGAGTACTGATGATTCTGTTCAGTCAGCTACTGAACTTATAGCAAACCAAAAAACAACAGACTACATGTTTGGAAAAAATTGTATTTGTACATATTTCTATGTTTTTGTATAAAACAAATTGAGAAAAAAACAGTTTAAACAGTGCAGTTCTTAGAATTGTTCTAATTTGTAGACATGCTCAAGAATTGCACAAATGTGGATGCTGATCAGGCTTAATACAGAAAAACTGAAGTTTTAAGAGACAAAATGTATTGCTCTGTCACAGTAAAGCAAAAAGTATAGTTAAATGCTTAAAATATTTTGAATTTTTCATTAAAAACACTTCAATAATACTGACATTATATTCTAAGTAGGACAGTCTGCGTTTCAAAAGGTCATTGTAATCAGTAGTTTGTGGCCTATTCTTTATAAAGCAAACCCATCAATTCCACTTGCACAAGCATGATTTGTTATTTTTGTAAGATTGCTTCTCATGGGATACATAAAAATCCTGATTTCACTCGTACCCTTGGCTGACATTGCCAGGGATGCAGAAATATGAATTGACTTAACTCTGTAGTTAAAAAATAGTTTATTATCAATCAAATTGATTGCACCCTTCAACTTTACTCAGCCTTAGTGAGAAAAATCCCAGAGATCATACACCCAGTAGACAGAAAGTTTTTCAAACCTGGATCGTGTAGAGTCAGTCCATGTCCAGCATGTGACTATTGGTATCAGTCTACGATTTAGATATATTAGACAAAGCAACATGCAAAGGAACATATGTGCCTAATATCATGGTGTAACAAACGTGGTTATAATGAGCATGTACTTGCATCCTTTGTGTCTTATAAGTTTGGGATGAAGAGTTAAAGTAATCGAGAAATGAAGTGCATTGCTAGAATGTATTGGGTTGTTCAGTGTTTACTGCCAGTTCCTGGTTTTGAAGCAGTGACTATATGGAAGCAAGGTATTAGGTGCTGTTTGCATAGTCACATTTTAATATATTCTACATGTGTTCAATGTTAGTACTAGTACTCTGGTGTGGTTTGACCCCAGGCAGCTGCTCGCTCAGTCCACCACCAGCAGGATTGCAGAGAGACTTGGAAAGGTAGAAGAAAATTTATGGGTTGAGATACAGCAGAAGCCGTGCACACAAGCAAAGGAAAATAAGAAATTAATTCACTGCTTCTCTTGAGCAGGCAGGTGTTTAGCCATCCCAGGAAAGCTGGGTTCCTGCACTGATAATGATTACTGGGGAGAACAAAGGCTTTAATTCCCAACCTCCTCCCAGTTCCTTCTTCTTTTCCCAGCTTTTATTGCTGAGCATGATGCCAAATGGAATATCCCTGTGGATAGTTTGGGTCAGCTATCCCAGCTGTGTCGCCTCCCAGCCTCCATTCTGGCAGGGTGGAGCAATAACAAAAACATATCTATGTTATCAGTGCTATTTCCTGCACAAATCCAAAACACAGCCCCACAGTAGCCACTGTGAAGAAAATTAGCTCTACCCTAGCCAAAACCAGTACATAGTCATACATAATGGAAAAGGATTTCTTCACCACAAATAAAGGCCCTCTCAAATGCTTTAAGATACATTCAGTATCAGTTTATAAACTTCATCAAGATGTGTATTTTAATGCAGATCTATGAAATCATGAAGTGCTCAAAATCCATATTCAATTCAAAATCCAATTTTAAAATCCTGAGTTTTGTACAAGGATTTCTTAAAGATTGCATTTTTATCACTACTTAACAGAACTATTTAATTTATTTGCTTTCTTGAACGTAGTTCAAGAAACATAGTTGAACGTAGCAATTGTGGAAAAATACAGAAACTGCTGAGAATAGGCTTAATGGTCATATTGTCAAAATCATAGAATGAATGTACGTATGGAATCTGTGGTCTGTTTATTAGAATGTTTTTAAAAATTACTGTTTTCAACACAGAACTGAGAGTCTTCTCTTTAGTAGCCAGGCTTTGAAACTGCACCTTTTTACTTTATAATTTAAAATATCTGAAGTGATGCCAAAAATGAGTATCACTGGATTCACTGTGAAGAAGGAGCTGAGTGGTTGGAGCATTGTTCTTGGGCATTAGTGCATCACAGTCATCTGTTGTTTTACCTTGGTTGTGATTTGAGTGGACCATTTAGTTTCTCTGTTATTAGATTCGATTAGAATACTCTAAATTACTTTGTTAGTTTACATTTAGGATTGCAGAACACTTTGGTATGTTTGGTATCAATCCAATATCCATATCAAACATAAATATAGACAAATATTGATATGCTGAAAAATATAATTCATAAAAGGAAAAATCAAATTTTCCAAAAATATTTCTAATGGAATTTATGTGTTTGACATGAATGAACTGTGTAGTCTTACTTTTGGCAGGATTACTACATCTTTTGTTTAAAATAAACAATGTTACACAGTGGCATTGTAATCCTATTCCTTCCTATTCCAGGATTTAGAGAATTCAGGGAAAAGGGCCACTGCAGTATGGAGAAACCCTAAACAAATAGTCTCTCAGTTAAATCATGAAATATTTTTAAAATTGCTGATTTTTTCTGAGAATCTGCTGTCTTACAGCAGATGTTTCAAAACGTTTCAAAAGTACACTGTCCTATCCAACAGTTGAGGCGAATTCTTGTGTTCGTCTTACGTCTATGGCACTGATGTGTTTTTACAGTTCTGAAAGTGCTTTAATTTCCATAATGTTGGCATTCACATTATTTCGTGTATCTTGGAATGAAAAATGCTCCTTTGTGGAAATACACGAAAAGATCAAGGATGTATTTTTTAACTGCTGTGTTGCAATATTTGATACAATTGAGGGTAATTGAATGTATTCATTCTGGACTCAAAATGTCACATAACTTAAAATTTGAGATTTTATTTAGCTTTTAAAGCCACTTGTGTTCTTTTTTTCTTTTTTTTTTTCTTTTCCATTTTTTTCTTTTTTATTTATTTCTTTTTTTTTGAGGTAGTTGTCAGGCTATTTCTTTCTGCTGATGAAATAAGTGGCAGTGGAAGCACCTGCAATGATCCAATCTGTCTGATATTCCGTAAAGAATTTGAGAAATTTTTTTGCAGTAGAAAATGGATTTTCATTAGAACTGTTTTACATAGCATTAATTAAGCTTATAGTCTTTATCTCCTATCTTGATTAAAGGTTTTGTTAAAGATGCAGTTTTGAAAGGAGAAAGAATGGGTCATTAGGCAAGCATAAGTGAGCATTCCAGGTATTCTGGACCATGGTAGAAAAAAAATGAGAAGACAAAAACAGGAGGAAGATACGATGAAGATAAACTAAAGAACTTTTAAGGAAGTTGCAAGAGTTGAGTAAGAGAGGGACAGAAGTGAGTATCATAAAAGCAAAATATGAAAATATTCAAGATGGTGTTGTACAAGTTTGGAAGTGAGTACAAGTTTCTTAAGTGAGAAAAGAGAAAGGAATAAGTGAAGTTTAGAAGAGGAGGGCAGTCACACTTTCCCAAATAGATGACGGTCTCAGTCTTTTTTTTTAGAATGTGAAAATGGTTTTACTCAAATGTTCTGTTGACTGCCTGTGCAAAAGTTTCTGGAAATTTGACCAATTCTTGATAATTGTAAAAATAATTCTTCCTAGTGAAGAATTTACTTCCAGGATGACAGCATTCTTTAGAAAAACTCGATCTGTAAATACTGTAACATTATATAAACTCCCCTCCAGGATTTGGACACAGAAGAGCAGAAATCATCTAACAGTCTGAATTGCTTTTCCACTACTGAGCAAGTAAGTTCTACTGAAGAAGATGAATCTTCAAATATAAGAAAGAAGACTAAAATGGACACAAAACCACGAAACAGTCTAACAGCCAAAGAATCGGTTTCTACGGACAGTATAAATTCACATTCATGCAAAAGTACACCAGACACTGCAGCATGTACAGATGACAGTAGAACAGCAGACACAGAGAGTGAGCCAGAAGAAGGTGAAATTACAGATTCTGAGTGTGAAACCTACAGTGAGGAGGAATTAACGAGTGAAGAAACTCATGATTCAGAAGACTCAGAAAATGAAGGTGAATTATTGTGGATTATATGTGGTATTACTGTATTTTTCCAGGAGCCTGTTAAGAACAAATGACAGTTGGGATAATTTTAAAAAATATATTAAAGTGTGTGACTTGAGATACTTTCAGTTAAAAAGTGCTGTATGTTACCAGGATTTCTTTTCTTTTCTTCACTTGCACAGTAGTCAGATGTAAGTAGTAGTGTTTTTATAAAAAGCTGTTTCCCAGTATAACATCCTGTGCTTCTGTAGAAACCTCAGTGATTGAATAAAATTTGGTTAGATTAAGACAGTGAAGGGAGAAAAGGAAGTCTGTTGCTAAAATAGAGATTGTAGAACAGAACTCACAATAATTCAGTGTATTAACTCTCCCAAATTAATATATAGTATTTCTGATACTGTTCATAAACTATCATGTATAATTCAATTCAAGATGAGTCCACAGTCATGAAAAGGAATGTGGAGTAGTCAGTACTGGTTGAAATGCTGTTTTGTGTGTATTCCAGCGACAACTTGTAAGAAATTGTTATAGAGAGGAAACCTGTATACTGTTTTATACCAAAGAAAATGTTCTCCTAGGTCCTTAAGGTCCTTAAGAACTCCTCAAGAAGTGAATGGTCTTTTGCCAATAAAAAAAATAAAGGTAACCTGTGAAAAGCTTAATGCAACCAGTATGCAAAGGATATTCCAAATCCCAGAAAGAAATAAAGCCTGAATGAAGACTGTACTGTAGCCTGTGCCCTGCTCACAGTTAAATAGTTTGTTTCTTATGTTTTCATTACTTTACTTAACTACTCAGATCCTAAGTGATTAATGCCAATCAAAATGTCCTTGCTATCATCAGACTTTCAGATTAAATTTCCTTCTTTTACTATTCAATTCTGCAGTAATGATGGAGTAATAAAAACTGAAGACAGTTTCTTTTCCCCTAGTACCTCTTAAGGTAGTGTCTTCTCATCTTATGTCTGTTCCTAGCTAAGATTATTGGAGATGTTTCTGCAAATGTACAGCCAAGTACAGAATTCATACATCTGTTAGAATATAATAAAATATAATGAGATAAAAAAGCATATGCATCTGTAGGCTCTATTATTTTTCTTATGCGTGTTGATGCGTAGTGCTAATAACAGCTGTATGTTCTGTATGCAGTAGGTCTGTGATATGAACAGAAAGGTATTGCCTTTTTTCAAAATAAATTTTATCCTAATATATTACAATTAATGATCCATACATTTATAATATACTAGCAAATTCTGTGAATGTATTTATATTTTATTGCTATAAAGAGTAGGGCACGTGTAAATAAGCAGCATTAGGAAAACGTTTGTAACACTTCAGTGTGCAGTCAGAAAGGCTTTGAAACAGTAATGTCGTCAAAGTTTTCTCTCATATGCAATTGTGCATTTCTTTTTATGAAAGTTGCATATTATTCAGCCAAGTAATGGCTGAATGTATATCAGTTTTTTGAAAACTGTGGACTGTGGGGGTAAAACTGTAATTTATTGGTAATAATGGTGTTGGTTTTTTCTATATAATTATAGATGAAGAAAAGATATGGCCTCCTTGTATCAGAGTAATTGTAATAAGATCACCAGTTCTACAGACTGGATCACTTTATATTATCACAGCTGTGAAACCTGCTACAATTGGAAGGTAAAACCAAATGAAATATTCTATATATATCTAAAACTACCTTGCTTTGAAAGCTATGGAAAGCACTTTGGATTGCTTGTCCCTACTCTTCATGCTTGTCTTCCTAGCCTGCAGCAGTTGTGAGGTACTGAATTAGGTTAGTCCACAATAAGAGGTTCAAATCAGGTTATGTAACACCATGTTGCCGTGATAATGTAACAGCATACACAGTTAATGTAGCTCAGCAGCCCTCAAAATTTGTTAGTGATAACTTGATCTTGTGTCTGAGCCCTAGTGGCAGCATAGCTGCAAGTCCTTCTTTGAAAGGACTTTGTTTTTTAGAATGTAAGTAAACTTTGTTCTTGGCAACTAAAGTAACTTTTTCAGAAAGGGAAGAACACCCTTCAGAAATTCAGGATCACAAGGAAGCATATCGCAGACTTCCTCACACATTCGCATTTCAGTAGGGTTTGTTCATTCATTTTGGGGGTTGTACTAGACTGTATGCATTCTTACAGTTCTAAATCTGATTGGTTCATTGTAGAGGATGAATTTAATGATGTCTTAATGTTTTCATGCAAGCTTACTGAAAACTTCACCCCTGAAAAGCTGCTTCTATCTAACAGTAATAGATTTTGATTTGCTCTTAGAGCTGGGGTTTTCTATGTACATTTATGTGAAGATCAACACAAGACAGTTCTACTTGGAATTAGCATATAGGTCCTTTGCTAGCTGCATTGCTTCTTCATCACTTAAGGATAAGGATGTAATACGCAAATCCCTTTGTCCAACTGTGATGTTTTTAACAAAAAAACCAAAACAAACCAAAGAACACCCTGTACAGATCACTCTTTCTTTGCTTGTATTACCTGCCTAATGCTATCAAGAATTCAACTTCAGCATTGAAGACTGATGCCAAGATGCACTGAAGAGCCTGAAGGATGCAGAGTTTAGACTGTTATTTACAGGCATTGCATGAGTATAAAAGTTCAGGTAGAAATGTCAGGTTTATAGATAAGAATTTAATGGTACTGTTTTATCATTTATGCATTGTCTACTTCGTATAGTGTATAAAAATGGGAGAAGGGACCTTGTGTTTTGTATCTGTTAAGATTCCTAATAGCTTACAAGAGAAACATGATATTAAGGTTTCAACTAAAATACATCTTTTGTAAGCCACTTATAGACCTATTTCTACTTCATTGTAATGTATATATTAACTTGCTTTTACAGAGAAAAAGATGTTGGACATACACTTCAGATTCCTGAAGTTGGAGTCAGTAAGGTAACTCTTGTTTATGTCTGCTGAAAGGTAGATCAGCAGACATAAATGTATGAATGAAGCTTTAAGTTTTATAGCTTTAAATTTGGAAAATCATGTTAATTTTTGGAAGAACTTTCAGAATAAGATGTGGGTTTAGCCACATTTGAATTTAGAAAAAGGAAAAAACTAGTTTTTTACTGAATGGGAACTTAAACAACAGTGTGTTTTCAAAGTCTAGAAAAGCTAAGTACTTTTTTTAAAGGGGAGTTTTACTAATCTACATTGTAATGCACAGTAAAAAACTTGTATTTTGAATCTTTAATTTCATAGTTATTGAACTTGAGGAAAACTTACTACTCTGTTAAGTACTTAACGGTATATAAAATCCTGATGTCAGCTAGTAAGAATCTTGTCACAAAGTAATGCAATCCTCACTGTTATGCTCAGAGCAAAAGCGTTTATTTTATTTTTCGTCAAGGCAACTGTATAAATGTGATGTACAGGGAATTTGAAAAATTAACAGAATGCCTTTCAATGGTAGATTGAATGGAAATTTTTTGTTCTGGTTTAGAAAGATTAAGGATAAATTTTGTGCTCTGTTTTGCTAAATACTTTAGCGCAGACCCTAAATGCAGCACTGTTAATAAAAGAAAAATGTAGATTGACAAAGACATGTCATCCAAACAAAAAGTTTGCTAAAAACATCTCTAAATGCAAGTGTCTCATGAAACACGCTTTACTATGTCTGTTTCAGATTATAGTTCTGATTAATCAGCCATGTACCATATTTCATACTATATAATTTCCAGAGTAATTTCCTGCTACTAATGACTTTTTGAGGCATGTATTTGAAACTGGGTGAATAAAGAAGTCAAAAGGCCTTTATTTTTCTGTAATGTTACCATTTTAGTACTTCACGGGTACTGACAGTTTAATAAGAAGTTACTTCACTTTTCAGATAAGGAGTGAAAGGCAGAAACATAAATGACATATCTGCAGGAAAAAAAAGTTATGTACCAGTTTGTTTTCCTCACTATTCACAGTTTATAGCTGTGGACAACTTTGGCATTTGCTTTTCTTGAGTGGAAAGTGAGATTTAAAAAAATGCTACACCCTGCAGATTTAGCCTCTTTAGAAGAAGTTTGGTTTAGTTCTGTTCAATAGAACAGAGGTAGAAATTAAACTACCTATTGAATTAACAGTTGGTCTCCATCATTGCAGGAGTATTCCTGTTGGAAATGCTAACCAGTCTTCAGAATATTTTTTTTTTAACTGAATGTAACAACTGCTGTTGCTCAAAGAACAGAACAGATTTGGTTTTAAGTTAATACTTTTCTTCTCAGATTGACTCTTATGACTTTTTTATTCTACTATTGCAAAAGGGATATTCACTTGTCTTATTTGAAACAGTCGCCTTTTTAGACTTACTGCTGTTACTGGAAGCCTTAGTAGGTTGGAGAATTTGGTACTTTGGTTTGTTCAGTGGCCTTTTTTGGAGGTAGTGTATATCTTTGTGAGTTTGGCCAGGAGTTGTGTCTTCTGTGTTCTGTGTGGGCATGGGAACAATACCGATAAAGAGCGGTTAACAACAGCACAAACAAAGCCATAAATACATTGTTAGTCTCAATATCAGAAAAGAATGATGGCTAGTGATTGTGTCCTGGGTATTAAGATGCAGGTGAAGGTGAATTATGTGAATGCTACAAAAGCATGGCATTTAGCGAGGTATTTCAGATATGAAAGACCAAGCAACCTAAAGCAGTAGAACGAGATCAGATTTTTTTTTTAATTGAGAGTGTTGTAACTTACCTTAAAAGCAAAAAGCCTGTTATTTATACAAACAGTTAAAAATGCTGTATTACTGAATCTCACAGTTCTTTAAATAAAGCATAGTTCCCACACTAGAAGTATATAGTTTTTCTGTATTGAATCAGTTTATGGTCAAAAAGGTTACATTATTAATAGTATACTTTAGCTCGTGGTGTTGTGGCCCATTGAGTTACATTTCACTTGGATGAAATCATAAGGTATGGAATACTCTATTAACTTAGAGTACCAAAGCACTCATTTTAAAGGTCTCAAAAAATATACCAAAAACTTACCTTTAAGTAGCCTTTAAATTGTGAAGTATTTGTTTAACAAGAACATTTAACCTAAGCTTCTATTTATCAGTTTCATGCGGAAGTATATTTTGACCACGATTTGCAAAATTATGTTCTGGTGGATCAAGGCAGTCAGAATGGAACAGTTGTTAATGGAAATCAGATTCTCCAGGTGAGTACCTATTGTTTTAAGGCTCTGTACACTGCAGAAAACTGTAGTCTTATGATTTTAAATGTGTTCTGGCAAATCACTAACAATGCCATTGTATGGCTTCTTTCATACATTAATGTCTGCCTCGGTTCCCTTCTGGTTTTAGGGCCACTTACAGTACATAATGTTTGGTTATACTAAGAAAAATTCACTGTGTTTGCAGTTGCTAGAGTGAAATCCCTACTGTAGTTAAATACTTGCCTGCATTTGTGCGACCAGACTGAATTACCGAATTGTAAGCAGCATGCATGAAATAGAGTTTGTGTCCTTCATGAGTAACTAACATGACTGCCAAAACTTTCTTTTGCTGTAGCCTAAAACTGTATGTGATCCCTACATCTTGGAGCATGGAGACGAAGTGAAGATTGGTGAAACTGTGCTTTCTTTTCATATACATCCCGGCAGTGATACTTGTGATGGATGTGAACCAGGACAAGTCAGAGCACATCTTCGCCTGGACAGGAAAAAGGAATCCTCTGGTTAGTCAGGTTATCACAGGAGATGTTTATTATTATGGCTTTATTATAGCTGTTTATAATATAAACATAGTAATTAGTTTTCTTACAATTTTCTTGTCAACTGGAAGTAGTTGTACATGATGTATTTTCTTCTCGGTGTCTCTGTAATAATGTTAGAACAAAAATTCTCACACTTCTCATGTTTCAAAACATTGTTACACTAATTAGAAACTCAATCCTGTGTTCTTCCTTTTAGTTTGCCCAGCACTTAGCAAAGAAGAGAGAGAGTTAGTCAGAAGAAAAGCATTAAAACAAATACGGGTAAAATATGGTTTACAGGTGAGTTTAGAGTAGGAAGTTCATTAAGTTTTTTAAATCTTCTGGTTTCTATTTTTTTAATGCTTTGTGATTCCTATTTTAAGTTTTAAGAGAAGTTTTCAAATGTGCTCAAACTTGAGCCTGGTAGTTTAACTCAAGCTTGTCTTTTGTACCCTAAATAATAATTCTTAACAAACCTGTACTGAGAGAGATGATTGTAAGGGGGCATGAAAATTCTGTTTAAAGTTTAGGAAAAGAAGGTCTTTCCAATGGGTACAAGATTCTTAATCCTTTTGAGGTTAAGATTTTGCAAGACATTTTTATTTTTATTTCTGCAGATTAAGTTTTCACTGAATTGCAGTGCTATCTTTTATTTGGAAAGGAAAAATAATGAGCAACTGAAAAAAATGGTGGAAGGAATTTTTTTCAAGTTTTTAAGTCCATAGAAAAATGCCAACGTGAACATACAGGCAATACAGTATATATGTATTCAAGTTACTTCTGTTTTAGATATAACTTTAACTATGGGGTTACATCCAGCATTTGTAGTTAAATATTCATGTACAAATCAGAATGCCATTGTTTCTTGCAGATTCTTCAGCTACCAAAATAATATTAACAGAGAATCTGTAGACATGCTTAGTTCTGTCATCTATTCTGAAAAAAACAGTTGCTGAGGAACAGGCTAAATGTTTATACAAAAAGCCAGTGCCATGGCCACTTGGTTTTCTGCTTGATATGAAGAGATTGATTCTTCATACCAAGAGAAGGTTCAAGAGAACCTGTTATTTTATTTACAGCTTCTGTGAAATTATTGAAATTGGCAATATTACATCATTATGTGATGATGGCAATAATATGCCTTACAGGGTATGGCTGTAAACTAAGTGAGGACTGTAGTTTTTTGTTATAAGGTTTAGAATTAATGAAGTAGGCTGAAGCTGCCTTGCTTTGGAGGGAAGAAGTGCAGTTATCAAAAATAAAGAATTTAAAGCCCACTTTCTTTGTCTTGATGGAATTTAATCTGCTTGTAAAGAACACGGAGTATGAAGACAACAAAGCAGTGAAGAATCCAAAGTACAAAGACAGAGCAGGAAAACGCAGAGAGACTGTTGGAAGTGAAGGAACCTTCCAGAGAGATGACAGTTCAGCTTCCGTTCATATGTAAGTTGGAAAGGCAGGGGAGGTATCCCCCATGTCCTTTTCTTGTGAATCATAAAAAAAATATGATAAAGTATCAATTTGTTACTAGCATATAGTTTTTTTAGATTACAAATTACCTGTATATAATGTGTTAGGCAAGCTAGAAAATTGTAAACTATTCATACATCCCATTTCACATAGTCTTTTTCTTAACTCATCACTTTCCATGCAGAATTCAACTGGGCAGTAAGGATGCTTAGATCACTTCCTTCTCAACTCAAAAAATCAAAGACCCGGCTGCATTACTGACATTTTCTGTAGTGTCTGTTTTTCAAGAGACTCAATTTTTATTTTTCCTATTCAGTCCCAGTAATAGTACACGTGCAGATTTTTCACCTGCAATTTCTTTCACTGTCAATATCCAGCCTGTCATAGAACATGTATTTACATACATCTTGATACTTAATATAATGTTCCTCTTCAATTATTCCTTTGCTTCTGTAGTTGTAGTTGGGGTGGGTTTCTTAAGAAACATGACCTTCTAGATGCTGGTAAATTAGTAAAAGGAAGTGTGAGACAATGAAATAAATGCATTAGGATGACTTGGCACAGATACTGCCTTTTCCCTAGTGCAGTCCATTCCTACCCACCCATGATGTAGCTTTTAGCTCCTAAAGCAAGCAAATAGTTCAGAAGCAGTTTTAAGAAAGTTGATAGTCACCAGATGCTTGGAATGGCTTTGTTAACCAAAGATACTCTTGGAGGAACTTGTAAAAGGGTCTTCTGGATAGCTCTTGATGGAAGTAGGAGCAGCACAGTATTTGATTTGTGGTTTCCAGAGCAGCATATGCACACACATTTCTGTTGTTCAGTATTTGAGGGCATACTCTTCATATGAACTCTTGGTTATCAGTTACCTTAAATTTTCTTCCAAGTGAAATCAGCAACAGCAACAAAGGACATAAAATGTTGGAGAAGATGGGATGGAGGAAGGGCGAAGGCCTGGGAAAGGATGGTGGTGGTATGAAGAATCCGGTAGGTCTTTCTGGTTTTCACTTGAAACAAAAATAATAATTTATTTGCAGTGAAAAATATCTAATTGTATGCCACTATTCACTTGAAACATTTCAAACTCCTGGTTAGGAAGGAATAATCTCAGTCAGACTAATCTCAAATAATTTTTTTATTGAATAATGAGGTATTTTGAAATTCTTCAATAGCGTTGTCCCTTCAGTAGAAAATGCCAGAAATGTCTATGTTTGTTAGGAAATTATGCAAAGGAGGACAGACAGCTTCTAGCCATTAAATTAATAACGTCATATTTGAATACAATAGTCTGGAGGAAGACTGAAATCATTTAAGTGATGTGAATTCCAGATGAGCTTAGGGTAGAGTTCTTCACTTTCTCTGAGGCTGCTGTAGCACAAAAATCAGATGATGGACCAGAAGAGAGGAAAAGCTAGCTGACGTCACTGTAGCCACCAAGTTGCAGGCCTCTGTGGCAGGCATGTTAGCCCCATTTTTTCACCAGATATGTGTTGCTTTGTTGCTGCTCAGAGCCACAGCATGCCCTGTACTGTCAAACTAGCCAGCACAGGATCATATGCTGCTCACTCAGGTGTATTTCACAGTAATGTTAGGGGCAGGTGACATCTATCAGCACTCTAAATCATGGTTCTAGAGGTGGTGATTTGACCCATCATTTCCATGGTACTGTTCATATATGGTCTAGGTGTATTAGAAACTGAGAGAGAAGTGCTTGGGAGTGGGGGATGGAATTTGTATTAGAAAAATATGAAGTATTTAAAATACCTAACTTGCACTTACAAAACATTTAATGCATTTGACAGATCCAACTTGAGTTACATCAGAAGCATGCAGGTTTCGGTATTAGGAGACCAGTCTCAATTGAAGATGTTCAACTCATCCAGAGCAAGAATAAAAAGAACTGGGACAAAGCAAGAGAGAGGTTTGCTGAAAACTTCCAAGACCCGAAATTACAAGGGGATACACCTAAGAATACATCTTGGGTTAGAGGGACTGTAGAGTAAAGTATGTAGTCCCTCAGAAAGGTAATTCCTGAGTGTAAATAGTTGGAAGAGAATTTATTTTTATTCTTTTTGCTTTTGCTAAAGCAGGAGTTTGGTTATATGTAAAATACAGTTGTGGAAAAATTTATTCAAGATTAACTGTTATGTTAATTGGTTTTCTGTAGTCTTCATGCTTTTATAAAAACACATTTTTAATAAGCAATGGAGTTTTGTGGGATATTCAAATTTAAGTACTTGAAAGTGATTCTCATCACAAGCAGGAATCTTCCATCATGTTTTTAAACTTCACAAAAATTTACACAAAACATCTGTTAAATTTAAATATGATACTTTTAACATTTGAACAGTGGTTTAAAAGCAAGCTTAAACAACTGAAAAAAATTCCCCAGGCCCATACTAACAAAGTCTTATACTGCTGTTTCTTCATGATTGTCATGAAATGCTCAGGAAGAGGTACACCAGTCTTAAATTCATACAGTTCAGTACTAATTACATGTCTCAGCTTACCTTAAGCTGAAGAAAAGAGGGAAAAAGCTTGGTTTTAAATGATTCAACAGTACTGTTCAAAAATATTGTACTTATGAAATAAACTACCAGCATTAGTGAAGAAAACAATGTTCAGAGACAGCTTGTAGTAAAATTTTCTTCTGTGAAGAACTTGTTTGACATTTGTTCAGTAAATCTGTATCATGCCTTTAAACAAAGACGTATGTTTAGAGAACTGCTGTCTGTATTTATTAACTTCTTTTTCTGATACATCCATTGCTGGCAATGGAGTTTATGCCAGAAAAAAAACCCAACACAATGGATTTTTGGTGGGAAAGGATTGCCAAACTGAAGCCAAAAGATTGGTATTTATTAAATGTTCCTAAACACAATAAACCAGTGTCAATTTAAGAAGTGTGCTTCTTGATAATTTCTTGTGCGTATATTGGACAGGAGTGCTCTTCTAATGTGAGTAGAACTTAATCTCACTTTGGTCAAAAGTTCCAATACTTGTTCAAATAAAGGCAACTTGGTAGTCCCACTGTCTTACTGGATCACACAGGCAACTCTCAAGCACAGTGGAGTAAACCCAGGACAAGTTACCAGCCATTTATCTTTAAGCTAGACACAAACAGTATAAAGCAAAAGGTCCAAACTGTTATTTAAATGATTAAAGCACAAAAGTTTACAACCAGAACTTCTGCACTACAAAGCTGAAAATACAGTTATCCACACTCAATGCCTGCAGCAGTATTGATTAATTAATATTAGGTCAGTATTTGCATTTGTAAGCAGTTACTTTTCTACTGATTTAGTGATAGTATTTACTGACAGTATTATTGCTGTTGCAATAATATAAAAGTATTGCTCTATTATGTACTTTGCTGTTGTATTCCTTTTTACTGACAACTTCACGTTTTCAGAGGCTACTTTTTTCTGTGAAAGAATGTTGTTGTGTATGTTTTGTTCTGTACTTGTTAAGTTTTAGTTCACCATGTATCTAAAAAGGCTCTCCTGCAGTAGGAGAAAGAAAGACCCTGTATGCTAAAAGAAAAGTTTTTGCTGGTTTTTTTTTATTTGACCTCTGTAGTCTTCACAGCAAATCAAACTATAAATCTTAATTTGAAGTGAGTAGGAACCTTAACCTTCAAGTTACCTAATTCAAGTGTAACAGCTCTAAGAAAAGTGAATCAATAAGTTTGCATTTCATAAAATTTTTTAAGTAAGACATCATTTGCCTTCTGTGAGAGGCGTGGTCTCATGCAGTCAAGGACTGACTGCTTTCAGTTCCGCAGCTTCCTCTGTCAGCAGTTCCATATGAAGAGCTGAGGCATGGTCTTGGTTCAGTGTTGCTATGATAAATCCCTTTCTCTCCTGCTGCTGCCTAGGAAAGTGGAAAAAGCAGTGCCATTAATACACAGATTGTTAACAAAACAACTGAAAATTTTACTAACTGTAATCAATGACATGTATTGAGCTAAACAGGGTTTTTCATCTCTTACCTTAGTGACCTCTTAGAAAGTTTTAAACAAGTGAGGCGAAAGCTACCAGTGTTGTGCGCAGGCCTTATGTGCAAATGCAGTACTGCTTTCCCTCATGTCAGGAGGGGAACATGAGTTGCCATTGCACTATTTTAATTTTGGAGGCTATAACCAGTAAAATACAGCATGAAGTTTAGCTGTCTTACCTTCTCAGTCCTCCAACCGTCCTGTTGTTTTTTCTAACTTACGATACTTAGACTTGCTTTTTGATACATCCAAAGTCAAAAGTTTTAGGAGTTTGCTTTATATATAAATACTACTAATGTATATAATCTTAACAGTTCTGAAGTTTATATAAACAGTTTCCTGTAGTCCTAACAGTCAATTTTGCCAACTTACCAAACATTTTTCTGAAGTTTAAAGTAAACTAAGAAGAGTAGGCACATTCTTAAGTGCTGAAAAATCCAGGTGGCACATAAAAACAGGGAGCACAGTTATTGTTGTATGACAGCCATTGGACTAAACGTATGCCAGTGGGGGCGCTGAACTATATACATGGGAACTACTACAAAACATAATACTGTACATGAAACTGGAGTTTGTCTCAGCAAGAACAGGCCCTTTGCTGCTGTAGGTGGTTGTAAGAAGGGTACCCGACTGGGGTTTTCTGCCAACTAGTAACAAATCCACAGCAGCAGGAAGAGATGATAGAATCCTGTTACGAACAAGAGGTACTGAAAGGTGCCTACCAACGGACTTTCTTCTCTGTATTTCTAAGTGTCATGACCACTGAATGTGGAGGTTTCTTCTCATCAAGTTTCTGCTTTATAAACGAGTTTCATCTGCGTCTTACTTTAATCCAGCACTGCCTCTCTGTTGATGCACATACCTGCGTGCTGCTTTCTGTAGCACTGATCCTGGTACAGCCCTTCAGCGCATCAGGGCACCATTCTCTCCCGTCCGCCCGCGTTCAAGTGTCTCGGTGTCATTTCAGGGCTGAAAACAGGGCGCACGCTGCCTCTTCTGCTGCTCCTCGAGCTCCGCGGTTAATAAAGAAGGGAAGACACGCGGGTTACGGCCCGGCTCCCTGCGCTACACCGGCAAGCCAAGCCCGCTGCCGCTCCCCCGGCCTGGGCCCGACCACCGCCATCTTGTGTCGTCTCACAGCGCGGGGGCGGTGAGGGAGGAGTGGGGCCCGCGCAGCCCGGCACCGCCTCCCCCGGACCGCCCCGCCGTGCCCCCGGGCCGCCCCGCCGTGCCCCCGGGCCGCCCCGCCGTGCCCCCGGGCCGCCCCGCCGTGCCCCCGGGCCGCCCCGCCGTGCCCTCGGCTCGCGGGCTCGAAGAGGGCACGGAATGGGCGTGTAGGCCGGAGGTGGCTGCGGATGTAGTTACGCTGCAGCTCAGGAGGAGCGGAAGAAGTAGGCAGTCCATCAGTGACCAGAGGCTCAGCAGACACAAAAGAAAACGAGAACCATAGATACTAGCTAAAAAATACACCCACATGACTTTTTAACGTTTAGGGTCAGAAATGATCCGAAGAATGAACGAGCAGAGTCTCGGGAGTGACGCCGGGAAAGGCATGCCAGGAGGAGCCGGCCCAGCAGTAGCCTCAGAGGACCTCATTCCACGAAGAGCTGACTCCTACTAAGCTGCTGTAAATGCCTTACAGCCCCTACTCCTCAGCCTCCCCCTGCTCTCCCTTCCTTTTCACCCCCTTCCTCTGCACTCCCTTTTCTATCCAAGGACAATGGTGGACTGGCCTTGTCTTGGCAGTCTTCAGTCAAGCCTAGTTGCTTCTGCAAACACTGTGCTTTGGCCAACCCTCAACTGCTGGACTTCGTGAGATTAAAAGCCTGCACAGACTGTCAACCTAGATTTTGTAGCACCTTGAGTCTTGCGCTAACACCTGTGCATCTTCAATATTTTCCCCTACAGTTCTTCACCTTATTTGTCTTTTTTTGTTTCCCCTGGCTAAATTTTCTTCTTTTAGATCATCAGATTTTTCATTTACCCACTTTATACCCATCAAAAAGCAAACAAACAAAGTGCTAGTTAAGTAAAACTGTGATGTGTATCTGAGTTACCACACTGCTCACTGGTTGTTGTTGTTGTTTTGGTTTTGTTTGTTTGTTTGTTTTATCAGCCTTTTATCCTTTTTATTCAGGCCATACCACCAGTAGGCAAGAATAGTCATAAGTGCCCAGTGATGTTGAATAAAGCTTATTGTGAATCAAAATTATAGAATTTCAGTTCTGTAACTTCCTTGGCAAATCCCTAATATTTCTGTTTGATTCTTTAGCTACACAATGGAAATAATAATATTTATTTTCTCTCCCTGTTTAGAAATATTCAAAAAGCGACTAGCTCTATGTGGCTCTGCTTGAGTAGGGTACTGGACAAGATGAATTCAAGAGGTTCTTTACAACCTCAGCTGCTCTGCAACCACAGAAGGTGAGGTGAAGAATTGATTGATATTTGGATGTTACAGGGATGGAGGCCATAGGCACATCTAGGTGGGCAGAAAGAAGTCTTGAACTCACAATAGCAAGAAAACCAACAAAAAGCCCAAGAACAGTGGGCAGTTTAAGACTTGCCAGCAAGGAAAAATCTGCTGTCCAAATCCACTCTACCCTCCACCAGCTATCCTTGAGGCTGGGAATCATGACCCAACAGAGGTTAAGTTGCAAGGAAAACTGCAAGCATGTGATGAGTCTGAATGGTAAATATTAAACAGGAGTTTTGGAAACTTGTCATAGTGGCAATCTTACAAGTCCAGTATTTTTCTATGGAGCATAACAAAGAAACAATAGGTTAAAAAGGAAAGTGATACAGTCAGTAAGTGGCACAGCAGTGGACCATTTTGGCTTTTTGACATCTTGTCACATGATTTTTAAAGAGGTATTCTCTGTTGTACAAAGTCCTGATGTCCCCAAATTCTTGCTCAGAAACAGGTCTGCATGCAACATAGGCAATTACTTAGTGTGTTGTAGGTGCACTGATCCTCCGCAAAGACAGTGGCAGGGAAAACTCTGAGGTGTATCCGAGGTATGTTTCCCAGCATTTTAGAGCTTGTTTAAAGTGCTTGACAAGAAGGAGACTACAACTGGAATGTTCTTGAAAAGAATGATTTTTTTTTTGGCACAGTAGCTCCATTTTTCATTTTGCCATATTTGAGACGTGCCTTTATACAGTAAAGACTCGACTTAGAACGTTCTCACAGTACCCGTGAGGAGGAAAATCACGAGTTCCTTAAAATAGCTTTATCCACTGCATGTCTTTAGTGTCAGACTTGGGAGATATTTAAAGAAGGATATATTTTCTGGTGGATTTGCAATATGTGGGGCTTTATTACAAATGGAGAGGTTCTCTGTATGTTTTGACTTGATAGAGAAGTACATGTGAAAGATGACTGTGAGTTTCAGCTTTATATTCTTTCCCATGTCTGTACATGTGACACCCTGCAGAGACCCTGCCACTGGGATGATGGTTGAAATCTGCACCTTGCTTGTTTGAATGCCCATTTACATTGAATTTTGCCATAGCCAGAGCTGAGTGAAAACTGAACCTGGTTTTAAGCATGTAATCTTCACACTTTGAAAGTGCAAACAAGCCACCACTTGTTCTTCCTCAGGCCTTCTGAAAAAACCAAGGTTAGCTGGTTCCTCCAAAACTGTTTATTTGGAGTTATTCAAGTGGTGGTGGAACATTGCAAAAATGTTTCAACAACTGTCTACAACAAGTGACATGATACTCATCTCTTTCCTCACTGTCCTGTGGCTTGCATTCAGTAAAGTATTTTCTTTCCCCTAGACACTGCTGACACCTGGCTGTGGTAATATGCCAGTTCCCAATATCCACCATTAAAACTAATGAACTGTTGAAGCCTAGATAAATCACTTTAGTCATTACAAATAAAGATTAAAAAGGTTTAACTGAGTGTAAGGCTCATTTCTAAAATGCTGCAGTGGATGCATTATCAGGAGACCTTTAAGTTGAGATCTCAGTACATTTCAAAGGCCTCCTGTAGCAGCTGGCAGGATTATTAATAGCTGTCACAACTGATTTAGATAGAGTGTGTTTTCTTGGGGGATTTTAACTAATGAGTCATGTCATTTGGTTCACCATAGTTTTTATTTGTTTTTCTTTGAAAGAAAGAAGTTTCTGTTATTGAGACGTGGATATAGACAGTGTGCCTCAGTTTGACAGCTTGAAGGAGCAGCCTACAAATTTTGGAATGTAAGGATAGGAGTCTCAACTGGGATGTCACCATGACTTCAGTGAGTGCATGTGGCCTCTGATGCTCATAGGCCAGTGTTACTAAATAGGTAATGGCATGGGTGTTGGTACAGAAGTCTACACACATATACACGTTCCCTAACTCTTCAAGTTGGAGGAGAAATTAAAATGGTTGTGTCAGATTTTACAGGAACAACATGATCCCAAACTGAGAAATGTGTTCCTCCTTCACAGCACCATCCTCCTGCCAAACTATATGTGTGGCACCACAACAACTAGCCAAGGAAGATCTTTCTGTTGTCATTGATTTAGAAGCCCCACTATGTTTGCTCACCTAAACTAAGCATTTACCCACTGTTTGTATTCAGCATTTCAGGTGACAACTGCACTAATACTTGGCATAATCATAGTACCAGCCAAATTGCAGCAATGTTACAGGTGTCCAGGATACTTGCTTATTTTCAAAATACTACATATTTCAGATTGTGTATTTTTCATTTGAATAATTACGTGTTTTATATTCTTTTACATACTGTTAAAAATAGTCTGGAGCCTTGAAATACCTAACTCTTGTCATCAGCTGCAGTGCCACAATTATTTTTTTACTGGCTTCAGTTGGAATGACTCAATCATCTGACAGTTAGCAATGATTTTACAAAGTATATTTTGGAATCCACAAGGCTTATTTAGAGTAAAAAATCATTTTCTTCAAAGTGAAGATAGCAGTCTTCACTTTAAGCTTTCCCAGCTACTTGCCACTTTTAAGTTTCTCCCAATTTTATAAGAACGGGATATTATTTCATTGATGCTTGTATCTGTTTGGTTTTGGTTTTTGGCATTTTTTATGATGACTCCTCTTTGAGTTTAATGCTATGGAATTTATGGTAGCATTAAGAAGAAAAGAAATAAGTCCCCAGCCCTAGATTCTCAGAATGGGATATAGTAACCAAGACAAAAACGTGGCTGAGCACACTGCTACATCACATACAAAATCAACATGAAGAGTGTGTTGTTAACATTACAATAAGGCTCTCAAGTGCTGCAGAAGTGCAAGAACTATAGTTTCCAGTTGTTGAATGCTTAACTGTGTGATGCTAACGGTGTTGTTTCAATGAAGTTTTCATGCTTCATGATTTAATGTATCATAATATTCTCGTACCCTCTTTATTTCCAGAGTCCCTAGCTTTTCCCTCCCTTCACAGGAGGGAATGTCCTCAGCTAGCAAGCAACTGGATCAGATTCTTTGTCCTCACTTTTCCCACTCACAACTCCTATTCACATCTTCTGGCCTGCATTAAAACTCCCATGCTGTTCCTTGGACTAGCCCTTTTCATGACTGGGATTCCCATGCTATTTGCACTGCACCACCCTTGCTGGAGTTACAACTAGTGCACGAACATGAGGCTGAAGAAGTTGCAGCAAGTGGTGACAACATTTGGGTTGAAGGGACCTTAAAGATCACCTAGTTCCAATGCCTCTGCCATAGGCAAAGACACATTCCACTAGACTAGGTTGATTAAAGCCCCATCCAACCTGGCCTTGAACACTTCCAGGGATGGGGCAGCCACAACTTCACAACCTATGCCAGTGCCTCGCCACCCTCACAGTAAAAAAATTTCTTTCTTAGATCTGGTATAAACCTACCGTCTTTCAGTTCAAAGCCATTCCCCCTTGTGCTGTCACTATACTCCCTGATTAAAAAAACCTCCCTATCTCTCCTGGAGGCCCCCATTAGGAACTGGAAGGTATATCCACAGCCTTCTCTCCTCCAGGCTGACCAACCCCAGCTCTCTCATCTTTTCCACATGGGAGAGGTGCTGCAGCCCTCTGGTCATCACTGTGCCCTCCTCTGGCCCTCCTCCAACAGGTTCATGTCTTTCTTATTCTGGGACCTGTCCAGCGTGTCAACCACCCCACAAATCTTGGTGTCATCAGCCAGCTTGCTGATGATGCACCTGATCCCACTGTCCATGTCCCTGACAAAGATGTTAAATAATACTGGTCCTAATATAGACCCCTGAGGGGCACCACTCCTCACTCCTCTCCATATAGACACTGAGCCATTCACCACAACTCTTTCAGTGGGACCATTCAGTCAATTCCTTATCCACTGAGTGGTCCATCTGTCAAATCCAGGTCTCTCCATTTCAGAGTCAAGGATGTGTAGGAAAATATGAAATGCTTTGCACAAGTCCAGTGATGTTCCTTTACCCACCAATGCTGTAACCTCATCATAGAAGGTCATCAAATCTGCCAGGCATGATATGCCCTTAATGAAGCCCAGTTGACCATCCTGTTAGTTCTTCATGTGTTTAAAATCAGTGAACTCACTTTAGTGATTTGATGTACAAAACCAATCTTTGAAGGCTCTGATCAATAAATGGCCAGTGTCTTACTGTGCTGCAGTCTTTCCAGAAGAGGTGAAAATCCAAGATTTTAACTTCTTTGGGGTGTTAAAGTTTCCATAAGGTTTTCAGGACACATGGATATATTTTGACCAAATTCCAACCTTGAGAAATGCAACTCCCATTGGATAGATTTCCCCTGCACTGAATGTTCTCTATGCTTTTCCTTGTTGCTTCATGTCAAAAGGGATCATGCAGCAGCTATGCACTGGCACACAATTGCCTCGTTCCTATAGGGCACCAACACTATCACCAGGAGTGGAAAAGGTGGAGACTTTTATTTCCAGCATGGCCACGTCAGTGGGGATTATGATCAGAGTAATGGCACAGAGGAGCACACATGCACAACATCTCCCAGGTGCAGAAAATATTTCTGCTCTGGCCCAGCATGGGCTGTTACTGGGAGCTGAGGCAGAAGAAGATGAAGGTGTGCAGAGAATCTGTTATTACCAAGTTGGTGGCTTCAACCCCCTTTATAACTGAAGTCACAGCTGAAAATTCGGTTGCCTGTCTGGCTGATGATCAGAGGAACAAGAGGCCTGGGTTTCCTCAGATTGGAAGAGTGAATTACACATCTCTGCCCTCATGCCTCTGCAGAATGAAAACCCTTGATCTACATGTAGGAAGAGTGCTAGAAATTCTGCAAAGGCTGATTTCCTCAAGTAAATGGCCATGGTTTTCCTGATTATGTACAGCTTCGTCTAAACAGCCTGAGCATTCGTTTGGCATTTAGAAACCTCTTTTTCTGTTTATCCCCACCACCGACTTGGAGTGTGACAGAAGCTGGAAGTAGTCTGGAGGACCATAGCAAGAATGACTAGAGGACTGGAAAACATGGCTGGGATCTCAAGCTAAAGAATTTGATTTGTTAGTCCTTAAAAAAAAGAAGACTGCATGGACAGTGTTTGCAGGCATGATGTTAAAGAGGATGGTAAGCAGTTATCTATGAAATCTATGAGGGGAGAAACAAGTACAAATCAGCCTAATGTACAGGATAAGATAACTGGATTTGAAAAACTTTCCCCCTCCATGGGTCAATGTCATGAAACCTCCAGGCTGAGTGCATGTTTATAACAGCAAGTTGGACAGCTGTTTTCAGTGAGTTCTTGTTTTGTACAAGGTCCTGCCTCCAAGAAGGCGTCCAGGATAGATGTTCAGGAGCTTCTTCCTGCCCTATTCTAGCTGCTGTTGTGTGCTGCAAGAAGCATGTACAGGAGCAACCTAGGTATGTTGTTGAAACACTTAGGTAGGGATCAGCTAGTCAGTCAGGTCACGTCAGATCAGTTTGCCTCTTGAAGTGCTCTCTGCCTTCAACTGTAAGTTTTAGAACACTTGTGTTTGGGTGGGCTTTTTTTAAGCATACACCTCATCCTGTTAATGGTCCATCTCTCAGACTCAGCTGCTACAGACATTTACAAAAGCAACAGAAACCTTTACTTTTATGAAATTATTTTTCTGAACACTTTTTCAGAATTAAATGAATTCATGCAATGCCACTGGCTTTCATACAGTGCAACCTTTGCATCTTGATGAAGTTGGACTCCCTGTTTTGCATTTCATTTCAGTGTGTTCTGTGAGACTAAGTAGAACTTACTAGAAAATTGATTTTTTCTAAATTATTTTTCTAATTTAGGTCTCTTGTTCGTGTTTTCCATTTCTTCTCTGATTTCATATATCTGTGTGTTCTTGGTCTTAGTTTTTCCTGCTGAGAAATGCTGACTGCTGTGCAGCATACATTTTTCTTGTAGAAACACAGCTAGAATAGTAGAAAAAAAAGAAAAAAGAAAAAGACTGTCTTCATATTAATCAAGAGAGAACGTGTCCCTGGCAGCCCCTGTTCAATCTGAGCCCGATATGGAGGTTGATATAAAAACTTGCAGTACTGATTTAGGTGCCACATCTGTTACTGAGAAATAAAAACCTAGTAAGTGAGCATCCCTCCATAAAATCTTAACCCTTTTGTAAAGACCTGTTTACACATCTAAAAACTCAAAGGCATTTTTAGTGTGTAAATGTAGATTTAGATGTAAATCAGACACTCCTAGCTATGCAGTTTTGCATCACCTATTGTATTTTGCACTAGACACTGCCTTTCATATTGGCAATTTTACGTCTGATCCATAGATCTGTAGGTTGGTACCTGTGGATGTGGCATTTCTTTCAAGCAGGTCACATTGCTCAGTTCTGATGATTTAGCCTCCCAAGATCGTTAAGTGTGAACAAGCTGAACAAAGGTACCTTCTGATAAAGCTGCTAGGACTCATGTTGCTGAGGTCCTCCAAGGACCTAAAGCCTCTTCAGACTGCCTGCAGAAAATTCAGAGGAAGCGAATTACAAGCAGGGAATTTGCCTGATGTCTGTTGCATCTAGGAGACCTGGGAGCAGTTCCTGTCCTGTTTTCACAAAATTGAGGTGGCTTAGTTAAGAGTACTGTAAGACTAGATGCAGACAATACTTTGTGCTGAATGGCATATTTCAGCAAAAGTCTGTGCTTCTCTGACCCAAACCTGATGACAATAAGCAGGGTTTAAAATAAGGGAGAACTGGTTTTTGCTGGCTTTTGAACTGAAACAACTACATCACATTTTAAATCAACTTGGAAAGAAGACCAACTCTGCATGCAGGCAAGCCTTTAAGCTTCAACTTGTTTGTGTGATGTACAGACTAGACAGAACAAAGGGTATAATTGTTCTCTCACCAGCTCTAATCCACACATCTCTTTCTTCACTTGTTATTCTCTGCTGGACCTGTGAGGTCATCTCAGTTTGACTGGTCATTTGTGACTGCAATAATAATTTTTTAGAAGATGCCACATGTGGTGAAAATACCTGTCCTAATACTGTTAACAGCATGGTGAAAGACAGGCTGTTCACCTGGTCAGGGCTGAAAGTAGACTCTGCAAGTGCTGTTTTCCTTGTTTGGGGCTGATTTCTGTCTCATGTCTATTTGCCAGCATAACGTGATGTCAGATTTCAAAACTACTCGGAGGAAGGATTTGCACTTACAGCTGCACACTGATGAGTGCCCCTTCTGATTCCCTTCCCCCAGCTCATTAACATGCATGTCTTCCCTTATTGGTGTTAGCCATTATGTGAACAGCTGGTAACTGTTCTGTTTTTCTTCTCAACAAAAAGAGGGCTTCACAGCCATGAGGAAAATTAGTATTAGGTACAAGTAATTTTTAATACTGACTCCAGGTCCATTAATTTTTTCATTATCGTTATCATCATCATCATGGCAAGGGTGGGCAAGTAGGCTGCAGGCCTGATTCTCATCTCACTGGGAGAAGTATAAAGGGAGAGAAAGTCTTTCAAAGGCAGCAGAGTTACACCAATGCAACAGTGGTAAGTGCAGATCAGGGTCTGACTCTCATTACATTTTTCATGGCTGCCTCTAAAATATGAGTGGTTTCTCTTCCAAATCCATTTTAACTGTAATTAACTGTAATGAAGATTTTTTTTTCCTACTTGTATTCCTCAAATAGGTGCTCCACCAAAGATTTTAAATGACCTCTCTGACTGCATATCATGATCAAGGTAGAAATTATTTCTCTCACGTATGTAAGGAGAGTAATAGGATAATTGGTAACTAGACATATTTGCTGGGATTCTGACTTTGATTTTTTCCTCAGTAGTTGACTGGTTAAGATGGAATATGTATTTTTAGTGGACTATCATGGTTGTATTCAGCAAGGACAGGTCAAAAGATGTTGTGAACTGTCTGAAATACTCTAGAATTTAGATCTCCACCTTCCAGGTTGGATTTTTTAATTATTTGGGAGAGTTATAATCTTCCATGGTTTTCATCCACATATTTTCCATTTTCTCTTCTCCATCCATAAGCCTGAGAACATATTTACTTTCCATAGGAACCAACAACAATATACTCTTTAATTTTTTCCCTGGTGTGGGAAGATCAGTTATGTAAGCTGTAGTGAGATAAAAGAATACAAGAGCTGAACTTCTGTCTGGCAGAACCAGTTCAACTCTTCCTAACTACAAGTGCCTTTACTAAGACAAAGTCTCCAGAAGTAGTGTCTGATGGATCTAGAAATTGCTATAGGAGATTTCCATATGAATAAGAGTTCTCATGCTGTCTGGGATGAATTTAATTCTTTTTTTTAACAGTAAGAATAATTAATAATTGTAGAACCATATTCTTAGTAGTGTGCACTTCTTACACATTGAACGCAGCTGATAACAGACTGTAAATAAAATAATTGTGGAAAAGAGACAACATGAAGCATATTCTGTGCATATGTAAAATTACATTTTTCCTGAAAAATATGGTACTCTAAAGCTGTGATATATGATCACTACAGATTAGACCAGACTCAATTCTTTTTACAGGTTAAATACAAGTGCAAAGTAGTGAATGGCCTGGTCTTTAAACCAAAAAGCCCCAGTATGTTTCTGCAATTAAGTTAAAATATAGCTTGATGCCACAGGTATTGGAAATCAGTTCAGATCTTACTTCTGTCCCCATCATATCTTCCTCTGTACCACTATTCTCTCTTATTATTTTTCATTTGATTCTAATCTCCCATTCCAAAGAAAAGTAATTTACAACAAATTGGTAGAATGGTTTTAAATGAACAGAAGTCTGTAACCAGTCAGATGACATGAAAATTAAGGAAATGCTGGGAACACAGTGCCAAAATATAAATAATGAAATTGGGTTTGAATGTTGAGTTATTTCCCTGTCTTCCAAATGAAAACAGGCATATAGTGATTAATTGTCCGAACAAAGTCAATGAGACAGTACGTCTTCTGCTCAGTTTTTCCCTGTAGGATCGCATTTCCATCTCTGGAACTGTTTATTCTCAGCCACCAGAGGGTGCCCTGATAGCAATATTACCGAGAATTTATAAATAATCGTTTCAGGGATTTTTGGCTTCTGTGGAGCTAGCCGTGGCTTTAATTCTCAAGTTCCTGCTTGTTTTGGCTGGTTTGTTTGCTTGCTTATTTTCCCTTTGTCTCTTTATTTAGAGCTTCTGCAAGGTGAGAAGTTCTTGCTGAACGAGTTAATACTTCATCACCTTGACGTTATTTTAATGGCATTTGTCAGCACAGCACAAATAGTCTCACTGTGTAGCTCCTCACATCATGGCCAAACATGACTTACTACTCCACAAATGTAAATTCAGCATTAAACAACGGCTTCCAGGTGATTAAAATAGATGTGGTAGAATCGAGGACCACTTCAGGGTAGGGAAATTTGTAGCACTTGGTTCATGCCCTCCTCTGTCCACTACCAGACATAAGCATATTTGTCTTCTCCAAACTTGCCAACTTCTATTTCCCATGCGAGGAGATATTCCATGTCCTAAAACTATTCACATTGTCACCCATACTAAAAAGCCTAAGCAAATATACAGAACTTGCATAAGCCTCATGCATGATGAGTGTTGCAGTTCTTCCTGTAAGTACATTTCACTGCACTATGTAATGTCACCATCCTGTGTTAAAAACCTCCAACAGGTGGGAGCTGTTGTTGTGACTTTGAGAACTTTGTCTGTAGACTCTTTCATACTCTCCAGGAATCATATACTGGTTGAGCTCAGTCATCTGAGCAATTGTGATTGCCCTGTGAGTGAAAGATCACTATCATGATTTACTGTTCCAGCAGTATGAGCGACTCGGAGAGAAGGGGAACATCATCAGCCTTTAAAAGAACTGTTTGATGGAATAGGGAGAAAGCATAAAGCAGAAACCTGATTTAAGGGATCACCACTTAATTACAGGAAAATTAGGTAGACAAAGCAAACAGCATAGTCCACAATCTTGGAGGTGAGAGAAAGATAGAGACGGAAGGCAGTAGTTTGAAAAACTGTTATTGCTCAGGAAAATTATTATTTGGAATGGAAAGCCAAGGTGTGTCCCTGTAGACAGGTAGGGCAAAAACTGCAAGAGAGAAAATGCTCAAAGAGAGAAGAGGAAATAGATACAGGGAAGAGAGAAGTAATGAGATGAATTTGGAAGTTTGAAGGGAAACTGAGGCAGAATAGTCTCTGCAAAAGCACATTTTAATGAAAATTAACAGGTACTGTCATAAGTCTAAGGCAGCACAATTTTTTTCCTGGAGTTCGTTTCTTTCTTTAGCTGAAGTTGTGGTATTCATTATTATCTGAAATTACCCACTATGGAAAAATAATCACTCTCATACAATGCACTGAGAAATCCATTATGTCATTTTAAAGGTCAGATTTGAAAATGGATTTGAACTTGGTTTATTGATATGAGCCTGAAAACATTGCACACAGTGATTTCTGACTGCAAATAAAGAATATTTTACCTGAGTTGTGGGTGAAAATGGCCTGAGTCAGCAAACAAGTTGCAAATAGTTGTATACTGTTGCAAATGGTCTTGCATCCTAGATTTTTCTAGAAGATGTTGTTCTCAAGTAGGTAGGACTGCCCTCTGACCTGTGATCTCATGTGCTCATTCTGTTACCAGAAACGAGTTGAGGAAGAGTGGCAGCTTTCATACTCTTTGTCCTTGCATCAGAAGTTGTCACTCAATTGAGTAGTGCCTTTGCCTTTGTGACTTTTGCAGATAGTGCTTTGCTTTTGGAGACCTCATAGTCTGTGTGGTGTGATTTTCCAACCTCAGGGGCCTGTAAGCAAATCAGTCAGTCAGTCTGTGCCTCCTAGGGGCTGAGCCCAGGGTGCTCAGACATCTTCCCAAGAAGGAAGCAGATACATCCCCCTACTACACAGCCATGCCAAGCATGTACAGCAACCCAGCACCATGGTAGAACACGGGAAGATAGGGAGGAGCTGGTTATCACCACTCCAGCAATTCATCCATACCCCTCTGAAGTCTACAGTCTGGATGAGCTGCAGGCTGCAACCAGACTGGGAGTCCTTGGCTTACAGATAATCATGTTACCACTTTTTGAGTAGAACTGTTGATATGCAGCAAGCCGTTCAATGACTCATGTCCCGCAGTTTTATCAATTTCAGACTGCTTTCAGGACAGAGGCACCAAGGTGCTGTGCATGGGGTCACTGCACCTCTTTGTTGCTGCCCTCCCAGCATTATGTGTTGAACCCACCACAGCCTGTGGTGGTTTTGCCATGTGCAAAAGACTTCTCTGCCCTTTGTGCAGATATAATTTTAACACACCTACTACCACAGCTGGAAAGAGAGACTAAGCTGTAGTGAAGACTCTTGGATGCTTCTTGGAGGACAACACAAATTATCTTTGGTGCTTGTGGAAATAAACAGATTGCAGCTGTTGTACTAAAGACAGCACCGTGCAGCTCAGAGAAGAATGTATAGTTCTGCCACCAGATCCTTCAAAAACCAGTATATTTTATTATGCTTTTTATGATTTTTTGAAGTGTTTCTGCTCTTCAATTCCTCTACTCTGGAAATTGTTTTTCTCCAAGCCTGACATAACTACAGCTAGCTTTGTAGACACCATTGAGACAAATATATATAAAGGATATACAATTTTAATGTGACATGAAGTAGAATGGTTCGGTGACTTTTTTTCCTGCCAACTGCTGGACTAGAAAATCTTCCTGATATTTCTAAAATTAATTCATTTCAACCATTCCTAGAGTAACTCTTTCTTGTGTGTGTTTACACTGGTTCATCCATGTGTATAATAGACAGCAAAATGCCAAGAAGAGGGTTGAACTTTCTAAATTGAGTCTGTTTGTAGATAGCCATGACTTTCACATCTGAATACCATTTTTTGGTGGAATGGCTCTGGGTTAGACATTATAACATGCAAGGGAAAGGATTCTTCTGCTGCGTCTGTCTCAGTAGTTGTTCAGAAGTGATTGTGTTTGTGCAAGATCATCGCATTATTGCAAAGAGATCAAAAAATCAGATTATTTCTGTACAGTGGGCTGGGTAGTGCTTTCTTAGAGCAATAATACTGGAGAGGTTTCAAATGCACCTGTTAAAATATTTGTATTCTAGCAGGTGCCAAAGCATTCCTTTGTAAACATTGTATTAACACGTCTTGCACAGGCATATTGTCTTTTGTCCCAGAACTAATGAGTTTTAAAAATGTCAGTGACTCACATGAAGTTTGTATTCATCATAGTTATCTTGGCATGAGCCCTGTGCCTGTCTATCCATGCATGGATGTCACACAAGTACACAGTGTGTGACGTAATCATCATCTTTGACAAAGGATTTCTTACAACACAGTCCTGCTGTGGAATGCTCTAAAATAGTGGAATTCACACTTGTGTGTTTGAAGCATTGCCCTGAGAGATTATAGGCACAGAATGATTCATGCTGCTTTCTTTTTTTGTGCTCCATCCAAGTAACAGGATTCTGCCAAGTATTTGTAGCTCTAGAAAGCCATGCTCATGTCTTTCCAGGACAGAAGTATCTTCAGTAAGTATGCAACCTGCCAAGATGAGAAGAAGAATTTTCCTACAATGGCTAAGATGAATACTGCTAATATTATTTCATAGCAAAATTTGTGTCAGTGAATACTCAACAGCAAATTCCCAAAGTTATTAGTTACTGTTTGTTCATGGGAGACAGTAAAAAGTGTCAAGAACTTTGCTTGAGCTAGGGAAAATTTTTATTTTATGCTACTTTTAACATGAGTTTGCTCTGCAATGCCTTATTTTTTGAAGAACACAGCAGTACAGTCAGGAATTTACTGGGTTTCTTTCAACTGAAATTAGATATTCTGAAATTAATTTTCTGAATTAGAGAATGTTTCCTTCCTCTGATTCTCCTAGTGGCACAGTTTATTACAGAGCCAGGAGTGGACCATATGGTCCACAAAAGCTTTGTGCTGGATAGTGGTAGAACAAAACATTGTCTTCATGTGAACTTCACTGAGAAAAAGACCTGTCATATACTTGAGAGCAAGCAAATCTCATCTGAAATACATGGTGAAGTGTATGTTCCCTATTCTAGACAAAAATAGCTTAGAATGCTTAATTCTGCTAGACTGGCTCCTTGAGTTGGGTTTTCAGTATCTATAGCTCTTCCTCATAGTGTTGTGTAGTGTTCTCTTCTGATTTGCAGTAAGTCTAGAGAAAAGTGATACCCCACGTGAGTATTTGCCTCGTGTGATGTTTGAGGCTTTCTGGCTTGTAGTTTACAAATTTTACTGTGTTATTTTTATCCTAATTTTATATTTAATTACTTTTTATTTACTTCATAAGAACAGAAAATAACCCCATTAGACCGTCAGTTGAGGACACATCAACAATAAATTGTTTGTCTGTCAGCCAATGAACCACTCCAAGGCAAGACAAGAAGCTACTGTACATATCAACTGATGCAATTTATAGCATCAGCTGATATGTACTTAAAATATTATGGCATTGACTGCATACAAAGATTACACTGTAAAAGATTAACTAGGGTAAATTAAATAATTGATACACTCTGAAGCCTATAGATAAGAGGATTGATGAAGGCTCCTGGAGTCTTTTACTCATGCTAGCAGTCCCATCAAAGTCAAATGCTATCAGCACTCTCTGAAGTCTGCTGGAAAAACTTTGAACTGAGACCCCTTACTCTGAAGGGCAACCATTCCATTCCATCCCCTTGTTTCTGCAGGTCAGGCTCAAGAAGTAGGACTCAGAGTGATTCAACAATTTCATGCCTTTGTTGTTGTTGTTGTTTTTGGTCAGAAAGTCTATGGAGATGTGGCAGTATGGGATCAAATCAGCCCTTCATTTCCTCTGAAAGCTTTTGAGACAGCACTAAGCAGTGGAAAAGCTTGGCAGTACAATATGTGTCCAAGAATCAGGCACTGAAATGCAGCTATAAAGCCCACAGCTTTGTCAACTTTATGTTTTATATAAAATGGCAGTGAATTGTTCAGGAATGAAAATCTATTACTATTGTTACTATTATTTATCAACGTTATTATTATTATTACTATTATTGAATGATACTTCCTCTCTGAAAAATTATTGTTTCTTAGCCAGTGCCACAAGCAATACTTTTTTGAGTACATATCACATGACAAACCTCTGTCAGGCAGTGTCTTGTTCATCCAGCTGTGCTCTACCAGAGACTGTTGTTAGATATGTATTTGCCTCAGCCTCTAACATCACTTGTCAATGATTTTTTTTTCTGTTTGTCCTTGTGATGACCTGAAAACCTGAAGAGAGATTAAATCCAAGCTAGCATATAAGGACTAGATTAAAAAAAATTAATGAATGAGAAATGCAGGGAAAGGACTGTGAGGAAACTACAAAAATTCTACTTTGCTGTATCCAAAACGTAGTGTTGTGGGCACTGTTGAGCCCCTGTGTCCAGATGAGCACCCTGCCCTGATTGTGATGCTGGTTTTGGGTAAGATCCTTCTTCCTTCTCCTGGGTCTCTGTTGCAAAGACAGCATGGCTGCACAGCATGGCAGAAGTAATAAATAGTACCTAATTTGTGCACCTGGGGAAAGCAGGGTCCCAGAGCAGACTGTGATGCTTGCTTCTCTGACATTCATTTGAAATTACTGGGCAAAGCTGATTCTGAGATTTCCAGCTGGCTGTTTGACACCTGGTGCTTGTACAGAGGTGCTGAAGAAGAAAGGTTATACCTCCTCTGAGACCATATCAGGGCTGCAGTCCCATGTATCCAAGAACATGGGTGTTTGCAGCTGAGGCTGTAGCAAACCTCTCATCCACCTCGTCCATGCAGGACCAGAACCTTTGAGAGAGGGCCAAGGACATGAGCTCCCTGACAATAGCTCTTGCAGAGGTACAGCCACAGAAGGGGGGATGGTGTTCTGACCTGCTTTTGAGGACATTTCCATATATGCATTGTCTAGGGTTTCTGGGGAGCTCAAGGATTATATTTGCTGACTGTGTGTCTTTTCCCCTAGAAGTAGGGCAGCTCTTCACAGTCCCTAGCCTCAATCTGACATAACTTGCTAACCCACACTGGTTCTGCTTCTCCCCTCTAGAACTAATTTTCTGCACAGGTTCAGTGTGTTGAGTTTATTCTGTGTTGTGATCAGGGGGGGATTTTTTGTGGTTTTGGCTAGACAGTTGTTGTGACTTGACCACTACTTATCCCACAGCTCCTAGTCATCTTTAATGTTGCTTTGCTTTTGTGACATTCACATGCTCTCCACTGCCTTATGTGCAAGCCTTTGACTTTTTCTGAGTAGGGATTGCTTTTTGTGGTGTTATCTGAATATCCTGTGGAGTTCCCTCATTGAGGCCTTGCATACCACTACAGAGCATTGACAATATTAATGAACTCAGCAGAAATAGCAATACTGCAAAAGGGAAAACAGCCATTAGCTGTTTTTAAGACATGAGGGAAGAGTACCGAAGTGAGACCATCAGGACAAGTGCAAAGGTGTCATTCCCAAGATGATGTTTTCCACCTACATGGCACTTGCTGTAAAATACAATATCTCAAAGATGAAAATAAGCTGCTTGAAGTATGTTTTTGATCCCACCTCTGGCAGTTGAGATTTGCTCCAGATCATGGTCATGCTGCTCTCTCTCAACTCCAGGCAGTTTGTCTCCCCTTTCCTCGACCGAGGGGTTGGATTTTACAGGAGGATCCTGCAAAGCACTAGCAACGGGCTATCAGCTCCGCTGTCTCCCAAAGGCTGTGTAACTCTTAGCATGCAGAACCATGCCAGGCTCAGAGCACTTTGTTCGCCGGACTTTCCCGAGAGCTTTCCCCCATTACTAAATGTTCCCGGTCAGGACAAACAATGATATGTACAGGGCGAAGGGATGCGCCGGGTGGTCAGGATAACTCGGGAAAGCCCTTTGGCGCTCCTTCCCCACTGGAGCCTCGGTGGCGAAACTCATCTTCCTGGAGCGCTTCCAGCAAAGCAAGGTCGGGCGGGCGCAGGAGCTCCGGAAGGCGGGTCAGCCCCGGGGAAGGTGGTGGCGGCGACGCCCGCCCCTCTCACCTGGGCAGCCGGGACGGAGCGCCGGCTCTGCTCCCTTCCGCTCCTCGGAGGATGAACGGGCCGGAGAGGAAGGTAAGGGGAAGCCAGGTGGGTCAGGGGGTGGAGGGGCGATCCCCGGGGCTGACCTCTGCTCCGGGGCACCCGAAGCCGGGACACGGTGGCGTCGGATGCTGACACGCTGCGGGCGGCGCAGCGGGGTCGGAGGGGATGTGTCCTATGGCCAGTGCCGCCGCGGCGTCTGCCCGGCCCCGCTCAGCGCGGCTCGGCTTGGCAAGAGCTGTGCTCAGCGGTGGCCGGAGCCCCAGAGCCTAAGGGTGACCACTCGAGAGGGATTTGCTGTGTAGATATTCAAATGTTCCCGGAGTAGAATCAATCAAGGGAGCAGAGTTGTGTCGTTAAAGTAATAAAGAGTGAAGAGTAAGGAAACGACCACTGAATGGGGACTGTTCAGTGCTGGCGGGAGAGCTGCAGTTGCTTTTCTTAACTTTGAGCACTGTGAAGTACTTGATTCCATCCAAACCAAAGGGTTTGCTGGAGAGCAGCAGCCTCAGCCTTTTAAATGTAATCACTATTGTCCTAGAAAATTTGCTTGTAACTAGAAGTATCTGACTACTGTGCTGGGAAAAGTTAAGCTCCTCCAGGGTAATAATGCTAATACCAATTGCTACTGCTGGTAGCTGAAGACTGTCGTTGCTATGTGTTTCTATATGTTACTCTTCTTCTTCAAAGCAGTGTAGTAAAGGTATACTGTGTCTCTCAATATAACACTGATACTAAGAACAATACCAGCTTGGCCCATTCTAAAGAAAATGACTGCAAATGTCCATCCCCAGGAGGGAATCTTCATCCCTGGGGCAGCTCACCACTTGTGAGGAGTGAGGAGCAAAAGCCCAGGACTGCATCTTTCCCTATCCTTAGAGAGGGAGAAACAGCTGTCGACAGAGGAGAGCAGGAACCAATGCTCTTCCTTGCTCACACACAAAGGGGTGGAGAAGGTAGAGAGTGAAGGAAGGCCTCCTGCCTCTCTGTGCACTCTCAGCACAGTTTGTGCCTCACAACACTTTCAGTGGCAAGGGCTGCTCATGGAAAGGGAACCAGACTGAGTTCCCTCTTCAGCTTTGCTCCCTTGAAACAAGCTTCTCCATGAGTCAGTTTCCCCACTTGCAAAATAATGTAAAGGATTTTATAAACTTCTGGGGAAAACTGAGATAACTCGCATTGTCCAAGCCAGTCATAATCTGAGTGTTAAAGGAAGGCCAAAGGCAAGTCCTATAGTGAGTTTAGCAATCAATCCCAGCGAACTCCTTCTGACCGAACAATTCCTACCTGAAGGTATCTTATTGTAGGATGTTGCTAATAGGAAGCTGTTATTTGTAGCAGTCACAGACACAGTGTAACACACCCATGGTAAATTAAAACAGTTTTGCTGCAACAAGTGATTTTTCAAAGTTATGAAATGAAAGTTTGGGGCAGGAATTAAAAAAATAGGATGGTTTTGGTTGAGCTGGAGAAAGGTCATTGCTTTCAGTGATGTTGCTCTTTATTTCATTGTTTAGAGAGTCATTGGATTTGTGAACTGAAAAACACATTTTGCTCTTTCTCAGGCAAAAGAAATAACCTTCACCATCTGTATTTAATATCTTTTTGTTTTGCAAGTGCTATCATTTATTGTATTTTTGATGAGTAAAAGCATGAGATTAACATTGTATAATATAGATTATCAAATACTGTAAAGGTGGGGATTTTTTAACAAAACAGAGGTATGCAGAAAAGAATTCTATTCTAGCTGTCGTGGCTATTATTTTTCTCATATCTAGTTTAACTTAAAACACAGCATGTAGTCTGGATAATTTACTTTGCTCTAATCTGGGTATGCAGCATGTTAGTTTTTACTGTAGTTTAGAAATTTTTTGGACCAATACGAAAGGACTGAGCCTCCTAACTGTTGAGCTTCCTAAGAGCCTAGTGATTTTTATTTTTTTTTCTTTTGGTACAGGCTTATTTATACATTCTTAAACTGGTTTTACAGTAAATGAACCATGAATAGAGGTAACTGTCGTCTATAACTGGTTGTCAAGTACCAGATTTTCATGTCTCTGTAAAATGCAACCTCTGAAGTAGTATATTCTTACTGCAATGAACTGGGATTTAGAGATGTTACTTCCAATAATGCCAACATAAACTTAGCAATCTACTCGTAGCATAAAGACTTAATATTGAGGTCAGAGAGAAACCTATGCCTGGCTTTGGAAGGGATATAAAGTTTGGAGGAGCATATATTCCTTGTTTTGGAGGGATTTGCAGGTGTAAACACCATAGAGAATGTATACCCACTGTTTTCTGCTAGAAAAAAACATACAAGATGTTTCAGGGTTCCACTGCCACATTCCACAATCAGTCATATGCTTAAATTCATCATGCTGAAATTAGTCATGTGTAAGAAATTGGTTTCCTGTGAGCATAAAATTTGTTAGGATTTATAAAATTGCAGTTAAAGCCAGTGAACACTCTTTAGTAGTGAAAAAACTGATACATATGAATATTTTCCAGTGTCTGGATGTACTGACTTCATTCTAGGGCCATACTAAATATGCGTTTCTGAGGGCACTACATCAACTGTTCCTTGTGTAAGTCATTGGTTGAATTAGCACGTGCTGCTCACAGTAAAGCCTTCTGCTTTAGTGGACATCTGTCAAAGCATCCTGGAGCAAGATGACTGCAGGAGCATGACTTGAGTGTGCTACAAGAGGTGGTGCAAGTGTGCATGCATGTGTTTTAAATATTTCCTCTTTCTCCTTGTTCAGTTAATTCATGGTTGTCTTCTCACAGGCAAGATTCAGGAAGAGTACTAATGTTAGGAAAAATAATCTTTAACTTTTCATTTCTTCAGTTCCTACTTCAGCAAGAGACAGTCATCCTTCTCCTCTGCACCCACTCACTCAGTTCCACTTCTGTTTCTGCTCACACTAATCGTCACTTGTTTGTTCTGTCTCTCTAAGTTCCTTCTGAGCCCCGTGTTTCTGAGGAGAGACTGGGAGAGTTGGGATTGCTCAGCCTGGAGAAGAGAAGACTCAAAGCATATCTCATCAATGTTTAACTGAAGGAAAGGTGCAAAGAGGACAGAGCCAGGCTCTTTTTCAGTGGTGCCGAGTGAGAGGTCCAGAGGCAATGGACATAGAACAATTTGGAACATGGGAGGTTTTCTCTGAACATCATCAGGGAACTGTGAAGGTGACTGAGCACTGGAATAATTAGTCCAGAGGGGTGGTCTTCATCTTTGGAGATATTAAAAAACATCCAGATATGCCCATCCCCAGCAAAACAATTGAGATGGCCCTTCTTGTGCTGTGAGAGTTGGGCTGGATGACCCTTCCAAACTCAGCCATCCTGTGATTCTGATGTCAGGCAAAGCATTGTTACTCTACCCACTCTTCTGTTGCTTTTCAGCAGTCCATACAGTTCCCCATCCTGCAGCCTTCACTCCTCTCAAGCACTCTGGCACTTTGCACAGGCAAGCTCATCTTCTTTAGTGATGCCCATTACCCTAAAATAAACAGTACAGGGAGAGCTACTTGAGGATTGCATTTAGCAAAGCTTCTCAAGAGTTGTGACTTCTTATTCCTACAACTTATTTTCTGACATCAACTCAAATGTTATACCTAAGCAAGGGAAATGCATGTGAGAATGGGCAGATACCTGCAATGCTGTCTGAAATCAATTGCAAAGTTGTCACAGAATTCAGTAGGAACAGGGCAGAAACTGGAATACTGAGATGTTAAGGAAACCTGGGTATGGAGTGACTGATGAAATATCTGATAACTGATATCAGTTCAGAAAAATGGACTGTGAATAGCCAGCAACACAGTTTAGGGTGTGACAACATTTTCACCAAGCTCTGTCTGCAAAGTCAAAATATGGTTTATGTTCACATCCTTTACTAAAATTCTAAATGCTGTTGATTCCTGGGCTGGTTAAATTCCCATGAACAAAGTCTCAAACTATATAGTCAACAACTCTTAGATATCTTTTGGGGAACATTGTTTACACTAGTGTATGGGGTTTGAGTGGCATTCCTGAACTCCTACTCTAGTGCAAATCTCAGATGTAGTCTTCAGCAAATCTTCAACTTTAATTTCCCAACCAATAGTAGAAAAGAAGAGAGACTTGAAAATATTGCAAGGAATACACATAAGTGGCTGCTCTTTTGTTATTAAATGAGCTTTTAGGACACATTTATCTCCAACTAGGTGCATTATGCTCTGAGAGACTGTGAGGTCTCATCCAGAACTGCAGACTGAGCAGCAAGAAAGGCTGCATGGTTGGGTGATGAAGCACAGTCTGCTTCATTTTACTTACACTGAGCCTGTGTTCAAAGTGATCCTCAAAGACAGCCACCAGCAGAGCAGTGTGGCAGCAGGCAAACATGCAAACACGTGCAGGATGTGAGCCACAACTTGATTTGTGAACATTGACAACTAGCAGGGAAAACAATTACCTAGAAAAATTTGATTACCAGGGCAACAGGGGCTCTCTGTGGTAACCGGAAAAGGTAGAATACTATGTCAAACAGGTTGGTGATCTCAGTCTAGTTTCTTAATGGCTGAGTGCCGGTCTATATTTCCATAATTGCAATGACCCATGAACTAGATCAGCAGAAACAGAGTCTAAATGCTTAAAGTCTCTCTAAACGGAGGCATTTTAGCTGTGAAACTTCTGAATAAACTTCTGAATAAACTGATACCTAATCCATGAAAGCACTTCAGGAGCATTAAGAGCACAAATAACATGTTCAAACCACTTTATCATTCAACATTACAAACTTTGCACCAACCATGCTTCACATTTCTAGTATTTTTACATCACTCATTAAAAATGAGGTGGAGAAACGGCAATCACACATCAGCTAACACTCCAAGATGAAGAAAAGGTGTATACACAAGTGTTCATTGGTAACTGAGTGTCAGATAAAATACTTTCTTAGGCAGGCAGCATACTGCTTGGATGACATTACCAATTCCTGAAGGATTTATTATGTGCCATTGAAAACAGAGAGATTTAAACTAAAATCTTGCAAAGACTTAAAACCCACATGTTTAGTTTTACACCTCCTACATAGTTTCACTGAGGTCAATGAAACTATTCACTGTGGAAAGCTAAGAAGGTGTGTAAATCTCTGCAGCATTAAATATTTTGCTTGATTATCTCCCCAGGGACTGAAAACAGGGATTGGCAGCTATCAGACATCTAGGGTAAAATGGCAACTTGTGTCATTGAATATTGGCTTAATTGAAAAACAGCATTAAGAGTTGTAGAACAATTGTGGCCTTTTTTCCTAACTTGCAGTGAGTGCTGTGTGGCTCCAAACTGCTCCCTGCAATACCCCCAAGAAACTGACATTTGCTCACCCATGACTAAGGCACATTTTGACTGTCAAAATAAGTTTTGAGAGAGAGAGAGAGAGAGAGAGAGAAATGTCGTACATACCCAAGGCTTGAAAGTAGACTCTCTGCCCGGGTCGCGAGAAAGCTGCATCGCCGATGGTGATGCTTCTCCTCCTCCCCCTCCTCCTTCCCCTCCTTTTCCCCCCTGACTGGGTGCAGACTCGGTGGCCGCCAGCGCTTCGTAAGACGCAGCCGAGGAGGGGAAGGGGCTTAGCGGACCTGGGATCCCCGGAGGCGGCGCGGAGGGCCGGGCGGGGGTGCCGGGGAGGTGCCGGAGGGGCGGGAGCGGCCGGGGCAGCGCTGGCGGGGGGAGGCGCCGGTGCCGCCGGCGCGGGGTGCGCGGCGCAGGGGCGGCGGCCCCGCAGCCCGGGCGGGCGGGCGGCAGGTGTGAGCGGAGCGGAGCGGGCCGGCGGTGCAGCGGGGCGGGGTGGGTGGGGAAGGGAAGGGATGGGCTGCGCCCCTAGCATCCACGTCTCGCATAGCGGTGTGATTTACTGCCGGGACTCGGAGGAGTCCAACTCCCCCCACCAGACCACCACCATCTCGCAGGGCACCGCCACCCTGCACGGCCTCTTCGTCAAGACAGACGCAGCCGACTCCATTCCCTCCGTCCTCGCTTACCAGAGCCGGCAGCCGCCGCCCTCCGCCGCCCCCCGCCGCAAGGAGCGCAGGGAGTCCGGAGGCGCCTCCGCCCGGTCCAGGACGCCCCACTGCTGCAGCGTCGAGGCGGAGACCCAGACCAGCAGCTCCAGCGTCAAGGTAAGTGGTGGCCGCTCCAGAGGGGTCTCCAGCGGGGCCGCTGTGGGTCCCCGCCGGCCGCGGCAGAGGGAGGGCAGTGCGCGGAGCCGGCGCCTCCTCCGCTGGAGGATGCTCGGCGGGCGGGATGCAGCTGCCGGGAGCGGTGCCCTGGTGCCCACTGACTCACCGCAGCTGCAGCGGCCGGGCCGGGCCGGGCTGGCACTGCTGCGGGGGGGGCCGCCACTCCTGGAGCTCGCCCGGGGGGGAGCAGCGGCCACCGGGCCCCTCGGGCTCCCTCCGCCTCTCTCTGCCCCGCTGATCCTCGCTTCGGAGCGGCTCCGGGGCGCCCTTTGCTGGGATCAGTCCTGGACACCCCGCGAGCGGGGAAAGGGTTCGTTTCGAGCCTCTGTGACTGATAGCAGAGAGTAGGCGCCTCTGGGAGAGGCGGAATAAAATCTACTCCCGTGTAATTCTCAACTGCAGCAAACCCGTACCCGCTGCTAGGTTTACTTCACCCCTTTTCCTGCCCCCGTGTCTGGTTCGAATGAACTGTTGCTGCGAGGCGTGGATGTTCGGCTGAGAACAGAATCACTGTGATGCGCACACGTATGCAAGTGCACCTTGCTGGCGTAGGGCTGTGAGGATGCTCCCAGAAGGGCGGCAGGGTCTGTGTCTGTAGGGTATCTGAAAGGCTTGGGTCTCCCTCTCAGTACCTAAGGCAGGTACTGCTGCGACCTGCTTGTCAACGTCTTCACTTAAGTTTAGCACTTTAAAAGAGATGAATGTGCTGGTTTTTTTTTTTCTTTTCCTTCCCCCCCCCCCCCCCCCCCGATCACAGTAGGTTTTTCATTAACTTCTCTGAAAGCTTTCTAGAAAGTAAGTTTTACTTTGTTGCCCTCTTCCAAAGCTTATTATTAAAAAAAATGGTGTCATGATCCTACCTGCACATCAGATTTCTTTTGTTATAAAACAGGATACCATGTCACAAAGTAATTCCATGGGCTTAAACAGATTGAAATATTTTGTTAAAAGATAATGAAGAAATTAAAAAGTTTTATTTCTTTATAATTTAAAAAATCCAGAAATCATCTTTAGGAAAACATAAGTGAGATAGGTCAAAGAAAAAAACCACCGAATACCCCCATAATCCACTGTCAGTTTGTTTATTCAAATGCTGAGAAACTTGCAGAATTGTCTGCGGTCAAATTGACCATTTCACTCATTTAGAAGAACCTGGACAAAGTTCAAGAACAACTGGAATAAAAAAATTGTGTTTCTTGGATTCAGGGATTTTGTTGTTTGGGTTTTTTTTTTACATTTCAAAGTGGAATATTTAACACAAAATAAAATTTCTTTTTTTAATGTGGAGGAGAACAAAATAGAAATACTTTCACAATAAAATTGAGAATTGAAAAAAAATGTTAAAGTGGTAATTCAGTTCTTAATAATTATTTATGATTTGCTGTTACATCATGTGCTCTTATAAACAAATATATTTGTCAACTTTCTGGTTATTAAAACTGAAAATATTTCAGATGTTTTTGAACTTTGTCATTGGCACTGTAATCTTATTGATTCAACAAGGCCAAGTACTGTCTGGGTCTTGCCCTTGGGTCACAACAACCCCAGGCAGCACTACAGGCTGGGGCAGAGTGCCTGGAAAGCTGCCAAGAGAAAAAGGACTGGGGGTGGGGAGAAGGGGGAAGTGTGAGAGTGCTGGTCAACAGCATGTGAACATGAGCCAGCAGTGTGTCCAGGTGTCCAAGAAGGCCAATGGCATCCTGGCAATAGTGTGGCGAGCAGGTTCAGGGGAGGAATCATCCTTCTGTACTTGGCACTGGTGAGGATGTACCTCAAATCAGGGGCCAGTTCTGGGCCCCTCACCACAGGAAAGATAATGAGGTGCTGGAGCAAGTCTAGAGAAGGGCAACAGGGCTGTTCAAGAGTCTGAAGCATAAATCATATGAGGAATAGCTGAGGAAGCTGGGAGTGTTTCTCCTGGAGAAAGGATGCCCAGGTGAGACCTTATCACTCTCTACAACTACCTGAAAGGAGGATGTAGCCAGGTGGAGGTCAGCCTTTTCAGGTGACAGGATGAGAGGAAATGGCCTCAAGTTGCACTAGGTGTGGTTCAGGTTGAACATCAGTAAGAATTTCTTCATGGAAAGTGTTGTGAAGCATTGGAATGGGCTGCTAAGAGAGGTAGTGGAGTCACTATCCCAGGAAGTGTTCAAGAAACGATTGGCTGTGGCACTTAGTGCCACAGTGTAGTTGACAAGGGGGATTGGTCAAAAGTCGGACCCAATGATTTTGGACATCTTTTCCAACCTAAATGATTCTGTGATTCTGTAATTATTTTCTATAGTTTCAGTTCTTTTTACTAATTATGGGTTTGTTAGGTTTTCTGGTTTTGGGGTTTTTTTAAAGTTATTGACAAACCGTTTCAATTATATAGTAGAAATATTCTCATTGTTATAAAAATTAAGATATGTAAAATTTTTTATACCATTTTTAAAATTGAATTAGAGACTCCATTCTTACTGCCAATCTTGGCACAGTTTCATACAGGTTGTCTGACTAAAGCAAGGTTGACTATTACAGAACTATCATAAAGGCAAAATCATATATGATACCTGATGGGCTGTAAGTGGAAAAGTGTGGAAATATGTTTCTCTAGTAGTATATGATAATAATATTTATTTCCATAGAAGTTCAAAATGAAAGAAAATATTTACAGAATATTACAGAAGGAGTATCTAGCAATACTACGTGGTTTTAACTGCTTAGTTGCATGTATCAGCCATATTTGATATTCCATACCATGTGGTGTCATGCTCAGTATGTAAAGAGGGGGGAAGAAGGAGGAAGAGAAGGATGTTTGAAGTGATGGCATTTGTCTTCCCAAATCACCATTACCTGTGATGGGGTTCTTCTCTCCTGGAGATGGCTGTACACCTGCCTGCCCATGGGAAGTAGTGAATTAATTCCCTGTTTTGCTTTGCTCACATATGTATCTTTTTCTCTGCCTATTAAAGTGTCTGTATCTCAAGTCACGAGTTATTTCACTTTTACTCTTCAGATTCTCTCCCCATCCTGCTGGTGGTAGAGTGAATGATAGCTGCCTGAGGCTCAGTTGCCATCTGGGGTTAAACCACCACAAAATCTCATCTAACTCTGTTCAGGGGACAAAACAATGGTCAAATGGCTGTGGGCACTATTATGCATTAATATGATTTTCCAGTTGTGTAACTGGTTAACCCACTTAAACCATGCTGCTTGGTGTTTTGTGTTGTAAACTGATCTTTAATTGTTTACACAATCAAGTATTGCATTATTTACATTTGACCCTGTCTTTATACAATGTTTTAAAACTAATCCACATCATAATATGAAACAGGCATTACAATAAATCAACCTGCAATGATTTCAACCCTATTCAATTTAAATAAAACACCAAAAAGGACCTCAAACCAAAACCAAACCAAACCAAAAAAAAAAAAAAAAAGACAAAGCCAAAAAAAACCCCCAAACACACAACGATCCCACGTCAGTTAGAATATATGACTTATCTAAACCTTACTTTTAAAGTCTATCTGATCTGTATTCGTTTGGGGTGAGATAGTGTTACAAAGGCAAGAGTATTTTTTCGTTTTCTTCTCCTTTCCTTAATGACAAGTTCTGAACTTTCAGAGCCATGAGATGTGTTGGTCCTATCCTACTCACAGTGATTATGAGTAACCATTCAGCAGTTCTGGTATGTGTGTGAGTTTCTTTGTGGATTGAAAGCTTGGTAACTAATATCTAAAGCTTGCTGACAAAGATCTTGAGTGGACTTGTTAAGTATTAGAAGATGCACCTGCACCCTGATTTGGAAAAGGACCCATGGTTTCTGGTGCCCAGCCATACACTGTGTTACTAAGGTACTTGGTCAGAAGCACTCAAAAAACAGACATTCCTTGCCCCTGTTCCTTCCTTAATAAAACTAAACAGTATCAAAACAAAGAGTATTAATATCTCAAACCTTACCTCAGCTTTATATAAAGATACAAGGCATTTAGCTTACATCACTGAAGTATAGCTTTGAACATGGAAAGATGCTAACGTATAAAGGCTGATTGACCCATTGCTCAACTATTGCTGGTTCTGAAGTGCAACAGAACCAGCAAGGTTTAGCAAGGAGTAAACAGTTTCTTGGACACTTCCTTGGAGATTTAAAAAGGTAAAAAATGTTTACCTTATCTTTGTTTACAAGTACATCTTTTAATTATGGCCAAATCTTAAGCAGAAGTGTGTGAATAGATTCTCCTTTCTTGAACATCTTGAGGCTTTGGCATTAGCCAAACTTTAAAAACTACAACAACAGACAAGTTTCAAAGCTCTTGTTGCTAACATGTAAGCTAGATGGAAAAAAAACCCCAAATCATCCGCAGTCTTCTATTGATTACTTTATTGTATTTTTCATCTTGAAATTACAAGAACAGCAGGTGTAATGGTTTGGGTTTTCTTATGGTGTGTTCTTTGTGGAAGAGAAAGGTCTGTTTATGAACCTCCCTTGGTCAGTCACAATAGGAGCAGGTTTTGACAGTTTTCAGACTTTTTATAGCAAAATGTTTATTAGAAGCAAAGCTCAGAAATAAGAAAAAAATACATGGGACGGTATCTCTTACCAGAATTGGTCTGTGTTAAGTTCCAAGGTGGAAGTGTTGGAGTGGGTATATCCTTCTCAAAATGTCAAGAACCTATCTTTTACAATTTTTTTTCTTATATCTGGGGGAATATGTAAAAGAATGCAGCTGCCAAATACAAACTGGAGAGCTTTGAAAAATCCAGGTACTGAGAAAGTCGCATCAGGTCCAGAGAAATGCAGAAAAGCATTGCCTTGATTTTGAGTACAGTTCTTCCCTTTAAAGCAGGATCATGTGTAAGAAAAATCGCTGTATTTCCTGTTCTGTTTGAAGTATACTCTTGTTTAATTGTCTGCTAGTAAGTTCTGTAGCATATAAAACACACCAGACAAGACATTTCTTGAACATAGTTCAAGCAGAAAAGATTGTGGAGGCCAAAAAGTATTGAAATATGTTATGATGCAGAGCCTTGTTAATTCAGGCTAGATGTTCTATAAGAGGTGCTGGCCTGAATAACTCTTACCATAAAGGATATTGCTAGTATAGAAGTGGCTCTTCTATGACTAAGCCCAGACATCTTAAATGAATACACTAAAAGGACTTTCGTAAAGATTTACTGTTCTTTATCTGACCTTTCCATTCCTCCTTCAAATGATTCAGGTAAACTTCAGCAAGCCCTGTAGTTATGCTTTTAAGCAATGCTAGACAGAAGAAGTGTTACAGAACAGATAATACCGTTTCTTCAGAAAATATTAAAGCACTTGGCAAAAAGAAGCTTGGTGGATTAAAATGTGACTGCACATTGAGTCACGCAGCATTCTAGACTTCCAAAACTGTTCTTGATGATATGCATTTATATAATTAAATATAAAATGGGCACACACACGTATAGGAAAAGTGTTGGAAGCTTGTAAGAGAGCCACGAGCCTCAACCATTTCATCACTGGAAGTCAGCAGAGTCCCATGGCCCCTCTAAGTTCTCCGGTAAAAAGTTATTTTGGAACATTTGCTTTCAGTGCCCAAAATACCAAGCAGTTTTGAGCAAACTGACCATTATTAGCTTGTGTTTTCCAGTTTTTACTGTTTGCTATGGGCAAAATGAGACTGAGGTTTTCACCTTCCGCTTGATGTGAATCTTTTTACAGTTTCTAACACTCCATGATTGTGCTGGATGCAGATGAAAGGGATTTAAAATAAAACTGACCACACAGCTGAAAGACATAATGCAAGCTGAGGAGTTGTACCAGATATCTTGGGGAATAGTGCATGTTCTTATCATGCAGGAGATAGGTTTCAATTCCTGCAGCTGAGAATGTTTAATAATCATTAGGGTGTGATACTATGTGGGCACATAGTTTCCCATTTTTGTCCTTCAGGTGAGGAATAATCTAGTTTTCTATCATATTTTAAGTAGTGGTTTAGACAACAGAGAATTTAAGCAGGTTGAAGTAAATGTGTATACATGATCTGCAGGTAGACTAAGAGAGGTACGACTACCAAACACCTCTTGGAGACATTTCCTTCCAGCTGATTTGAGTGTCCCTTCTGTGTCTTGGACATCTATCACAATGAGATGATGAGCTAGACCTTTTTGCTGTAATGAGCATGTAAACACCTGATTCTCAAAAATGTTTCCTGTTCCTGATGGGGATCCTTCAACTTCTCTGGGGCTTTGTTATTTTAGACAGGTTTCTGTATTTCCATGGATTCCCAGATCAGATAGTAGTACCAGGCTGGATCATAGGCAACATAGGCACTCCTGAAGTAAGGAGTAATGCAAGTCTATATTTTCAATAATTTGGCAATGCTCTGTGAAGTAGTTCTTAATTTGCTGCCAGATCTCAGTGTACTTTACTATCTATGTAGAGTATTCTCTGCCTGTATCTCCTCTCTGCATGTTTGTCACTCCTCTTATGTTTTTGGAAGATTCAACTCTATCTCAACTCTAACTCAACTCTGTCTACAGGGTTTTTCAGTGTAGCCCGAAGTGTATGTAAAATGTGTAGAATTATCTTTAGTGTACATGTAATTTTCTGAAATTGCCTTTAGCAAAGACTGTATGTAGCTGTGTGTCTCCTAGAAAAAAACATGTGAAGTGTTTTATGGTGTAGCAGAGTTTAACTGTCTTTAGTGAGTCTTGCCATGGTAACCAAAGTCAGGATTATGGCTTCAGAAAATCAACAATCACATTTACTGATGTAAAGATAAAAGTACAGAACATTATGAAAGGCAGCCTGTGTGTTTGAAGTGGTTGAGGGCATGAGTTTATAGTAACAACTGCCACCTGATGATCCCTTGTGTAGTACTGTCTCCTCTGGCACAGATCGATAGGGGTATTTCTAGCCCACTAAGTCATCAGTCTGGCAGGGCAGCAACACAACACCTGACTGTCCCCTTGCTTTTCTGAGGGCATCTTCCTTGGGGTGATCTCACAGACCGCAAAGCACAATGAGCTGATTCTATAGGAGCTTCCACAACTCCCCCAAAACACTGATGCTTTTGGATTGTGAAGCTTGAGTCATCTTTCCATCTGTGTGAGGAAGAAGTGCTGTCCAAAGATACATTATTAATTCTGAGTAAGGTGACATGCTGTACAGCTTTTTGGAGACAGTGTCTAGTGCAGGTAACTTTCTTCACTTGTGAGGTCCATTTGCTTATGAACTTTATTTTTCCCTTTCAGGTCAGCCATTTATGTCAACCACAACCTTAGCCTTCAGCATCCAATTATTTATAAATTACTTTCTCACCCATGTTGTCAGCTATAAAAGAACAAAATGCATTAGAGACATGCTGTTCCTTTGGGTTACCTCTGACTCTGTGAATAGAGAGGTACTCTGGAGAATAGTCAAAAAAAATCCCTGCCTATCTCTACGCACTGATTTGGCTTTCCAGTGACAAATATTTCATATCTTGAGTATAGAATGGGTAGAGTGTAGATTTATGCTGAGAAACCCCTCAGCTAAATGGTGCTACTTTAGAATCACTCTCTATATTAAATTCCTAATAATGTGAGTTACTCACTTGGAAAATGCAGAACTAATTTTGATGTAGATTTGGGATTCATTGACCTCTTGCCCTGGATTCATGCTGCATCTGAAGAGGCAGTTTGCTTTCTAACAGAATGGGAAAACTGGACCAACACTGGTTGGTTTCATAGCATGGAAGAGTGGAGTAGGAATTGCAAAGATCTGGGCCGCCTGGACTCCAGCACACAGAATTCACAGAGAATGCAGCCAAGTGTAAGCATGAGTATAGATATTATAAAACTGTTTAAATAAGGATTCCAAAGAAACAACACTTAGCTGAGAAACTCTACATTAGTAGGGTCAGCAAAGTCCACTGCTGAAATGGGCAGAATGGAGTACTGAAGCAATGTAGCTGTTAGAAATCAAGGTATTCAAGGTATTTGTAAGTCTGGGACAAACTGCTCACAGCCGGTTTGCATATAGAGCTGTAACCTGTTAGATTTAATTACTATTTATTAGTTTATATTTGGAGGGGTGAGTTCTGATTTCTATCTCGTTATATACATGTTTTAATCAAATAGTGATATACTTACCTGGGGCATACTTTTCAGTGCTGTTAAAAAATCAGTTTAGTTGTGTGTGGAATTGGGCATGAGGTCTCTGTTGTTAGCTTTGGAGCTGCTTCCAGCAGTCAATTTTCCCTTTGCTCTTAGGTCAGCCATTTTGCCACAGGGCCATTGAAAGTGGTTTTCCTCTTCCCCTGTCACAAATTTGGATGGCTGTCTGAGGGCATTATGAACTTGAATGTTGTCAATGGCCATTGTTCCCCTGCAGTTATGTTTAATAATCATTGCATCCATTTTGAAATGCAATTTATCAAGCCATTGTGCTAGACAGAAAGCCAAGAAATCTCTTTTAGAAAAGGAGAGATAAAATTAGACTTTAACTTTTTGTGTGTGTTTTTTTCCAAAGTTAGTCAAATTTCTTTTGAGATCCCAAGGTAGGTGGTAATGTAATGGCTAGGGTTTTTTCTGGAGATGAGACACTCAAGTGCAAGTCTCTGTTTTGAAAGAGTCTAAAGAGATTCTCCCACGAGAGTACCCTGCTTCCTGGACCGTTGGCTATTGTGGGTTTCTCTTCCTCTTGCCTCTGGCATGGCTTCCCTGAAATCCATGCATTCCAAAGAATCCTGCCTGAAGAATTACTACTTCCTCCTTGTTGCAAAGACAGATGTTTCTTTAACAACTGTTTAATTATATTGTGAAATAATATAAGGTTTCAGGAAAATGTGGTTATATTCCATTTCAGAATAAAACCATTCCCATGTGTTAAATGGTTAGGGCTGTGTTAGTGTTCCACGCAGTGTGGTGACTCATGGAAGTGGAGTAGCTGCCATGTTGAGTACCTTGTTGTGGCCTCGTTTCAGCCTGCTTCATTTTGCCTCAGATTGCAAAGTGAGGGAGGCCAGGATAGCAAGACATCTCAAACTTTAGAACTCTTACATTCTCATGGACATGTTGTGGTGGGCTGCAGCTGCTGAACAGCACTCCATCCCCATGGAGCTCTGGATGGCAGCTGCAGTGCACTGGTGGAGACCTTGGATATCTTTTGCTACCTTTTTTCTAGAGTCTTGTGCAGACATGAAAAGGTCAGCTGGAGTACTATAACAGTGTGGTGGATGGTTAGAGAAGACATGGATGAAGTGAAGATCTGAGATGAGCTAAGCAATGAGACATCATTGTTCAAGCAGGAAAAAAAATGTTCAATTTAGCCTAAGCTGGAGTGGTTGTGGAAGGGGCATCTGTTGTGGGCTGGAGGAGGCCAGGACAGAGTGTTGTGCCAAAGGGGGTGGGGATGAAGGGGCCTGTGGGTAGAGAGGTATCTTAGGGGGAAAAAAAAAAGATCTGTTTTGGTGGCACAGGATGCCTTTGACACTGGTAAGTCTTGAGGATATGTAATGTCGAATCTAGTGATTTCTGTCCAGATCTTATAATAGCTGCACAACAAAAATGTATCTTACCGCTCAGTGCTAAGCATCATATTGACTGATGCAACAGGAAATGCCTAGATGGTGTTCTGTGTACAAAACTGTAGTAGTGTATCCACTGCTACCTAAAGTCATTTACTAGTCTGTGATTGTCTGGGTTTTATAAACGATCCCATCACAACGGCAGAGGACTCCATCTAAGTCTTGCAATTAAACATTTGAAAGCAAGAGAAGTAGCTAGTATTTCTCTAGACAAATTGAAGACTCCTAACCAACTGTCAGTTCAAGCTCTATATTCTCTAAGGAGAAAAAAAACCTCTTACCTCCGTATGTTTTTTATTCCTTGTCAGAAGTACTACTCCAGACAAGCTGTGCTGGTTTGTTGTAATATCCTGATAGTCGCAAGAAGAATGTTGGTAGCTAAATCAATGCTTTTACTATAAGACAGGAAAAAGAGCTTGCTGGGAGGATCTTGTTGCACTAAAGAGAGTTTTCACAAAAGAGGGGGAAAAGGTACTCCCCCGAAAACCAAAATAACAACAACAAAACAATACCAAAACAAAACACCAAGCAGAACATAAGAATGAAAATTGTTCTAATATGGAGATACTTCTGGTATAACCGGTTCTGATATTCTGGGAACTTCTGTGATAACTTTGTGTAATGACAGGATGCACTCCTGTTTTGCAACCACAACTAGAAGATTGCCAGCAGAGGATTCACAGGGTGTATTACCTCTGTGGGTCTGGTGCATAGGAAGGAATTTAATCTTAGTGGTAGGTTTTTCTTTCAAAAATTATTTTGGATAAATAACCACTGTATTTGGTGCAACAGTTTCTTTGATATATTCTGGCATTTTTCTTATTTCAGTGTGAGAGAGTTTTTACTCCTCTGGTCCTTCAGGTGGGCTTGGATTGAGCAACACAACTTAAGGGTTTTTTCACACTGTTAGTGGCTTAAAAAAAGATGTTTATAGATATTGTTTAAGACTCACACTCAAGACAAAAGAAGTCTTAAAAATAATATGTTTAAAATTCTATCATTTTAAGTTAGATTCTGTGCATCATGGTATTAGAGATATCAGACTTCTTTCAGGTTTGTGAAAGTGAAATATCATAAAATTATCAATAGCAGAAGAACTAGTGGTACTGATCAGGCCTTCTCAACCAGAAAGGGTGTCTGTTTGCAGATACACATTAACTAGAACAGCCAATGCACATACAGATCTCTTTTGGCTCTTTAGCATTTTAGTGGCGTAGGGACTATCCATACAGTTCAAAGAGTGCAGTAATGAACTGTCTTCAAAGAAGGGTTTTCGTGGGTTCCACCAGATTTATACAAGAGGCTATTTTTAGATCAAGAATTTTTTGCCCCCTTAGAGCTATGAGACATCTGTGGCCTTGCCTTAGATTTTAAAAATCTGTCTTGCTGAAAGTAACTTCTTTAGTCCATCCTTTCATGTTTGCTTTGTTGTTATATTTGTTTGGTTGCAAATATCTGCAAATCTGCAGACAGCTTAAAACTGAAAAAGGTTCTATATTTCTGTAGCTCACATGTAAAATCTTACCAGTGAACACTGTTTTCCTGCATGGTTGATGCAGATGGCTGCCTCTCAAAGGATGACCCTTAATCACCACACTCACGGCTTATTCTCTGATGTCAATACAGAGCGCAGTTCACCTATCCACATGTATGTTTGCAAATTGCTGTATGATACATATATGTTTTTTGTTCTGTAGCCTGTTAAATGGCAAATGAGTAAAGAATGTCTTCTTTGTTTTATTTGGGAACACGTCATATAGCTGCGCAGGATCCACTGGAACAAAATGAAAGAAAATAGAGGCAGCTTGCTCACAGTTGCAAGGTGTTTTTGTTTGAGTTGCTAATATTGTAAAATGGATATATGCAGATATATATGATCATCTTTGAGTTTAGTCTGGAGAGCTACTCCAACAAGATACTGTCATCAGGCAGATTTAGGAATATCTGACTCGGAAAGAGCAGCAATAAACTTTTGTGCACTTCAGAAATTTTTAGGAGAGAGATCAGGTTAACTCTCATTGTCTGCACTTTGTAAGAACATTTAACAGAGCTAGCTTTCTAACCAAACAGAACTAACAGAACATGAAGAAGATGAATGTGATTATTCTTATTATATTTATCAATTAGTACTCTAGAATTTTTGTATATCATTGAAGGAAGAGGAACATTTTATTTCAAAATTTAACAAAAGAGCTTAAAATAAGAACAGTAAAAACCTGGTATCATTTTGCACTTCCAGCTGCAGTACAGAAACGTGAAATTCATACATGTAGTCTAGCGGTCCCAGTTCAGAAGTCACCATGTCATTTGTTAGGATGCAATCTAGAAAGACTACACTTCATCAGAGAGATGAAGATCTGGCCTTTTTAAGATAGGCAATGGGCAAATTTAATTTTTTTTTTTACATTTCCCCACATTTTATTTTTAATTCAATAAAAATAAATGATTGGGCCCTGATAACCCCCCTGGTTAAGGGGTTATCAAGGACCAGAACAGCTGGCATTATATCACCCACACAGCCCTTAGTTATTTTAGCTGTAGTTGGGCTGGGCAATGGTACTTCTTTGAATGGTTTGTTCCTAACCCTCCCTGACAGGTGTTCAGCATTTCTTGATGTGTGAAGGAGATCGTAGCAGAGCATAGGTGCATCATGCGAGATTTGCATCACTTGGAGATGCCAGCAGTGGTTCTTGCCACCACTCCCTTTGGTTGATCTGCCACTCTCTCTCTTACAGGGTTTTTAATTTTTTGCCTGTTCTTTCAGCACGGGGTTACCAAGGAAGTGATCACAGAGGAAGAAGATAGTCTGCCTTCTTTGAACAATGGGAGATCCTTTCATACGTTTGTGCACATACTTGCTGTGTGCTTATCTGCAGGTTGGGTGAGCCATCTGCTGGCGCCTCTCCTCTAGTTTTGTTTGGTTTTATTCCCTCCCAATCCTCCCCCACCCACCTACCCATTTGACCAGTTGTAGAGGGATTGCCATTGCTGAGAATGGGATCAAAGCAGGATACATTTAAATGTGCGGACAGTTCATATCCTGTGTCTACCAGCTGCCTTCAATCATTCTTTCTCACTCTGAAGGAGAGGTGTTCTCTATCTATTCTAAGTATTATCTAAACTGATTAGTATCTGACAATGTAGGTATATCTTCTTTTCTGCTACCAGCATACATGCCATGAACAGGAAAAAATCATGACACAAATGTGTGATATAGAGCAGTACCTTCATGCTGCCTGTCACAGGATTAAGCATAAAACAAGGAAGAACCTTCTGTGCGTCTTCTCTAACCTCCTTCCAAACTTTTGCTGCTTGTCTGCTCAAAAAGTCTTGGCAACTGACTTGTATGCCAATGGGAAGTTAGTGTGAATTGGATTTCCTGTTTGTTTGAAAATTTCAATTCAACAAGTGAAATATTTCAAGGACAAAATTCTGGGAAAATGTTTCAAGTAAGTCAGAACTTACTATAGTCAGTTTGAGATTCTGTTTATATTTTGATAAAAATCTTCACCTGATTTACTACTTCTTCTAGAGGCTTTATTTTTAATAGATTAGTATTTTCTGGTTGCTGGGAGGATCCAGCTGAAAATTTCTCGCTGTCTGGCATTGCTAACTTCACTTGATGCTGCAATGCAGAGGTCCAAAGACACGTTACCATAGAGATACCTACAGTAGTTTTAAACCAACTTTAGGTTACTAAAGTTTGAGTGCTAATGATTACTGCAACATCAGCTGTAGAACACACACTGTGAGGCTGGATATACACTTCATCAGCTGACTGCACTGACTACACCTAACTGGAGCCCAATGATGTTCCCTTTGGAGACTGGAAGAGTAGGACTGAGATCTTACAGCTCTTGCTGAGACGCTACCAGTGTTGTACTAAGAGACCTGACCAGGTGCATAAACACCAAGTTGTGCCACTATTATAAGGGAGAAGTAAGTGGCCTTGAACAACTGGGTCAGCTCTACAAAGGCCCAGTGGCTCCCAAGATGGGATTGCAGTGCTTGCTGCTGCTCTTCCTCCTTGCTTAGTAGCTGACATGTTTTTTTTACTTTTTTCAATGATGTTGCATCTTGGGCAGACGTTGCACTGTTAGATCAATATTCAGGATGAAAAATAAAATGAGTGATTATTTACTCTCCTCACCATTAGCCATAACATCATCTATGTTGTTAGAGGTCTGGTTTCGCTGTGTGTGTTTAATGCTTGCAGATGTGTTCAGTGAGAACATGCAGAAATGAAAATCTATTCCCTTTTGAAGGAAAAGGTGAAATGGAACACTAAAATGAAGAGTTTAGCAATCAATCTTTAAATAAATATGTTTTCTGATTTGGTATGCTTCTGACCCCAAGTCAGTGAAAAGACACTAAGCAAGGTGGGTGAGTAGGTTGTTACTGGTTCTGTTGTCGTTATGTTTCTTTTCATAGAGTACCTAGTCATATGAGGCAGCACACGAATGAAAAGCTTACCTGATATTGCTGTCAGCAACAGAAAGGTAAAGTGAATGACAACTGGTCGTGTGTGTTCTGCTGTACATATAAATTCATGAAGACTTCTGTACTGCTTTGTGCTGTATACATTTCAGTGATAAGTAATAATCTCAGGCAGAAATGTCTGCAGTCTGCCTGTCAGAGCAACATAGACAATCATTAAACCAAGAAATCTTAAATAAGATAGGCACTCTTGCAGCTGTTTCATTTTCTCAGAATTGGTATTTACAGTAGAGCTCACTTATAAATCCTTTCCAAGTACAGTGTATTTATTCTGTTTGTACAGTCACAGCATCTGCACTAGGTTCCAGGGAAAATAAAATTATTTGTGGTGGATACCAGTGAAATTACTGTGTTCATAGTATAATCTTTGTTACTTGAACCTGTGTAAAATTTCACTGCAATTTTAGCAAGTGTCTTATGCAACAAAGATAACTCAAAGTAACTGGCCTGCATTAGAAATGGAGGAATAGTTTTTATTTGCTGTGAACATAAGTAAGGTTTCCTCACTTTCTTAATGTGATAACATGATCAATAACTACTAACCCATTAGGTTTTATTACATGTAGAAGCAGGGTAAACTTTTTTTATGATCTGATATAGGAAAAGCTTGAGATTTTGGTGTCTCAAGTTCTGAGATGACCCAACGCCTCTAATGATGTGGCTTTTTCCCCCCAAGATAAGTGGTTGCAGAGAGATTTTCTGCTTTGTGATAAGGGTTCCTGCAGCACCACAGAGGCTGTCTCAGTGTTGCCGAGTGGAAGAAAATTCCAAGTTGATGGTTCCCAACCCAGAGATGAAGATGCCATTCCGTAGAAAAAATGGAAACTGTTCCTAAATTTGCTTTTAGTTTTCCTTCGGAGACTTCCAAATATATATTTCTTAGCTTACTCATGGCGTTTTGAGGCAATCATGGTTTAAATGTGATAAAAGTGACTGAATAAAGTAAAAATATCTCTGCATGCATCATGATTGAAATTAAATACCAGATTAGGGAATGACTTTTTTAATTTTTATTTTTAATGGCAAAGGATGTTTGTTGAGGCAGTTTTAGTGAAGTGAAACATAAAAAGAAGACCATTAACACAAATGTATTTCATTGGAACTCTTACAGAAAAAACTGTATCTGCAAATCACCTCTCTGCTGGAAGCTGCAAGAGGAATTTAAACGTAAGAAACTTCTAAACCATGAAATATTAAGCATAACCTAGCACTTAGGCTTTTATGGGGAAAATGGTGCTTTTCAGCGTTTCATATGTATTCAGTACACATTTTTTAAAAATTGATACTGAAATGGGTCAACAGTGCATGCTTCTGTAAACTCCCCGTACTTTCATCACTGGCAAAATGACTTCTCACCTTCTTTCTTATCTTACTGCTAACTTTCGGGAGGGCTCCTTTTCTGAGGTCTCTTTAAAATCAAATTATCTGAATATGGATCTGAGAAGCAGCAGTCTCAGTTTCTGCAGGGAAAAAAACAAACTACTAGACAAGATGCATGTAAGTGGTGTGTCATGGCCACTTGTCTTTTAGAGTACACAAGGCAAATTGCCATTTCAGAACAGATCTCTCTGCACGGTAAGTCCATCAAGCTGACTATAAAATTGCCTTGAAGTCTATCAGAGCTGTTGTCTCTGACCTACTGCAGATTCACACCTACTGCAGTGGTGTGTCAAGGCCACTTGTCTTTTAGAATACACAAGTCAAATTCCCACTTCAGAACAGATCTGTCTGCAAGGTAAGTCCACCATGCTGACTGTAAAATTGCCTTCCAGACTATCAAGGCTGTTGTCTCAGACCTACTGTAGATTCAGGGATATGTTGATTCACACTAACTTTGAAAATATGACTTTATCTACCTTGAGGACTTAAAAATGGCTTTGCTTTATTTTTAATAAAAGTTTTCTGAGTAATCTGTACCTGCTATATGGCAGTTTCTGTGAAAAACATAATGACTGCAAATTGCAGAATGTGTCAGACTGTGCCGTGCTTCGCAGCTATGTATAAAAAAAGGAGCTAGTGTTCCATGGAGCACATAGCATGAGTTCAGAGCGACTCTGAAAAAAATAAGTAAAAGAGAGATTTTTAGGGGATTAATAACTAAGAAAATTACTTCTATATGTTTTGGAAATCTCAAGGTCTGCAGTGGGGAATGCAGGAGGTGTCACACTTGCTTATTCTAGTGTGATACATATTATCCTGTGTTGATCATTTTCAGAGTCATGATGTTGGCTTGGTGGCTTGGTCTGACCCAGTGCAGCTGTTGTTGCGTGTTTGCAATCCTGGCCTTCATTGAAGCCTGACTTAGCAAAATATTTAAGCACGCGAGTAGAACCATCCAGCTTGACTGGAAAAACCAGAACACCAGTTTGACTTACATTTCCACAGGGTCATTGCACCAGAAGTCTAAAACAGCCTTGGGGTGGTCATAACCTGTGTCTGGCAGCTAATATAGAGCGATTGGTAAGCTCCATGTCACTACAAAGGTCTAAAAAGGAAAAGTATTATTTTCACATATGCAGTAGAAGAGCTGCATATGTGAAAATTCATTGTTTAGTAGTATGCAGATCTGAAAACTTGAGGTCTAAATTCTGTGAGGAGGAGTAGTATTTTTTATATTTGCAGTACCTTAATGGAAATAATCAGGGATGCTCTTATGTTACTCAGTGTGAGAATCCAGAAATCTATGTTGTCACTTCATTACAGGGTTTCTGCAGGTGGGACCAGTGAGCTAGTCAGAGTGTTTTATGTGTGCCCAAAAATGAACTTTTATGGTCATCAACTGTAACAATTACAGACGTTTTAGTACAGATGAGGAGGCCTCCCAGCCCAATGTCTCTTACTTACTTTCAGTAAAGCATTTTAACTTTAACAGTAACTTGCTATGTGAAGTAAAATAAAATTTCTGGACTCTTGGATGAGAAAGCTGGCCCCTGCAATTGTAGGAAGCCACCTTCTGTATCTCCTTTGGTTTCATCAAAGCTTTGAAAAAGTTTTTTTCAGGTCTTCTCTGAGTTTACTGATGGGAGTCCTAAGCTGCCATTTCTGCTTTCCCTGATATATTCAGCTAAGAAGCTTCTAACAGATAGCAACATACATAAGTAATAGTGGCTCTCTGTGTTGTTTGAATTTCAGGCTCATTTCTAGACTCGTGCAGTCAAGGTTCTCTGCTACCCTACCTACCTCGCAGTTGCTTTTTTTTTCCTGCAGTTTTTTTAATACCTTTACCTCTGGCATTCCAACAATCCCCTTCATCAGTCTTGAACAGGAGAGGTTTATTAAGTTTTCTTCTCTAGAAATATCTTTTTTAATATTTGTATGTTTTATATATTTATATGGGTTTATATTTTTGTATGTTTTTATATTTTTGATGTGGTTTTTATCCATGGTTATATTAGGGTGTGCCCCATACATTTTGTAAAATGGTATTGATTTCATCGTCTGTTCAATATAACTCAATGTCTTTGTTCTTCCATAAAACTCTGTCACAGACTTTCAGCATGAGTGGTCTGAGTGCCCGATCACTTTCCCTGTTCTCTTGGCAGCTCATTTCCCCCAGTTTATGCCAATCAAATATTCCTTAACTTTGAAAACTAAATGCAACTCAGCAAGAAACTTAGAGAAGTTATTGTTTCCTGTCTTGTGATATGCACTTGTGAATAAGTACAGTATTAACAGGAAAATGTCATATTTCCCTGCAGAGTCCATCCAAAGACAGTTGTAAAATAAAGATGTCATGAGAGAGAGATATAACAGAAAACTTCAGGAATATGTTTTTGTGTTGTAATCTCATGGACTGTAGTGTAAGAGTGTAAATAACATGCATAAGCAGTTATTCATTGGAGTTGTACATGATATGGAGTGTAACCCACTAAAATGAAGAGATCACGACTTATAAAATCTCTGTTCGTGAAAATGTTTGTCTGTGAATTGAAACTAAAATATTTTATGGCTTTCAGAGATAGTATTTCTAAATAAAGTTGTTTGGAAAGTGTCACGCTTTTGACTGTGCATGTGATCTCTTGGAGAGGAGATTAATACTTGTCTATGGTTCATGATATGTATATAGTTCCTGTTGCTTAATAAGGGTTTAATTCTGTGAAATGCTGAGCATTTGGGCCATGCTGCCTTTAACTGTGCAAGAAGCCCTTTTTGTCTCCAGCAGTATTGCTCATAAAATAAAATTAAACAATCACTGAACTGAATTCGGCTTCTGCAATATCAGGCACATTGAAAATAGGCAACTGTAACTATTCTTTAGGGAGACAAAGTTCGGCAGTTAACACTGCACTCAGCCAGAACTTCTACTTTCAGGTGTGGATGTTCATACTGTGCATATGCAGAAGCTGTAGGAGAAGATTAGTTGTCATGATTTTTGTGAGAGGGTTGTGCTTCACTATTTGTGGAGAATGTAACAGTGCCATTTTTTTATCTTCTCAGTAATGTGTTGGTAGTAAGTTGCATAATTACATCCTAATGACGGTGGACTAAAATGACTATATTGTGTTCAAATAGATATCAGTACATAAAGACTGGAGTAGCATTAAGAGCACTCTGTAGAACATGGCATGACTCTTATAATGCTGGATCTGAAATGTGGCACTTAACTTAGTGGTGCTTCTCCTTGTTAAGACTGGAACAAAATGTCCAAAAGAAGTTTTTTTCCAGAAAGCTTTTAATTTCACACACATACACTGTGTAAATAGTGATGAGTAATACCAAAATCAGTATTGCTTATTGCATAAGTTATAAATTGCTCTAGCGCAGCAGAACAGAGGAAGGACTATGCTTAGGCCTTCTTTCTATGCTTTTGCAGAGCTTAATGGGATTGCAACTGTATGCAAAAGTTAAACACTAAAATTAGATTGCTGATCCTACCAGCATTTACATGACTAGAGTAATGGGAGTGAAATTATCATGACTGCATTCAATTTTGTAAGACTTAGTAATTAATTTTCCAGATTTATCAGGCCATTTCTTACTTCTGCAAGGTATGAATTCTTCAGGTACATCTATCACCAGCTACTCTATTCCTCTGCATCAGAGCTCCCTCTTCCTCTGACCTATACCTACCTACCTTGTAGAAATACTGCTTCTACTTTTCCTCGGTCTTCATCCATATTTGGATAGGGCTTATAGATTATCAGCCCGTGTGCCCTATTATGAGACATATTATAAAAGCGATAGGTGATTTCTGTCTCTGAGGATTATAAACTAAAATAGATGAGACCAAGCTTCATAAACAATTTAGTCTTGAATGACAAAATAGAGAGGGTGAAAAATGCTGGGTTTGGGTAACATCTATGTGGCTTAGTTAGATGACTCACCAGTGGGCAAGACAATGTGCGCATCTCAGAAGGTGATATCTGGATATCAGTCTTGGAATATTTGAGACATGATTGCTGCCGTCTGCAGCAGCTTTGTCAAAACTAAAATAGAAACTTAAACTGAATTAAATGTGATCATGAATTATTCAGTCCATCATGGGAACCTTGGAGCTGTTTATTTGATGAGAATTTGGCTTTGATTTTCATTGTCTGCACAATTTTTAGTGTGAGATATGGCAGAGACTTTCATGTTGATAATTTGTAGTTGCACAATAACAGACAGTACAGCATCACTTGTGATACTTCAGATGGTAGGGTCTGCTCTTGAAATAATTCTATTTGTGGATTCTAATTAAAAGAGTGACAGCAAACTATTAATTTTGACATATATTTAAATGCTATTTTGGATTTCAGAGTCAATATTACGTGGTAATGGGAAAAGTGTCCATATGTACCTGTTATCCTAAAAACTTGGGAACATTTAATTTTGTTTATTGCTATTTGTACTGTGTATTTGCAATTTGGAGTGTTGGGGTTTGTATTTTGTTTTTGTTTGTTTGTTTTGATAGAGTTTCTAGGTATAATTCTAAGACATATCTTGCAGATGCTAACATTTAATTAAAAGGCCAAACTAGTTGTTTCAGCTGGCTGTCCCCAGACTCGAACAAACAGGACAGAAGTGCTGTAAAACAAACCCTATCTGACTGTGAAGGAGCAAGGAAGAGGCACCATTATGTCTTCAAAGGACATATTCCTGTTCTTTAGATACAATACCCTTTTCTTTACTGGAGCTTATTTTGGTATTTTTGTGAAATGTAGATCAAGTTCAATGCTGAGTTTTTTCTAAGTGAAACACAATTCAGAAAACTTCAATAAATGCCTCACTCTCATCAGAACATGTTTGTTCTGGTTTTGTTGGGTTTTTTTGTCCCTTTGTTCCAGTAGAGGAATGTAGTGTTTTATAGAGGTTTTAGGCTGAGATAGTATGTAGATGCATTGCTGTAGCTGGCAAAAAATGATAGGAGCAGACCTCTTTGAACCAGGAAAAGAATTCTTCCAGCTATGCGTACCCAAGAGAAGAAATAAAAGGAGGTGATACTAAGCCAAGCTCTGATGGTGACATCCATCATGCATCTCTGAAGAAGCAGCCTTCTACCCACTCCAGCCTTAGGCGATATTGATAGCTAGTAGTATCTACAGTGAATAGTGTTGGAGAAATGGTAGATTAAAAACGTAGGCAAATACCTTGGGTCAAAAAAATTTTTTTTTTCCTTTAACCCTTGGAGTAGAGTCCATAATGCCTACGTGTGCACTTGCACATCAGTATTTCAGCGCTGCTGAGCTCTTTGGGCTGGAAGTCAGTTTAAAGAAGACAGAAGTTCTCCATCAACCTGCACCTCAGGAAGTCTTCCATCATTCCCATATCACCATTGGCCAATCAGAGCTCAAATCAGTCCAGGCAGTTTAATTACCTAGGTAGCCTCATCTCCTCGGATGGTAAGATTGACGGAGAGATAGACAACAGGTTAGCAAAGGCATAGAGTGCTTTTGGAAAGCTTCATAAAAGAGTTTGGTGAAATAACACCTGAAGAAAAGTACGAAGATCAGTGTTTACAGAGGCCATTGTGCTGTCTACTCTTTATATGGATCTGAATTATGGGTCATCTACCGCCACCACCTGCGACTCCTAGAACGCTTCCATCAACACTGTCTCCACACAATCCTAAACATCCACTGATCAGATTATTGAGCCAATACATCTGTTCTAGAACAAGCAGCAATCACAAGTATTGAGGCCATGTTATGAGAACACAGCTGTGTTGGGGCAGGGCACGTCTCAGGGATGAAGGACCACCACCTCTCTAAGATCTTGCTTTATGGTGAACTTACCACTGGCTGCTGCACAAGAGGAGCCCCAAAGAGAAGATACAAGGACTCCCTGAAACAACATCTCAGCCTTGGCCATATTGATCACCATAACTGGTCTACGCTGGCCTCCAGTCGGGAGATCTGGAGACACACCATCTATAACGCTGTGGATGCTTTTGAGAAAGCACGCAGGATCACCCTTGAGGGGAAAAGACAACGCAGAAAGAATCGGCCTTGCAGAATATACCACCTAAGGACTCTTTCTGCTGTGCCTTTTGCAACTGGACATGTCTATCTCGTATTGGCCTTTTTAGCCACCAACGCGCTTGCAACAAACATGGGTAGAGCCCTTCCCAAATCTTCATTTGCGAAACCCAGCCATGATGATGATTTCAGGTGCTGCGTCTGACTGTTCTCAGGCTATTGAGGGGCTAGTCTTAGTGATTTTGTTCACTTTCAATAAAATTCTGTATAGTTTATGTTAAACATGGAAGCCAAGACAACAATATTTATGTCCTTCAGTAAGAAAACAGATAGGTGATTTACTACTGTAACAGTAGCATTAAATTAATTGAGAGCATGCTATTTCTTGTCTATTATGGTTTAGGAATGGCATCCTTCAATTTAGTATCCTGCTAAAACCACACTGCTGCTTCCCCTCCTCCCCCTCCAGCTGGAGGCACAAAAGAAAAGATGGTGGGTTGAGATAAGAACAGTTTACTGGAAACAGCGATGAGATAAGAAAACAAACAGTAACAGTAACAATATAATAGCAAAAGGTATAAGAGAAAGAAACACGAAAAGCCCCCGACAACAAACAGTGCTGGACCACTCCATCCACCAAGTTTTCTTGCCTGGAAGGAACCCTTCTTCCAGGAATAGAGAGAGTCCTTCCCTCCTGCCCCCAGCAATGATGTGAGTGGTATAGAATAAATACAGGGTCTTGGCCATGCCCCCTCCCAGCTACTCCAAAAAAATTAATCCTGTCATGTCTGAAACCAGGGCATTGTCAACATCTATCTGAATTAAAATATTTTCAACAAGGAGCAACAGAAGCCAGCAATACATTGATGAAGAGAAAGGAGACAGATTACCCTTTCCTAGTAGAAGTAGACTTGCGGAAAACTCCTGAATATTCACATAGTAAAATACATAACTTCTTCCTTGCTAATTTTCAAGAAGAGTTTCAAATGTGATAACTCTCTTCCAGCAAGCTCTTGCTGACATCACAGAACCCTGGAGATATGCCTCCCACAACCCAGCACAGAAGTAGAACTTAGGATTTGGTTTTGGCAAAGCCAAGGGAACCAAACAGTCTCTAGGGCAAATGCTGATCTCAGAGACTCTCAGGTGCATGCAGACACTGCCAGATGCTTTTTGTTAGTCAGTGTTTGGAAGACAAAGTTAATTTTAATTTTGAAGTAATTGTTTGATTGCAGACTAACTGTATGCTTTCTAAGTTATGAGTATTTACCTAGACCAAGAGGTGGTGAAGAAGATTGTGCTTATTTCACTAACATCTTGCTGCAGATTTATGCTCTAGCTGTTTCCATTCATGTATCTATTATCATATTATCTGAAATTTCTGATATTGAAACGCTCTTCAATTTTTTTTATCAATTTTAGTAGCCATGCACAGAACTGATGCTACTGTATTGAACCATAGGTCTGTCTGCCTGTTATCTTGTCTCGGGTAAGCACAAGGAGCCTTACGCAACAGGTAGAGAAGAGCATAGACGGAGAGGGATTGTTCCCTGGGCCTCTTTTAACCTATAACTGAGGGGCTTGTGAATTGAAGTATGTTCCTACTGATGTGTTCTGCAGCAACACAGGGGCCTACACTTGGTAAATTTTGTTCAACTGCTGTTTTAAACAACACCCCCTCCAGTGGCCTGCTTTAAGGGAAACATCATATTTCTTGTATTGTGGATACTATTGATGATCATTCTTTGTTCTGCCCTACACTGTTCATGATTTCATAGATGCCTATTCCATTCCTTAGATAGCTCTCTTCTGGCAGAAGCAGCCTAGTCTTTTTAGTTATCAAAAAATGCCTTGGAATACAGTGATTATTCTTGTTGCTTTCTCTTTAATTTTTCTAGTTTTGGTTAATTTATCTCAAGGAAAACAAAAGATTATGTACAGCATTGAAAGCGTGGGTTCACCATAAATTTACATGGTAGCATAAGGTTGTTTTTTTGGATCTTTGTTCCTATCCTCACAGTAGTTACTTTTTTGGCTAGTTCAACATACAAAGATGAAAATAGGAATAATTTTTAAATCTTTCTATCTATAGTCTTGAATTTTGCTCTCTCGTAAACACCAGTGCATGTATTTCTGAAACAATTCAGGCTTAGTTGCTGTGTTTTTTGCTAGGGTTGGTGTACAGAGATTTGATTGGATCCCCCCATAAATTGGATTGGATTCCCCACTAATGTGTGTGACTCATGCTCCTTCAAATTTGAGAATGGACAGTAATTACAAACAGATTTACAGAAAGAGATCTCACCATGCCAAGACCCACAAGTCTTGGGCAGATTCTGTTTACTTTGATAGATGTTTGGAAAAGTTTGTTTTCCCCTTGCATCTTCACACTGCAAGGACATAAACATAACTTACCTGCCATGCATATTTAGTGACGTGAAATGTGTGTGCTGACAAAATAAACACACTTTCAGAGAAAATTCTGTTGACAAAGTCGATATTCAAAATAAACTTGATGTCATTGGTGACTGCATTCTGTAGTTGGTTTTCTTTCCACAAATCTAAGAACATTGTAGTTTGGGAGTTAAACCATTTGTCCAGTAAATAGATTTTAATTCCTTTCTTGTCCGTACAGGCTGTGGTGTAATTGCCTGCACAGCAGCCATGCTGAAAAGGGATCCTTGACCTGTGATAGCATTGTGATAGCACTACTTGGAGGGACTAGATGACCTTCAGGGGTCTCTTTAGGCCAAAAGTTTTGTGATTCATTGCTGTTCCGCTGAGTATCTCAAGCCATTAATCAGGCCCTTCTTTTTCAGATTCTGAATATCTGGGAGAAGGGGAGGCCATTTCCTACCGCTGTAGATTTTGAAACGCTGTACATGGTCAGTGGAGAAAAGTATGATCTTAATTTACATGTCCTGCTGTTTTGTGAACAGGAAAGCATAACCTGAGATGAGTTATAAGCATCAAGCTTAGGTGGTGTAAGGAACAGTATCACTGTGCTTGCCCTGGTTTTGCATTTTTTAGTTTACATCTGCTTTTGGCCACTTCTGAAGATCAGTTATTGGGCCAAGATTTGTTCGTCTGACCAATTTTTGATTGTTTCTCACAGTGTTTCTAAAAAGAACATGGGAATTTGTTTAGACGTCTCCCCAGAGATTTACAGTGTTTTATTAAGGAACATCCTAATCAAATATGTTCAACTAACTGTGTCTTGGACACCAATTCTGTTTTCTGCTGACATCAAGAATCAGAATTTTTGAGTGGTCTTAGTAGCACCTAGGTGCGAATCATGACCATTGAATCCATACGAGAAAAATCTGCATGATGAGAAACTGTGTGTACAATCCTGCAGGATTGCTTCGATATTCTGTTGAAAGCCTTAATCAGCAAATTATAGAACTGAAATACGTCTGGACTACCCTCTATGGATTAAGGGGTTTTGAGCGTTTGTGCCACTGACAGGTCCATAAGTAGCTGCTGCTGTGAGCAGAATTGAGGGCTGCCCACAATAGTAGTTTGTTTGTCAAATGTAGCTCCGTAATGGCTGAACTAGTGTCTTTTCCACTTGATTGTTCTATTGTCCCATTATGACAATGCATTCGCGAGGCAGCCACTAGTGAAGTATGACCAGAATGCAAAAAGTCCTAAAATAATATTAAATAATATTCTTTCTTAGGTTTTCCTTTTATCAGACACATTATATTAGAGCTCATAGGATTATTTTACAAGTGTCAACTTGCTTGTTCAAGCAGTCATCTAAAATCTCTAGCAACCTGACAGAGGTACAGTTTTCTTTCTCAGTTTTTGTTGTCCTTAGGATGATCCATTGATTGTGACTGTTTGTACTAGCTGCCCTTTGTTCCCTTTTCTCTTCTCCATGTCTTTCAGAGATTTGTGTGCATCCCACTGGTTCACTTTTCTTCCCTTACCAATGATTTTAAATTGAAATAGGAAGTTTATGCTATCACTGCTGCCTGTAATTGTTTGATGAATGAATTATATTGCACAGGGAAAAGGAGTGAGATACAAAGAAAACAGACCTCTGGTTTTGAATGCTTACTTTCCTAATTTCTTATTTGAAGCAGAATACAAGAAACAGTATAGAGAGGAGTGAAATGAAGGAAGAAAGATAGAAATCTTGACATCTGTTCCTGAAGCTGATTCTGATCAGACAGATCTTTTCAGCTTTACCCAGAAGCAGTTGTAGGAGCTGACTCTGAGAACCAAACATAAAAACATTCAATATGTTATCAACTTTGTAATTCACAGAAATTCAACTTCAGGCATTTGATCCTTACTTTGATGTTTTTATGAGGACTTCTGCTTATCTCCAGAACTGCTGCCAATCTCAGCTCTACTAAGCTAGGAAGTCTTGGCACATGGCTCACACTAAAGAATACGTGGAGTTCACAGCCAGACATCTCTATGGCAGGTCCCCTGAAGTTAGGTTGATATTCTCAGAGCATAAGGGAAATGCAGAGATGACAGTGGGCTGGTGCATCTGGTGTATGATAGCCTATGGTTAGCCATGCTTGGTTTCCAATGCTTCTCTCCCAGATGAGTGCTCTCCCACCAGGTGAAGACAAGATTGGTGGGAAAGAGGGAGTGGGAAAGAAAGTTAGGCTTCTTTTCAGACACAAGTCACTGCAAAAAAGGTGTTCAAGGGTCATGATTGAGAGTATGCAACAGGAGCCTGATTTCCTCACCCAGAGGTGAAAATGGTCACGAAAGGGAAGGCTCTACTTTCCCTTGACTTTGTTCCTCTCCCTGGTAAATTTTCAATTCTCTTGTGTGCAGGGGCATAGCTTTAACTGGAGGCATCGGGGTGGCCTCATCCCAGTTCTGCTCGCTTTTGAGAAGCAGAAGGACCAGACACAGATTTGTGAACTCTACCCTTGAGCTATATGCACTTACAAAGCACAGTAGAGCCTGCCAAACCTAGATGTCTGTGGATTTGGGGTCCAGTTTTTTGCCTGTGTACGTAGTGTTTTCATGCTGCATGCCTCAATGTGTGTTGTCACATATGTCACAAACAGGCTACTTCTTCAAAATTCATATGTATTTTTTTTAGCCAGTTCCTATGTATCTGATGGGTCAGGCATCTGTTACAGATGCTTGCAGAGATTGCAGTGGCTGTGTTGACAATGATGAAACCTTATTTCTTCTAAACGGTATGTGTGTTTGATCATTATTTTCAGAAATAAATAACATGACCTTGCATTAACCTCAGAGTTGAGCTATTCAACTATGTAATGCTCCTCTGGACTCCTTGGAAAGGTAGCAGCTGGCTGGCATGAGGGGAGCAGCTTGTGGAGTAGAGTGAGTTGGCAGTCCTCTAGTGGGAGCCAAGAAAATGAGGGGCATGAGCAGCTGGGGAAGCAGATGCAAAAGTTAACTGGAAACCACAGCAAGGGGAATTCAACAGGAAAAAAAAGAAAAAAAAGGACCAACAGATTCTGACAACAGAGGTGGCAGAGAACAGTGGTTCCCGAAAGACAGTAGCTGTACTGGTGGGTGGAGAGGATAAACAGAGGCAGCAGGTCAAATGAATGAGGGAGGGAAAGATGGTGTCTGAAAAAGCCACAGAGGTCAAGCCAGAAGGCGTCTAGTTCAGAACCAACTCATCAGCAGTATGAGTGTGTAGTGATTTGTCCTACTTAGTCTTTGACAGCTTATCATTTAGGGACTTTTTGACTCAGAGGTGGAAAGAACTTTGTAAATCTGTCCACAAATTGCTGAACAGGTCAAGTGATATTCTTTGTAACAGTTGAAGCTGGAAAAGAAACACGAGGAGACTCCAAACAGAGAAAGAGTTGCGAAGTGTTAAACTACACAAAATGCCAGTGGGTTTGAGTTGAAAGGACCAGAAGTGATAAAAAAGTAAAAGGTGATAAAGACTGGGATATAGTTCTGCTAAAGAAGGCAAGACAAGAAAAGGAGTGTGACTGCTAACAGTGGGAGAGAAGCTGGGCACCCTGGTCAGGTGTGCTGTAGCAAGCAGAGGAGCAGGACACCAGCTCCAGGCCAGGGGTGTTAGAAAATAGCTCTGTGTCCTGTGTCTCATAAGGGAATTCAAGCTGGCTAAGGCCTGTGTTGAGGTCATACATGGTTGTAATTCTTTTCAGGACTGTAGTTTGGCCAGAGGAAAAAAAAAAAAAGAAAAAAAACCAAGGGATTTGAGATTGAAAATAGTGGTACAATCAAAAGTGGAAATGGTAAGAGCCAAAGGACAGGCTGAGTTGTCAGCTCTCACCAGTGGTGTGGATGGAGAAAGTGAGCTGGAGAGAAGTGCAAATGAGCCCTAGCAAAGATGGGAGATGTAACCAGGGGAAAACTGGGTCAAAAAGAGAGTCCTGTTACCCATTTGCTAAACCAAAGGTACAGAGGTCTGAAAACATACTACAAAGGTGAAGGAAGGGATGCAACAGTGTGAGAGTAACTAAAGAAAAAAAGATACAGAGGGAAGGAGCCTTCAGGGCAAAAGGGTGTCCAAAGGGACCTTGGCATCTGTGTGATGCTTCTCAACTGGCACATCCATCCTGAGCCTTTTCAGGAGGCTGAACTCACAACACCTTTGTGTAGTGGGTTGACCCTGGCCAGATACCATACACACTAAAGCTGTTCTCTCACTCTCCCTCTGCAACTGGACAGAGGAGAGAGAACAAAAACAGCTAAGGATTCATGAGCTGAGATAACAGCTGGAGAGGTCACTCACTGATCACCTTCACAGGCAAAACAGACTCAAAGTGGGGATAGTACTTAAATTTATTACTAACAGGATAAGAGCCAAAGAGTGAAAATAAAACAGTCTTAAAACACCTTCCTCTCCCCCGTCCTTCCTTCCATGTTCTCTCCCTCCTCCCCTCCAGCAGTGCAGGGGGAATGGGGGTTGTGGTCAGTTGTTGTTTCTGCCGCTGCTCAGAGAGGAGTCCTTCCCCCCCTGCTCCCATGGGATCCCTCCCACGGGACACAGTCCTTGATGGACCTCTCCAGTGTGAGTCCATCCCTCAGGCAGCAGTTTCTTCCTGTAGTGGTTTGGATTTTGTTTTCCCCCCAGAGGCTAAGAAAGTGGTAGCCCCCAAGGGGTGGAAACCCCTGGAAGTTTTGAAATTCTGCCCAATAGGCGCTCCTGCAAAAATGTAAACATATCACAACCAGACCGGAAGAGAAGAGTTGTAGTTTTGGTTGGAAGAGGTGGCCATGTTGTAGAGTCACGAGGAAGGGCTCTGAGCCCCTAGGGGCCTCTGGGCCCCCCCCCCCCCCGATTGGGGCTGCAGGGACGTGGAACAGTGTTAAGCTGGACTATGTATCTGTAGCTATGAACTGGGGAATGGTTCTTCACTGTGAGCAGCAACCAGAGATACTGAAAGCCGTGGCAGCCAGCACTGACCAGAGGAAAAGCGGTGGCACAGAGCCAAGAGATAAGAGAGCAGCAAAACAACCATGCAGCAAAGCAGACAGAACTTCTGCAAGCTGGGAGAGAAAACAGCAGCAGAGAACGAACTAAGTTCTACAGGGAGAGAGTTTGGGGGTAAGAACTGCAAAACTCCTAAACTTTCTTTGAGATCCCTCCAAGATGGAGGGGGTGGACTCTTACTGATTAGAAGTCCTAAATGGGTAAAGGAGCTAAGAAGCTCGGTTGTCCTGAGAGCTCAGCCAGGACAGTGTATAGGAGGTTGACCTTGGGGCCCTCCTTTGCTGCAAGCTGTAAAGAAGCTCACAGCCATCTTGAGGCAGGGCACAGAAGCTCTTCAAGGAGCTGGAGTCTCCTGAAGATACCAGACCGTCACGAAGACCCCCTGCGTCTCGTGATATGACCGTGGTGATAGCGACCTTTGTCTGGGGTGAACGCAGCCCACGGAAGACCCCTTTGCCTGCATCAAGGGGCTGAGAGGAGCTTGGAGGCCTCCCTTGTGAGTGCTGGCAGAAATCCAGCCATCAGCTGCTGCATGAGAAAAGGACAGATGACTGCTGCCTTAGAGACATTGCTGCTCTGAAGAAGGGATCTGTCCTTCTTTCCCTCCTGGACTTTTATTTGGAGGGGAGAAGATCTGATCCATTGTAAATACTATATGTCATGGTAGAGATAGTTGTGATCGTGTGTATAATGTTTATAATATTTATTTTTACAGTCATTGTAATATATTCCCTTTCCCCCATTCTGAGTCTGGTTGTGTTTTGTCTGGAAAAACCCATCTCACATTGGATTGAGATGTGGGAGGGGGAATGGCTAGGGAATTGGATTTTGAGGCTATCTCAAACCATGACACTTCCCAAACTCCTGTCCCATGGGTCACTCCTCCATGGGATGCATGAAGGAGGCTGTGACCCTATGGGAGGCCCAAGATGGAGCAGGGTCCTACCAGGACCTGCAGCCCATGGAGAGGGAAGCCCACGCTGGAGCAGGTTTTTCCCGAGTAGGACTTGTGTCGCCTGTGGGGGACCCACATCAGTACAGCTCCACCATGAAGGACTGCACCCCATGGAGGAGTGACCCATGGGACAGCAGTTTGGAAGAACTGCTGCTCGAGGATGGACTCACACTGGAGAGGTCCATCAAGGACTGTGTCCCGTGGGAGGGATCCCATGGGAGCAGGGGGGAAGGACTCCTCTCTCTGAGCAGCGGCAGAAACAACAACTGACCACAACCCCCATTCCCCCTGCACTGCTGGAGGGAGGAGGGAGAACATGGAAGGAAGGACGGGGAGGAAGGTGTTTTTAAGACTGTTTTATTTCTCACTCTTTGGCTCTTATCCTGTTAGTAATAAATTTAAGTACTATCCCCACTTTGAGTCTGTTTTGCCTGTGAAGGTGATCAGTGAGTGACCTCTCCCAGCTGTTATCTCAGCTCATGAATCCTTAGCTGTTTTTTGTTCTCTCTCCTGTCCAGTTGCAGAGGGAGAGTGAGAGAACAGCTTTAGTGTGTACTTGGTATCTGGCCAGGGTCAACCCACTACACCTTGCTTCACTGCTTGTTTGGCTGCAGCTGCAGTTGTTGCTTTGGAGCAGCACAGAATTATGCAAGAAGATTTTTCTGTAGTAATTAGTCAACACTAATTACAGTGGTGTGTTGGTAATTATTGATGATTCATAAACTGCAGGGGCTGTAAGTCTGCAGGCATAAGGGGGTAAAGATTTTTGTACTGATAATTTAGAAAGGTGGAAATTTAACGAAGCAGTAACTGCATTTTGCCTAATGTCACTGCTATGATAGTAAGGTAATTGATGATCACTGATTTACAAAAAGCATAATAGTTAAGAAAGTGCCATTGATTTTGTCTAATTATTTGATTAATAATTCCTGTGGAGATTGCTTAGGACGTTATAATGGTATGAAAATAATATTAGGCAGTTTAAAATGTTAAACCAAAATTTTTTTCACTTTTTTAAGCTTTTAGTGTTTCCAGGTCGTTACTTTTTATTTTTATTTCTTTGCTTCCAACACTGTGTCTGTTCCTCTGCTCACTGAAATTGGGGATTTTCTCACTGTCCTCTTTGGAATCAGGCTTATCTCTCCTTGTTTTACCAGAAAAGTCTGTTATGAGCTACTACACCAATTGATTTAGACTGCAGATCTATTAACAGTCCTTCCTAGCAGTCAGTCACATAATGAGAGCTTCATTTAAATTGGAAATCAGCAATGTGATATTCCCTTATGTGAGAAAACGAACAGCAGTCACGGTATCACTGCTATGCCATGTCCACATGGTCACATTCTTCTGGAAGTTCAGAAGATGTGGAATTTGTTCCTTTAGGCCCATGAGAGATCCATAGGACATTTGTGAAGGCCAGACACATGTCATTATTCTTGTTGCCTCCTGTAGCTGAGTTTCGAAAAAGTGAGTCAGTCACTTATACCCACAGTAATTTGGGCATATAAATCCAAGGGTCTGATTCAGCTTGTAAAACAAGACTCAGGAAGGAGTATTTCAGATGTACCTTTTGCTATATTTGACAAGAAGGTTTATTTATCCTTCCCATACTCAAGTTCATTACCAGTCTTAATTTGACAGTTCCATCTGTTTCCATGTGTTGTATAAGTAATGAAGTTAGTAATTTTGGGGACTTAAAGGCTATACATGGCAATCTTTCATATATAACAGTACCTATTTTGCATCCCTCTGTGGTTCTGACCCTATCATGTCTGCACAGAGCAGGACAGGGACAAGTTCACCTACATCAGAAGGCTCAGATTTCCCAATTTTCATCATGCTTTCCTGCTGTTAGCAAAGGCAGGAACACTCTGAAATTGAAAGGAAGGGAGGAAAGAGAGAAAGACCCTGATTTTTATGTTCTTTTTTTCTTATGTTTTCTATTCCTGAGGCTGACACAGAAGCAGCAGGGAGAAAAACTCTGAGTCAGAGTCTGAGTGAGTGGATTATTTTGTTGTTGTTGTTTTACAATAAACAGGATAAGAAAAGTGGCTAATCTATAAAGTAATCTCTGTAAAGGATCTGATAGACTTGCCTGCATTGATCTATGTCTTGGAGACAGTTATTCCATTTTTGGCAATACAGAGTGACTAAAACTGGATGTCCTCTGAAGTGGAAGGAAGTGGAAGGCATTCATTTACAATGTGAGTTCCCTAGCGTATTTCCCTAGCATTAATAAATGGATAATAAATAATATCTGTGTCCTAGCATACACAGATGTATCTGTGTTCTTTTGTTGAAAAATCCCAGGGTCTTGATCCACACATTCTGAGACAGTTTGAGCTGTGCACTGTCAAAAAAGAAGCTTTTGCTCTGACACTGACCCAGATCTGTTGTGTAGTCTTACAGATTTTCTAAACATTCTTTTTTTAATAAAAATAAATCAAGATAAAAAAATGTATTGAAGAGTTTCCTAGATAGCACCAGTGGAGTGTGAATGTACTGTTTTTCTTTCTTGGCTGAAGGGGAAGAGAGGGTGGGAGCTTTCAGAGAACTGTTTATCTGATCTTACTCTCAAGTCATGGTTTATGATAGGTGCTTTCATTTCTGTTGAGATACGCTTACAGGCACTAAGCTACATTCTGCTACAGCGGGAGCTCAAGTGGGAAGTGAAGCTTTTCTGTGAGAAAGGGAGAGGTTAACTACATTTATTTGGGGGCAGTTCTTGCTTTGGAGAACAGTGGCAGGCTTTGTAGTTTAATCTTTTGGAGTAGTGCCCATTACCACCTTCTGTAGTTGTTGGGCTGAGAAGAATCGTGCGCAGTGGTGCATGAAAGCCCAACGTGCCAGTCGTAGCTATACATAATACCACAGTCTCACGTGTAGGCAAGGCTGTTAATACTTCACAGTATTGTACTGTCAGAAGGAAAATGTTGAATACTGGTACCTTCAATCATTTTGAATATTGTACATATTCCTTTGAAAAATGCATTTTTAAAGTATTAAGTGTTGCCTGTGTAAAAGGCTCAAACTTATTGAGCATCACAGAGCAAAACGCCACAGAAATAATGCTCCAGGATTCCTATGTGTCAGGGAATGGCCCTGGGACTCTGTCTCTTTGACCAAATTAGGATTTTGGTCAAATTACATGTCTTGGGGGGTGATTGCTTTAATTTGCTTACCCCAGGCACCTGGGGTAACTGGTAACTGGGAAAGCAAAAGAATCTGCCCTTTAGGAGGTTGGTAACTTGCAACTAATTCTCCATATGCATGAGAGGAACAACATTTTAAGGGTTCAAAGACTCAAAAGTATGTGCATCTGTGGGAAGACATATGTATTGTTCTGTTGCTTAACAACCTTCTGTAGCTAATGGTCTGAAGTGAAACAAACCAGTGGTGTACAGGAGAAGTGTATTGAAATGTATCAAGATACAAAAAGTATTAAGGTAGTCCAGCTCCTAGGAAATATAACAAACAGAGCAGCCACCACCTACATCTACTGGCTTTCTTGCAGTAGGTTTAAATTATGATGTGCTCTCATGTCTTCTGAAAATGTCATGGCTCACATGGTAGTGATGTTTTTACCTGAAAACTAAATTTGTTCTGGGAAACAGCTTTAAATCTGCAACTCAAACAAGTTCCCTTGTCTGAAAAGTCTCTTCTTTCCTGATCAAACTCATTAAAACATTATTATTTAGTTTATGTCACAAGACCTTTAATACAAGTTCTGTATTACATTCAAATGAATAGGGCAATTTTTAGCCAGAAATAAATGGCTTTCTGTAGTCTTAAGCAACATACAAGTCCTTCTATGTAACTAAAGTACTCTTTTGGGGAGAGAGGGAAAAGGAAGTGGTGTTTCTTGGTTCCTTGTTTAAAACCCTACAATTTTTAACTTGCAGGCAAATAAAGCAAAATTAGGAATTTGGTGAATGATCATGTAAGATACACTTCAAAGCAGCCAAATTGAGGCTGCTAGTCATATGCCAGCCTACCTTTGAGCCTTTTTCGTGGTTCTGTTCTATCTTTCCTTCTTGCATGTAAAATGCTATCTTATTAAGACCTGGACTGAAAAAAATATCTATATTGCTCTTCTTTAGCAGGCTTCAACTACAGAAATACAAGTTGGGCCCATGAGACTGACACAATACCCAATTCAGGTAAGATGCTCCTTCAGGTTCTTGATACAGCCAATTCAGTGTTAATAGTTATAGTTAAGTATCTTATTTTCATTTCACTTGTACAAGGACTGTGAGATGGGTAATAGGTGTTTTGCTGTATCTGATTGCTTGAGAAGAGATTTACAAGTAAATTAAGCTGGTAAACAATATGCTTAGATTTCATTAATGTCCCATCATACCCATATGTCCTGTCACTAGGAGTATGTGTGTATGTGCATTAACAAGGGAAAGAGCTTCCTCTGTGCATATTAAAATTATTCAGTTCTGATATACCAAAGCGGAGAGATTCATGGAGTTTAAGTACACATCCAGGTTTTCTGGGTTTGCACAACAGGACAGAGAACTGTAACAGGGCAAAGAACTGTGGTTCTACAGATCCAAGAAATCATATGACTTCCAACAAAACAGGTTGAACTTCAGCTTAAGGAGCAACAGCTGTCACCTATACCTGCTTCTTCTTCTGTAGGTTTTATTCCTGTGACAGTAAACAGATGGCAAGTGTTATTTTTTTTTTAGCTTATAGCAGGTGTTGGAACTCTCAGATTATAGGAAATTAAATAGTTTTAAGCTTTAACATTGTTCTAGTGATACATAATTCATTTGAATTAACGTTGGAGTCACTTAATTCTATAAAATATGGAGACATTTAGTCACCATCACCTTTTCTGTGAAAAATCTATGTGTGTAAAAAATGCTATTCTTGGGGAAACTAAATTGTATATATGCATCATAGAGCTTTACATTTTTATGACTCTATTAAGCATCTTAATTATGACTTTATTCAATGAAATATTTGTTGATATTGTAACAAGATTGTGGAACAGTGGCTTCAGCAATAGAACAGACTTTGGTTTTGCAAGGAATTTCAACATAGAAATGTAGAACTCTTCACAGAATAATATTCTTTAAACCATGATCATCTGAGAAAGATGCTAAAGCAGTCCTTTAGCAACTACAAATACTCTCAGTCCTTATGTCAGTGTATTGCATTGTAGAAATTGGATTTGCCAAAGTATCATCGTATCAGTGTTAGCCGTTACAAGTGAAGATTTTTCATATAAGAAACAAAAGTGGTATTTTTTTAGTTTTAAATCTGACATTCTTCTTGCTATCTTGCCAGATGGGGATATTTTTTGTCCCTTCATAGCAGAAGTGAGAATCGGTGTAAAAATCCGTGTTAAGTAAAGCAGAAATCATTCTTTAAGTAAAATCATTAACCGAAGAATTTTCCACAAAGACGTTGCCATACACTAACTTATTATGGTAAAGGTAAAACACTTCATGTAAACCCACCTCCTTTGTTTGTGGAACACACCATATTGCCTCAGATAATTTGGCAAGTGTTACACACATCCATACATTTAAAAAATGTGTGCTAATCTTTTATTCCATCGTAACAATGCAATTACATGTTTCTCTGTGCAGTGCAAACAGCTACTGAATATCACATTTTAAATGTCTGTTTGTGGGTGATTAATGTTTACAATTGTCTGAGAAGCAAGTTCAGTTAGTTAAAACAATTGCCACTGGGACTTTTCTATTTTTCTTAGCAAAGTTCATTTTATTCTGGTGTGTGTTTTATGCTATTATGGGACACCTGTGCCAACCTTGAAATGGCACACATTTTTTGTCTGAGAGGTGACCTTACTTGTGACCTTATGGCTGTGACCTGCCATAAACCTTTTAATAGATTCCTCACTGGACTTTATGACTGTATATGTTGGAGAAAAAATCCTTTGGTTTATACTGGATCATGACCCAGGTGCTTCTGGCCTTAAGAGGCAAGGGGGAGAGTCTAAAGTAAATGAACAAGCCCTAGCCATCCTAACATGCCACATATAGCTTGCACATCTGCCCCAGTTTTGCACCAAGGCTTGCAAATAGGAATGGTTGGATTCTGAGACCTTAGAAATGACCATGATAAAAGTACATGTAAATGTGCCCTTTCTGGAGGACAGAGGAGGTAGGTGGTTTTCATAAACATTTAGTGCACATTAAAAAGGTGTTGTATCTTGTTGCGGAAGTGTTTATTAGGGCTGATAAACGTTTGGGTGTGCACTTATTCAAATGCTTCATTTTCTCCACTTTTTAGAATATTCATTTGCCATAATATCTTTCACAGCATTGACATCAAACTCCATTTCTGGTCTGATGATTTTGAAATTCCCTGATGAGCTGCAAATGAACCATATTGATGCACAGCGTTTTATTGTTTCCTCATGCCAATTTTTGGACTAAAATTTTTGTAACTTAATTCAGGGATACTATGTCTTTTCCACCTTAAAAGTCTCTTGCTGGGATATGATGATGTGAAAATAATTAAATAACTTCTTAAGTTGCTGTAATTTTCTGTTTTCTTTGAGTATCCTGCATGTCCTAAGCTGGTGTCCCTTATTTTATTTCAAGCTCTTTAGAGCAAATTTCTGTCCATTTTCTATATTTGTACAATAAACTGGGAGCAAGATGTGCAATAGTTGTGTGAAGCAAGTACTTAGAAAGAGAGTAAAAAGTACATCACCAAAATTATAAAGGTCTCTCCACAAAGAAAGTTCATGGTGCTCCTAAACCAGGGCAGCACTGATTTTTACAGTAACACTGGCAAATTATGCAGCAAAAAATAACTACCTGCATTTTTTTTTGCCAAGGGACAGAGATCAAATTCAAGCATTTCCTTGATCGTGTTGTTTATATGAGTTGTTATACTTTTATCTTGACTTTGAGAAAGTATCTTACTATACTTCTATACTTCTAGTTAGGTTATGTTTTGGTGATTAATAGTAAGCTTCATACAATGCTAATGAGAAAGCATAGTAGTAAAACTTTAAAACAACGTTTAACGTTAATATTCTCGGAAGGACTTGCACACTGATAATTAGCTACCAGTGAGAGATTGGGTGGTTTAATTAAGCTGCGTTATTTTACAGCTGGTAAATTATTGTATTTTGCAATCCTTTCTTTCCAAACTGGAAGTGCTGAGAGAAGGAAGATACAAAATATGCACACCCCCATGCCAAATTTTTCTGAACCATATTGTTTCAAACAAAGGAACAAAGTAAAACTAATGGCAGCTGGAACCAAACAGAAGATTCTGTCTGAGTAGGCACTTCACCCAAGAATGGGCAGACAAAGTCTGCAGCTTGACCACATCGCTGCTTTCCATGGCTGGAAAAAAAATCAAGCATTAGGTAGAATGACAACACTCACCTTGGATGTTGTGTGTCAGTAAACCAAATCTAGTTATTATTAGTTGCAATCAAAACTGTTTCTAATAAATTGAAATTTCCTAAGTTGTTTCTTAATAATTATGGAAATTCTGAGCACATAATTTTCTTTTGAAAATTATGTTTAATGAAACCTTGACTGGTTGTTCTGTCACAGTAACACTGATTGATTTTTTAATTGTTTAGAATTCAACAATCCAGATAGCTCAGGATAAGAGGAATATGCTCACCTTTTCTAACTTCTAGACTGATGGTGTTGAAATTCATGGGCTGACACCACAGCTGCACAAAGCAGCACAGATGAAAGGTTACTGATTTCTCTTATGGGCATTTGGAGAAAAATTTTGCGAATTTTTCACAGACAGGTTATTTCATTGAAGTCAGGGATGACTTTTATTTGTGAAATGAACAGGATTTTGCTTTATAAGTGATTACTATCTAGCTGCTGCCTTTCAGTGCAATTTAAATAGCTGTGGACAAACTTTTGACTTTGTGAGCCCTTCTTTTTCACAGTATATTTGCACTAAATTAGCCCTTTTCTTCTCTGACACACAGAGCAGCATGGTCAGTTACCTGTCGCTATGGTAAATATGCAAATTGTAATGAGGAATGTCTGCGTGACTTGTGTTCCTTGCTGAATGAATTGTACTCTGATAATGTATGTATTCTAGAAGTGGATAAAAAATTTATTCTCTCCTAAAAACATTTTCTCTTACATGAGAAGCACAGAAACAGCCCTTTTCAGTCTCTATTCTGCATGTCAGTTAGCAAACAGACTTCGTACAGCATCTCCTTGCTTTTCAGAATGGCATCTCCGTACACATCCTATCCAATTTTGCGTGAGCAGTTCCTTAAGTGTTCAGCTGAAATTGTTGAAACTACCTCATATATTCAGGGACAATGTGGGACAATTTATTGAGTACAAAATTGTGATGTTTGATTTTCCACACACACACACTTAATCCTATCCAAAACTGCTCTTTTCAGTATTGAAATAATATTGGTTATGAATAAAACTGTGCTATGTTAATTGTTTTTCCCTTTTCAGGGAAAAGTGATGATTAGTTACATTTCAGACAGTTCCTTACAATCAAAAGTGTGCATAGCTTGGATGGCCTGATGGGAGTGACAATGATATTTGAACACTCTGGGTGGTTACTGAATGAATTGGAACAGGAGGTAGGAAAGAATCATCATCTAGCAAGCTAGTTTTGTCCTGAAAACCAGACCTACTCAATTAACTATTGATTATCTATTGATGACCTCTCTATCCATTAAGAAAGTTGTACTACTGTATCAGCTGCTTTACAAGCTGTGCTTCAACCTTCCCACTTTCAAAACAGACTCAGTCTTTCGTAGAGCAGAAGTGTTTGTTAAGATTTGCACCATGCAGAGGACTACTTCGTGTGTTTAATGTGGTGCTGCTGTTTTGGATCCTTTGCAGGTTTTGCTCGTCTTTGCAAAAGAAGACAACCAAAGCAATGGTTTCTGGTGGGCTTGTGACAGAGCTGGATACAGGTGCAATATTGCCTGGACTCCAGAGTCAGCACTTGAATGTTTTCTTGATAAGCACCAGGAAATAATTGTTATAGATCACAGGAACTCCAGATATTTTGATGCAGAAGATATCTGCAGGTAACTTAAATGACCTTATGCTTCTCCTGAGCTTCAGAATATATTGTACAAAATAAAACCTCTGAATTTTAAAACAAAAATAGTGAAAAAGAAACAAAAATGAACACCCAAAATTACAAGAAAATGGAAGTTGGGGAACTGAGACTAGAAGGTTTGCATACATCTGTAAGAGAATAACAATATGACAACCACACTTTTGGCAAAGATGAATTGCAGAATTGTCTTTAGGTCATGGGCTTCTATCAGAGCATAAGCCAGAGCTGTTGTGAAATTATTCCTTCTATCTGTGTCTGTTTTTTTCCTATCTTACTGCTACAGCAAAGTCTGAAGCTGCAGACTTCAAAGGAGCATGTTTGGCCACTAGGTCAGGCACTGCCAGTTCTCTGCAGAACTTCACATCACTCCTCTGGTCCACATGATTCTATCTAAGCAGTATTTGTGCACTTGCAAGTGCTTAGTATTGGGATGCTTTGCTAAAATACACTGTTTCAGCTGAAGAATACATTTTGCACCATACTGTACTTCTAGTCTACCATGACCTGAAATTTGCCACGTTTATGACAAGGGGCATTTTAATGCTCAATACTCATGCTGATGTAAGTTTTTCTGAAAGACCAACAAACAAAAATAAAGACTGTTTATTCAGGACAGCGTGATATGAGTGGAAAAACTTACTTTTCACCTGTAAAAGTGAATGGAGTGTTCTGGTAATTGGTTGTAATTTTTTTTTTCAGTTTCCCAATACTATGCAAGGTGCTAAATTTTGTTTATTCAGCAATTAATAAATGATAGTCTGTCATAATTTGCTATACCCACTTTTCTTACTTGCATACCTCAAAAGCACTTCTCACCCTCTAAAAAATTTTAAAATGTCTAGAAGGACAGCGGTATATATGAGAAGTGGTAGAGATTCTTGTTTAAATTAGCTAGCGGGTATTGAAAATGTGCTGGATTTCTCAGCTCACGCATTCAGGGCAGTCTGCCCCAAAAAAGTTGAGTACACAGGGCAAACAAAGAGTGGGTTTGAAAAGCTGCTGTTTGTGCTATGTGTTTTTGGAGCTCTTGCCTTCTGCGCTGCATAGAGCAAAAGGAATCTAGCAGCAAAATGAAAATGGTTTGTCTAAGTGAGGATAGGTAGGTTTGGCAGTGCAATATCCTGTTTTCTAGCCTCAATGGTGTTTTCAGTCATGGTTTCATTTATATTTTCAATGAAGATACTCAGAGTAACATTGAGAAACCAGTGAGTGTAGCTGAGAAATTTTTGTCTCCTCAGGTCTATTCGTGCTGTAGAGCCATCAGAGCATACTGTAATACTTGCTGTGGTTCCACGCATGTAAGTATTACTGGTTTGTGAGAGATTTTGATTTTACTTTATAAGAATATTATGCGTAATAGTTATCTAATAAGAAAGCATCTTACTAACAAGTTTAACAGAGTAAGTTTAATAATTTTTACCTGAAATGGGCTAGTGATGTTTTATGTTTTATTGAGTGTTTGATAACTTTCCTTTCATGCACACTAGTATTATCCCTATCAGATTCAGAATGGTTTGTATACTAAGAAAATTAGAAAGATATATGTTAGTTTCTAAAAGAAAAAAAAATCCAAACCAAAACCAGAAAGCTGTATATTACTTTCTAAAGGAAATAACTAGGTCAATTAACACACTGTGGTTTTTAGGGAATGAGGTAATGGAGCAAAATTCAATCCTGTTTATGCTATAATTACCAGAATGTTATCCTGAAATCCTTATTCATAGTTCATACTCCACATGTTCAGGGAGAGTTCTTACTGACTTAAATACATCTTCATCAAATACCTTCAGACACCCTGATTAGAACTCTACACACTACTGAATCCATTGTCATTTTAATAATTTCCTAGATCAGTTAAAATATTAGGAAATAGAGTGACAAGAGAACTATTCCTGTCAAGATTAAAAATAGACTAAATTTGCTACTGAGCAAGATTTTACAACTTGCTTTACCTTTTTCTTAATAACTTTTTTTGAGATTATTTCTAAGATATATCAGGATGTCTTTTATTCTCTTTCTTTTTGTAATCCCCTGACTGTGAAGAGACACAGGACTTCTGTAGAGGATCTGTCAGGTTTGCTGTAGGAATAACTATCAGGTTGTAGTAATAGCTGCAGATACCTATAAAAGAAGACTGTAGCATCAACTTCTGTAATGGTATGATTTTATGTATGTATTTTATGCAAACTGTTCTTACTCAGTTTGTTATGTTTAGATAATTTGTCAAATTTATACTATCTAATTCTTTAATGTTGTGTGACCATACAATATACCAGTCGTGTTTACTGTCTGTACTGATGATCTGGATGAGGGGATTGAATGCACCCTCAGTCATTCTGCAGGTGATACAGAATTGAGTGGAAGTGTTGATCTGCTGGAGAGTAGGAAGGCTCCACAGAGGGATCTGGACAGGCTGGATTGATGGACTGAGGCCAATGGTATGAGGTTCAACAAGGCCAAGTGCTGGGTCCTGCCCTTGGGTCACAACAACCCCAGGCAGCACCACAGGCGGGGGAGGAGTGGCTGGAAAGTGTACCAGCAGAAAAGGACACCCCGATGGGTGCTGGTTAAACAGCAGCTGAACATGAGCCAGCAGTGCCCAGGTGGCCAAGAAGGCCAATGGTATCCTGGCCTGTATCAGAAATAGCACAGTCAGCAGGACCAGGGAAGTGGTCCTCCCCTGCGCTTGGCACTGGTGAGGCCACATCTCAAATCCTGTGTCCAGCTCTGAGCCCCTCAATTCAAGAAGGACATTGAGGTGCTGGAGTGAGTCCAGAGAAGAGCAGAGCTGGGGAAGGGGTTGGAGCATGTGTCATATGAGGAGTGGCTGAAGGAGCTGGGGGTGTTTAGTCTGGAGAAAAGGAGGCTCGGAGGGGGGACCTTATTGCTCCCTACAGCCACCTGAAAGGAGGCTGTAGCGGGGTGAGGCTCAGTCTTTTCTCTCAAATAGTAAGGGATCTGACAAGAGGAAATAGCCTCAAGTTGTGCCAAGTGAGGTTTAGATTGGATATTATGAAAAATTTCTTCACTGAAAGGATTGCAAAGAATTGGATCAGGCTGCCCAGGAATCACCAGCCCTGGACATACTTAGAGGACATGTAGATGTGGTACTTGGGACATGGTTTAGTAGTGGACTTGGCAGTGCAGGGTTAAAGGTTGGACTTGATGATCTTAACAGTCTTTTCCAACCTGAATGATTCTATGATTCTGTGATTTTGTTTCGCAGATCTGCTGACCAAGAAGAGACCTCTGTTCTTCCCCTTCTTGATGCAGGCTTTGATAGGGTAAGTATAATTTGCCCATGTAATACAGAAACCATATAGTAACTTCATAAATTACAGACAATTCTACTTCCTCAAACTGAAAACTATACATCCTCTTCTGTCAAAAATTTATTGATAAGAAACCTGTGACAGTTGATTTGGTATTCTTTTCTTTTCAACAGTGTATTCCAGAAGCATGTGAAATAAGAGACATTGTGATGTAGCTAATCCTTTCAGAATAGCAAGAGTACTGAAATTAATTTCTTGTGGTCTGACTGGGCGGCGAGTGGGTTTTGTTTATGAGTGCATTAGAAAACAATGATGGGAGACTGATGAACATGTGCTGCATATTGCAGCATGCTGACTAGTCACCCCAACATCTCTGCATGTCTCAGACTGCTGGGATTCCTCTTCCAGTGGGACTACAAACCTGGTCCAGCTCCTGATGTGAAGAAGAATTTATTTTTTTTCCCGTCAGGTCTGTTGTCTTGGTTTGCACTAGTTCTTCTCAGGACAGAGTTAGAAGCTCTCCTGTACAGGCAGCAGAAGTAAAGATAACTATTCATACTGTTTCTCAAAACATCTTTGTAGGAGAGAGCAGAAAAGCAGGAGTTCTCAGTTCTGAATATCTAGGTTTCTTACCCTCTTCTAATCTTTGTGTGAATGGCTTTGGATGGGCATGAATGTTATGTTGCTATATTATAAATCAGCGGTATTATTTAAGTTCATTATGTACTTAGGCAACAGAAGTGCATCAGTGGACACTGTAGTTAGAGAGAATTAACTATACATTGTCCTAAAATACATATAGTTAGGACAATGAATTGTAGTAAGGAATATCAGAGAAGGAGTGGAATTAACTCAGGTAGAATCTCATGCTCAGATGCTCAGATGTCCAGTATCTGAGCTAACTCACATTCAGCCCAAGTTTGTTTACATAGCAGAACATGCACCAGAATTACCATTTTCAGATCATCTCAAAATAAAAAGAGGTACTAGGTCTTGCCTCTCCTGCCAGGGTATTGTGAAGGCAAATGATTTGAAGGCCAAAACCTTTCTAAAGCACATAGACACTCTGAAAATTGGAAAAGGTGAATCTAAGAGAAAGGTCAGCTCAAGAATGCCAGTACTTTCTTAGTGATCTCAAAAAAAAAAAAAATTTAATAGTTTTCAAAGAAAACTTTATTACTTCTCAGTTCTAGTGTTTCATTTTAAAATTATGCAGGGCAATGTTTCATGAGCTAGATTATAACTGTAGGTGTAGTACTGAGTAAAACAGAGGAGACACTCTGCAGCATCGAGACACATTCCAGTGGCACACTGTCTGCCTAGGAAAATAAAATCTTTTTGTACCTGATAGCTGCTCTAATCATTCCCTCTTGCTGTCCCAAATTTATCAGAGAGCTTGTATAATATAATAATTCCCTATCGGAATTATTTTCAAGACTTTAAAACACACCTGATGTCAAACATTCCATTTTTGCAGTGGTATAGACATAGGAACTATTTCTGCTTGGATAGATAGGGATCGGTAAGGACTAAATCCATTAACACATGAAACTGCACCACACGATTTAAAAATACCTTTCTTCAAGAGAGATGGTATTTGCAGGGAATCTCTTCCTCTGGAGCAAAAATGAAATTTATTTTTGGAAAATCATACCTGTTTAAATAATAATTTTTTCTTGTTTACTTATTTCTGTTTTTTCTTCCTCGTTCTCAAGAAAGACTATTTTATTGCATCTTCTGATTTTCCCCCCATATCATTAACCGCTTTTGTGTTTGTGTATTAATGCTGTTGTTAGTCCAGTATATTAATTATGCTGATTTTTTTTTCCTCTCAACCTCAGAAATCTAATAGTGGTGACCTACTTAGGATGGATTAATTTGAATAAGTGATTTAGCTTCCTGACTGATTTTTAGCTATGATTTCAATCGGCAAACAGGGGATCTGAATGTTTGCAATTATTGAATTACAGTCTTGTCTTGTATTTTGAACTTTTTTTCCTAAATAAATGTTGATTCTCGTTGACCAGATACTATTAAAACTCTCTGGATTGGAATAAAAGAAGTCTTTAATGTTAAACCTAGTACCAATTGCTAAGCAGGAAGAATAATGCACTCCTACTAGCTAATGATTCCAGTGGCTTGTGTGAAGTTCTGTATAGAGCAACAATGGAATCCAATTATAATGAAGTAAAAAATAATTTAAGGGTATATGTTAGTTAAATGAAAATATACTGTATAAATATGAAACTTTTTAAAAAGAAACTGTTGTTGTCTGCCTCTAATGTTTGAGAGTTAATAGATCTTCCTTTTCTTGTGTCACATTAGGGGCAGAGATTAAAAAAAGGAAATGTTTCCTGCTATTTTCAGGTCCCAATTGATTTCTTTGCTTTGAGTCAGCCAGTGAATGAATGGCATCAGCACTGTAAACTTAAATAAACTGATTCTGTACATCTGCAGAAGACTATACAACACTTAAGAGCAGGTTTAGCACTTCAGTAAGCTGTAGTTCTTGGTTCTTAGCAAAGATTTGTGCCAAGAGTTTTGTCAGTAAACAGCAGTGGTTTAGTTTTGTCAGTAAACTGCACTGCTTTAAAAAGCTGTTTATAAAGAGACTTAATATATCTAGTAAGTCTAGTTTATAAAATAAGATTGCCATCAATGATAAATTTTATATTATTGATAGATTTGTTCTTATATTGTTTTAAATTTAGCACAAAGTTGAATATTTAAAAGAGCACCCTAAAACTGAAAATCTAAATCTACAGTGCTATAGAAGTTTGTTTGCAGACAGTTTGTTATGCAAAAACACAATGCTATTTGTACCTTTGCTTCTGCCAGCTTGATACTGTGTGCTTTGTCTTCCCTTAGTGTGTGAAATGAGAGTTACAGAAATACGTTAAGATCTTTGCATTAAGGAGTGAAACTGACCCATGCTGACAGTTGTTTTTAATTTTATTTTTTTACGTTTTGCTTAAAACTTGGAATTAAGCCATTGGTCCCCACAGTTTTTATACAGGAGAAGCACAGATTCCTTAAAAGCTATTTTTTGTTCCTTGGAGGTTTGCATGCTACCTCTTGACTCTGCATGCAGCTGTGCCATGAGAACTAGTGACAACACAAGGTATTTCATGTGGTAACTAAAGTCAGTGCACGTGATCATCAATAAACTTTATTTTAAGTCAAAGAATCTACTTCTTTTGTAGCAACGTAAAATTTCTGATTTCAGCAGGATCAAGCACAAGAACTTTTAGATTACTACCTGTGCCTGACAAAGAGACAAGATCTCTCCTGTCTGGAGTAAAAGTTTGTTCACTGTTGTTAGCATGCTCCTTACATTACATACTTTTCTGCACTTCTGAATTCACATTGACAGCTCAGTGAGATTACTTGTGAATCAAAGTCACTTCTGAGCTTTAGCTACAATATTTGCTTGGAAAAAAAAGCCAAATAATTTTTTTTTCTCTCTATTTTTTAGCATGAATGTTTTATGTCTCTAAGGTTTTCCATTTCCATTCTGAATTAAGGATAGATGTTCCAAATGAAACATCAAGGCAATACTGGTTTTGTGTAAGACTGTTTTGGGGTTTTTTTAGATTTTCTGTTTCTAACTGGGTTGCTAGAACCAAATGGAAAATCCACAGTTGAGGTTTTAGCGTATTTTTATACTTGTTTTGTACGTAGATAGCCATGTTGTCTTAAAAACTAGGAACTCATTCCTGAGGAACAGGTGATTATTCAACACAAAAGGTACAACAAAAGCTTATTTCTACAGAATCACAAGGTGGTTGAGGTTGGAAGGGTCCTTGGGGGGGGTCATCTTACCCAATCTCCCTACTGAAGTAGAGACACCTGAGGTAGGTTGCCCAGGACCATGCCACACAGGTTTTGAAGATCTCCAAATCTCCCTGGGCAACCTATGCCAGTGCTTGGTCACCCTCACAGTAAAAAAAAGTGTTGCCTGATATTCAGAGGTAATCTCATGTGCTTCTGTTTGTGCCTGTTGCCTCTGGTCTTGTCACTGGGCACCACTGGAAAGAGGCTGGCTCTGTCCTCTTACAATCACTCTTCAGATATTTATGTACCTTGATGAGTTCCCCAGTTCAGCCTTCTGTTCTCCAGGCTGAACAGTCCCATCCAGACTGAACAGTCCCAGCTCTCTCAGCCTTTCCCCACAGAAGAGGTGTTTAATCACCCTTGTGGCCCTTTGCTGGCCTCACGCCAGCTCTCTTTATAAGGTCAGAGTTTTAAATGCAGGAACAGAAATAACAGTTTAAAACCATTCCGATCTATTTCATGCACTCTTGATTTGTTTTCCAGCAATTCATGGAGAACAGCGTAACTGCTTGTTACAATGAACTGGTTCAAATAGAACATGGGGAAGTGCGATCTCAGTTCAAATTACGGTAAGTAGAAGTGTAAAAACTGCAAACATCAACCTCTTGGTCTAAGTAATTATATCAGGTTGCTTCCTGCTTCTTCCCAGCTATGCATATGTGTTTTGCATGTGCATGTTAACTAATACTTTTGTATTTTCTCTTTCTGTTATGTTGTAAAGGACAAACTTAAGTGTCTTAGTAACTGGTACCCTGAGAAATCTTGGTCAGAAAACTGTGAATTTACATGATGGTAGAACTTCACAAAGTCATTCTTGATCTTGTGTGTCTAAGATTTTATATTTAATAGCTTGAGCTGAATACAATCTTGAGTATTTACTTGCTTGGGCAAGACTTGGTGGGTCAGGACCACAGTTTTTTATCATAATGAGAAAATAAATTACTTTCATTCTCTTATCACTTTTTCCTAAATGTGATTAATTTTATATTTAATATAGTTGCTTATGCATGCATGTAGATACTTTTGCAATGCAAGTACATGAAAGAAAAAGCCCTTGAAGTTGAGTGTAATGCAGAGCAGGGGTCATTCTCCGTGTCTTAAATTCCAGTAACAGAAAATACTACCATTTTGCCACAGGTTTCAGTGGCTCTGTTTAAGAAATAGATTTTTGAACATTTTCTTTGCAAACTGATCCCTAAGTGACTTCATATTTTCAAGTGATTGTGTGTTCGTGCATGCAGAATGTAATTATAATAAAATTTCCAGGGAAAAAAATCTAATTTGGGCTTACACAATTTTAATAGTTGTTTTCCAAAACTCAGCAGGAGAATAAGGAGCTATGACATTTTAGAAGTTAAATTTTAGCAGTTAATTATTAGTTGTGTGGTCCTGACTTGGTTCATTGTTAGTTGCAAATGCAAGATTAAATAAGCATCTTCTGAATGAAGTCAGCGTAGATCAGAAACATCAATTTATATGGAAAGATTAAGCTGTCATTTAAACACACAACACTTGTATTTCACATTTTATTTCAAGAACAAGATCCAAATACATTTTGTGCGTCTCTACATGAGTAGTATCAAATATGAATGCAAATAATTAGAACTCCAAGCCAGGGAGCATGATTCATATTGGCTACCATATTTTTCCGTAAGTTCATTTACAGTCGTTAAAGTTCATTAAAATTGGAAGGAAACAATGTCAGTCCCTGATGGCATTTAATCTACTGACAGTTCTTTCATCCATATTGTTTATGGAAACAGCAGCAATTCTGCTTGCTCTTGGTCTTTTGTATGGAGTTACATAAACTGTGAGCCTACTTCATTTTAATTTATGTAAATAATATTATATAAAATTCATCCTGTGTTATCATGTCTTTGTATATTAATAATAAACATTATATATATTTTTGTGGATTTATATGCATCCACATCACCTCTGAACATGACTCTTTTGGGAACCTTTGGCAGCACTGTAAAATAATATGGAAAGAAAAGGTGGTATCTTTGGGTTTGCTACTGGCACTACCAGATGCAGTCTCAGAATAATTAAGTAAAGAGTTTAGCAGATGTAGGCACAATATAGCTGAGCAGCTAAACCTTGTCATCTAACAAGCACAAGTAATACTTACAAGCAACTTTTGTACTAAAATCAGGGGGGTAATAAGGTAACCTTTTAAAAGGTAAACTTTCTGAAAAGCTGTATTTGTAACCTGGAAAAGCTGATGTCTCATTCCTACCTCTGCCTTATTTGGCAGGTGCCATTAAAAACTAAACAGAACTGGTATTTGGAAATGCTATTTAGTTACCAATTTTTTTTCACTCATGGTTTAATTAAGTGGGTAAAAAAATGTTGTACTGTATGTCTGTCCCACTTGTTGCTGGTCTGTAGTTCTTCTCTACAGCTTTGTAACAGTGAAAGGGAAGAGATGCAGAAGTTAGTCTATGGAATTAAACCTGGGATATTTCAAGTGTTCAGACACAAGAAACATGGTGAAAGAGTAGAACCAGCTCAAGAAAATAGATACGGTCATGTCAATAGTCAGAAATGTCTTTCCTTTCCTAGCAGGGACTCTGCTTCTCCGCATTGTTGCTTCTGGTTTGAAAATTGGTTGGACGTCTGTGTGTCAATCAAAGAGGATATGGGCTTGTAATTTTGCTGGCTTGATTGCCAGATCAAATGAAAATACTAAGGCTTGAATAGTGAAAACATACCTGTATGTTTTCATACAGAAAGTTTACATTTGTAATGACATTTGTTTGCAGCTGTCACTGAGATAAATCTGTCACTGAGATAAATCAGTTACTTCACACAGCACAAAATCACACTTGGGAACCAGCTTGGATTGCTAGAAAATCACTTGTAAAAGCTCCTTTAATTATATGAATTGAAATACTGCTGACATCTTCTGGATATCACTTTTTGTCTAGAAAACTTCATCAATGTGGCTACATGGCAGTGTTTCTGTGTATATCTCTTCATGCATCCTATTTGGGTTAGAGTTAATTCCATGATAAGAGGAAGTAGAAACATCCTGTATTTCTTAGTTCTCTAGTCATTGGTACTAACTCAAACTCTACTATGCAGTCTTGGAGCAAGATGTTTCTTTTAAGTAATAACTGTATACAAGAATGTTCATGCATTTTTGCTCCCTGCAGTGAGAGGCATATAAAAGGTAATTATTATTAGTTTGTCTTTAGTCCAAATCAAAGATGAAATACTGACATCTATCAAAGCAAGTATGCCAGGTTGTTTCTTTTAGTAGGCACTTTCCCTGCCCATGGCAGCGGGGCTGGAAAGAGATCTTTTTTCAGGTCCCTTTCAATCCAAACCATCCTGTGATTCTATAAGACATACTTTTTTTTCCTTAGCATTAGGAGCCTATATTAATGTTAAGGCCATTTGTATAAATCATAATTTAAGCAACTTAAATTTTGTAGCAAGAAGATAAGGCTTTTGTTTTCATGCATTAGTTCAAGGATAGCCCTGAAAAAAAAATGGGTAATAAAGATCATTTGGCCCTTAAAAATCAGGATGTATGGAAATCAAGTCATTGCATTATTTTGGGAGCAGGAAAATTGACATTTTTTGGACTAGAACTTTGAGATGGCTTAGATTGTTTCCTTTAACTATGTTGTATTACAGCTTCTTTGACAGTGCCAATCTATTTACTTATTGAAAACTTTGTATATATCTGCTATGATGATTTTTGTGTTCCCAATCTTTAATGATCACAAAACTTTCTGATGTAACAGTAGTATGTTAGTTTTACTGCTAATTGTTAGTTCCTGCTGTTCAAAACATGTATGTAGATAAAAATATATTAAGATGCTGCAGTGCCTATAAGCACTTTTACAATGTGGTCTGCAGTAAAAGCATGTTAACAAGGCTGTCTGAGGCTGGATGTTCTGAAAAAAGTCATACTGAAGATAGTGACATGGTTTAGTCAAAACAACTGCAACTTTGTGATTCATCCACCGATAAGTACAATTTCATAATGTATTTATAGTGAACAAAATGTTCTAACAATAAAACTAATGTGCTAATCCTTTGCTAATTTCAGAGCTTGTAATGCAGTGTTTACAGCATTAGACCATTGTCAGGAAGCTGTAGAAATAACCAGTGAAGATCATGTCATTCAGGTAGGGGGGGAAACTTTAACTATTTTATAGAATTGGAAAAGAAGAACCCCAAAGAGATCTTTGCACAGTAGTTCCTGTTCTATTTCAGTATTTTAGTTTTGTTGCCCATTAGAAAACCTTGTGGAATTAAGTGCCTCATTTTTGGATGATGCACATTGACGCCTGCTGAATAAGACTTTTCCTTCAGTAACTGTATTTAGATTATAATTTTCAGTAAAGTAATGTTGTCTATGGTAAAACCTGTATTATTCTCTTTCTGTACTTTCTGATAGGAGGTTACATATCGCTTGCTGTGTTCAGCTTCTTACTTGAATAAAATGTTTCACCATCACATAGTATTTTTATATGAGAAACACCTAATTGTAGGGATGTGTGGTTGTGGTTTTAGCCATATAACTTGTCACACTTTGATAGTTAAATGTGAGTAATTATCCTTTAAGTACATTTCTTTAGATACTGACATAAAGTACTTTTGTCTTGGCAGTATGTTAACCCAGCCTTTGAACAGATGATGGGATACCACAAGGGAGAGCTTATTGGCAAGGAACTTACTGAATTACCTAAAAGCGATAAAAACTGCGCAGATCTTTTAGACAACATAAACACATTCATTAAAAAAGGAAAGGTAAGCAAATAAAACAATCTCATTGCTACAGATTCTGCTTTATTTTTATTTATATATTTATTATTCTGCATTATTTTTATCACTCTAGGTTTAAGAACACAAGGTGTGTTCTTCATGAGTGTACATATAAGACCACAATTCTGCTCCTTAGATGTCTAAGGAGCACAACAGCCCATGTCACAGACAAGTGACTACAGATTTCATTAGCTTTGCTTTTAGGATCTGACTGAACTCCTACTGATCTGTTGGCTTAAGATCAGTATCAGAATGTTTTCTCTGTTTCTATTTTGCTTATAGCCCATGGAGTTTTTGTTAGTTGGAATGTAACAGTTTGTCCCTCAGTCAGTCTCTCAGGTGGCTGAATCATCCAACCACACTCTGCTCTGTCAAACTGCAGAGCCTTCACTGACTGCATACTTGAAGCACCAAAAAGTATTGGCACTCAGTGGGGTTTGTTTTTCTAACTACAGTTAGAATTCTATCTTCAGAGCCCTGTGAACTCCTGTTGTTGTGGTGATGGGCCTGGCAATATGTTCCCCTAATCCAAGCAACAGTCTCTTATCCCATCTCCTACAGGTTGCAGAAGTATCTTTCCCTGTCTCACATTCTGCTTCAAGAACTTTGGGGAGTTCTTGAACCTTTGAATCACTTCCAGCAATGATCTGAACTGGAGTCACTGTCTGGAGTTGTTTGCAGTTGACCTGCAGGCCACTCCTGCTGTGCTCCTCCTCATTTATATGGGCTGCCCAGCAGCTCGCACTGCCTACTCAAAGGTATCTTCCACCCATTTTCCAATTTAATCCTACTCTGCTGCCATGTAGTTCTCTCCTTAAAAATATTTCTTCTCTGAGGTTAGTTGAAGGACGTCTTTAGGTCAAGGACTTTTGAAATTTAGCATACATATTGCTTGGCAACCGACAACTTCAAAGCTGAATGGTGCTCAGTACAGTTTGTTTCTGCTGGTCCTAAGGGAGGTACCGTCTGGATGTGTTGCAACCACTGCCGCTTATGGTGGTACCTAGCAAGAATGTTTGTAACCCCTCTAAGTAGATGATTCCTGAAGTTCTTTGTAAAAGTTGCATGCACTCTCATAAGAGAAACATAGTTACCCTGTCCTTATGTTAGCAAATGACTGTTAAAGGTACTATTCTCTAGTAATAAATTTTGTACTATTTTAGAAAAGACAACCATGAAATAAAATGTAACAATTTACTATGTAAGGATTATGCAATAATAAATGAAGATTTGACTGCAAGCTATATATTCTTAGATGCTGTCTCTGTTGTGTGTGTTTCCTTAGGAATGGCAAGGAGTTTACTACGCAAGAAGAAAATCAGGAGACAGTATCCAGCAGCATGTGAAGATAACACCTGTGATAGGTCAAGGAGGGTAACTAACTTGTCCAGAACATATCTGCTTTCTGGTTTTTAGGGCCTTCTTTCTGCTTTCTCAATCTGTAAGTTTGGCATGAACCTCCATGTATTTAGCAGCTGGGCAATCCCCTTGTTTGTGTGTGTGCTTGCACATGCTCCCACCTTTGCAGTGTAGAATCGGCACATTGCCAAATTCAGCTCCCAGATGTGCAGGAGAATTCCTGAAGGAACAAAAGGATCAGGTGTCCTGGGACAAAAACATCACTGTAATGCTGAAGAAGTGCTGGTCACCCAGTCATCTCGCTGGTGTTGGGTTTGGTATCTGGTTTTCTGAGGGCATGGAGATCTCTGCTATAGAAAATAGCAGTGTATCACTTCACTTCTCTCTTTACCATTTGATATGGTAACAAGTGATTATTTCTGTTGCTAGGAAAATAAGACACTTTGTGTCCCTCAAAAGGCTGCATTGCACAAACGAAAACACAAACAGGTATTGTATTTCTTTCATGTGATAATTTTCATAGCTTTTAGTAAATAATATATTTGGCTTATCAATTTTTGCAAGCAGATGTAATCTATATTTACAATGAGATTCTCATTGATTGTTGGAGCAAGCAAGAGAACTTCAGCAAGGCTTGTACATGTTTGTTCTTAAATAAAGTGTAGCCCATGCAGCGCACCTGAGACTTCACACACTCATTAGAACAAGTGTTCTGGAGGGGTGTCATTCAAGCCATAACCCAAGTAAACCAGCAGCAGCAGCTGACCCAGGTGTCTACAATCCAGGCACACATCCACACCAGCTGGTCCTGCGGGGAGATGTTTGCTGTAATCTGCTCCTGGTGTCCACCCACTGACAATGTCTGAGGAAAATGATCATATCACATGCTTTGGCCCAAAAATACTCTAGTACATGCCCTGTAAAAAAGTCTGAAATTCTGTGAGCAAAGAGTGAAATCTGTCTTTAGCTTGTGGTCTGTAAGGGTGAAATAGGAAGTGCCTGGCAACATTTTAGACCAAGGATGTGCTTGGGAAACATTATATGTTTCCATATTGTTTCTGGAAGGGGTTATGTATCTTATTTAGACTTTTATGTGTTTTTCACCTCATATAGGTAAAGACACTTATGCAGAAAAAGTATTTAGAAAGTCACAAGTATGTCTAGTTGTCCCTTCTTTAGAAGAACAATACTGAATATTAACACATTATTGGAATACCACTACTACTGGAAGAATTTCATAGGTGGTAGTCTGTAAAATTTGCCCACTGAAACTATCCTCTTTGCATAAGTTTTGTGGAGGCAGGTAGTCAAGGAAGAAAACTGCATAACTTTTGGAAGAACTTTGAAGTTTTATCACTGAAAAGTAAGACTCATAATACTGTAAACTAACCTCATCTTTGAATTAACCATGGTTTTTAGTATTAGCAGCAAAGTAGTGACAGTCACAGTATTTTTCAAAATCTCAGGCTAGAGTGCAACTGAGTTTTGTAACAGAAGCAGTGATAAAGTTATGTATTCTAATGTATTCTCTTTAATTCATTGTTTAAAGCTCTTCATTGTTTTTTCATTATAGTTGCTTTGATTTGAAAGTGAGATACAATTTGATCTTTTTTTCTTTAAAAAACACAGCTGAAAGACTGGTACAGAGAAGTGTAGACATGATACTGTACTCTTTTTGCAAGATAATGAGTACAACACAATTACAAATTTGCAGCCTTCTGTAAAAAACAGCAGTAGGAATATAGAAAAAGTCCTTTTCTGGTTTTCTTTGCCCAGTTCATTGGAATATGGAAAAAAGTCCTTTTCTGGTTTTCTTTGCCCAGTTTATTGGACTGCCTAAGCCAATAAGAATCACAGACTAATTTATCTTGAAAGGGACCTTAAAGATCACCTAGTTCCAAGCCTCTTGCCACAGGGGACACCTTCCACTAGACCAAGTTGGTCAAAGCCCCATCCAACCTGACCTTGAACACTTCCAGGGATGGGGCATTTACAACCTCCCTGGGCAACCTGTGCCAGTGCCTCACCACTCTGACAGTAAAAATTTCTTCCTGATACCTAATCTAAACCTGCCATCTTTCTGTTTGAAGCTGTCCCTCCTTGTCCTATCACTAGACACGCTTGAAAAGCCCCTCTCCAGTTCTCTTGCAGGCCCCTTTAGGTACTGAAAGGTCTCCACGAAGCCACTTCTTCTCCAGGCTGAAACAACCCCAGCTCTCTCATCTTTTCCACATGGGAGGGCGCTGCAGCCCTCTGGTCATCTCTGTGCCCTCCTCTGGCCCTCCTCCAACGAGTTCATATCTTTCTTATGCTGGGGCCCATCCAGCGTGTCAACCACCCCACAAAGCTTGGGGTCCTGATGGTGCACCTGATCCCACTGTCCATGTCCCTGACAAAGATGTTAAATAATCTGGTCCTAATACAGACCCTTGAGGGCACCACTCCTCACTCCTCTCCACATGGACACTGAGCCATTGACCACAACTCTTCATTGGAACCATTCAGTCAATTCCTTATCCACTGAGTGGTCCACTTGTCAAATCCAGGTCTCTCTATTTTAAAGTCAAGGATGTGCAAGGAAGTATCAAATGCCTTTGCATAAGCCCATTAGAGACATCCCCTCATCTACCAATGCCATAACCCTATTGTAGGAAGCCACCAATTCTGTCAGGCATGATTGGTCCTTAATGAAGCTGTGCTGGCTGTCACCATCACCTCCTTATTTTCCATATTCCTTAGCATAGTTCCAGGAAGATCCGCTCCATGACTTACAGGGCACAGAGATGAGACTGATTGGCCTGTAGTTCCCCAGGTCTTCTTTTTTTTTTTTTTTTTTTTGATATTTAGAAATAAGGGTTTAAGTTCCCCCTTCCAGTCACTAGGAACTTCACGGGGCTGCCATGACTTCTCAAATATAATGGATAGTGCCTTAGCCACTTCTTCCACCACTCCCTCAGGACCCCATGGATGCCATAGGTATCTGTGCACTTGTGCACCTTCAGGTTCCTTAATGTTCTCAAACCTGTTCCTACAGTGGTTAGTTTTTCATTCTCCCAGTCCCTGCCTCTACCTCCTGCAACTCGGGCAGTGTGGCGGAGCACTGCCAGTGAAGACCAAAGCAAAAATATCATTGAGTACCTCAGCTTCTCCACATCCTGGTAACCAGGTCTCCTGTCTCTTCCAAAAAGGGCCCACGTGTTCCTAGTCTGTCTTCTGTTCACCAACGTACCTATAACAGCTTTCTTGTTGCTCTCGACATCCCTGGCCAGATTTAATTCTATCAGGTTTCAGCTTCCTAACCTGATCCTGGTGCTCAGACACTCTCTCTGAATTCTTCCCGTCCTTGCTTCCACCTTCAGTAGGCTTCTTTCTTGTCTTTAGTTTATCATGAGTATTTTGTTCATCCATATAGGCCTCTTGGCATTTCTGCCTGACTTTTCTTTGTTGGGATGCATCACTTTGAGCTTGGAAGATGATCTCTGAATATTAACCAGCTTTCTTGGGCCTCTCTTCCTTCCATGGCTTTATCCCATGGAACTCTTCCAAGCAGATCCTGCAGAGGCCAAAGTCTGCTCTCCCAAAGTCCAGGGCAGTGAGCTTGCTGTGTGCCCTCCTCACTGTCCTGAGGATCTTGAACTCTCCATTTCATGGTTGCTGACGCCCAGGCGTCCTTGAACTTCCCCTGCCCTATCAGCCCCTCCTTGTCGATGAGAAACAACGGGATCTTATGAAACAAATTTTATTCTGCAACTTGTGTCCAAGGTGACATTTATGTCTCTGTACTGCTGGCACTGATAGAAAGCACCACCTTCATTGTCTTTTTAGTATTCATTCATAAGCAGTACTGGTGAATTGGAGCACAAATTTGATAGTTCTGGGGAGCTTTACACATTTGGTATCCCAGGGAAATGGCCTTTCGAAGGTTCCTCCACAGATATAGAGGTCTGCCACAAAGGCTAAAGACCACAGCCTAAACAGAAAGCATGGTGTGTGGAAATGTAGGTCCCTTGGGGAAAAAACAAGGTGCACTCCAACACAGCTATGTAATTATTCTTGTTTCACTTCTGTGGTTGAAATACCTCCTGCCTGTAGGAGATTACTGGACACTGCAGTATTCCTAACATCCATGCCTGAATACTTGCAGCAGTAGAACATTTCTTTACCCTAAAAAAATTAGGTTCTTTTTCAAGCCACAGATAAATCTTCATGGCAGGATAAAAGGAAATCAAACAAACTATTTATTTAGTTACAGAGCAGTAAAAGCTGTCATGATTCAAATTTTGATGCAAATGCATTGACATAATTTTAAATGCTGGATTTCAGCATTCAGACAATGTATGTTGACTTCAAAACATCCTTAAATATTATGCATTGTTTCACCTTAAACAAAAGCAGATATTTGCCATTACCGACAGCTTCTGTAAGGGATATCATAGTATTATTAGGGATCACTGTGCAGAAACCTTCATGTATTTCTGCGCCAGATTTATAACATACAAAAATTTAGCATGCTAGATTTATGCATGGAAAAAATTTATGTAAGAGAGTACTAAGCATTTTTACAGTGAAGATTTATGAATAGAGATTGACTTTCATGTGACTATTTCCATGTGCTGAAGCCTAGGTAATTATTAATGCTGCTGTTGTCAATTCGAGACCTGGTAGGATTGAGTCCAGTGTTTGCACATTCATAAATTTAAAACAGAGGTGTTGTTTCTCTCTTAAGAACATATTGACCCAAGATTACTGTGTGACTGTCTTCATAACTTACCTTACACAGCTCTTTCAGGACATGGCCTGCAGAAGGGGAAGAGAGTATTCAGAACAGAAAAGTGGGTTTATTTTTTTTAGTAGAGCACTTGGAAGACTGTGCCAATGTTTCTGCCAGCTGTGCAGTAGACCAGAGATATAGATCCATTGGCTCTGAGAGAAGCTCCAGGCTGGGACCAGAACAAGCAGTTCAGATGCATTGTGTCACTGCACCATATCTGATGAGATTCCTTAATCTTACTCTGTATGGACAAGATCGTTTCTCTTTGAGTTTTTGCCAGGTTACAAGAGAAGTGTTTAAATTTATTTTTGGAGGAAAAGTCACTTCTTATGTTCCCTTGAACAAAATTTATATGAACATGAGCACAGGATTTCCCTCTCCTCTTTTTTTTTTCTTCATTAGAAAACCATATCTGAATTTTATGGGAGTTTTTCCTTTCCATTTTCTTCTCTTTCCCTTTCACCCTCTTTAACTGCTCCCCTCCACTGCAAAGAGGAAAAACGATAGTGTCTGCAAGAATGACAGAAAAGAGAATGTGTATCAGAGTAATGTGTATACAGAGAGTATGTCTATCTTCTCTAGTGAGCTGAGTAAAAAAAGTAATGCATTATTTTTAGTCCTTCTCAGTGTCTCTGTTAGCTCTAATGAAATATATAATGTGCTAATTTTAGAAGGAAGACTTGAGGAACTGACATTTTTGTTCAGGTTTCCTATTAACAGCAAAATACTTTCTTGTAACCGCGTAACAAAGGAAAGGGTGAAGTGATTAGGAGGTATTAACTGCCATGAATTGGAGGCTGCTTTTTTTTCTGAGCAGAATGGAAAAGCAGAGGAATATAATCTGTGTTATTGTAGTCCAAGCAATATGTGTAAATTTAAGATGATGGAAATATCCTATGTAAATTCTAAGAAAGCTTGGAATATCTGTTGTTGGAGCTACCGAAGTTCTCTCAGAAGCACAATAATTAAGATTTGTGTTTAACTTCTTCATTCATGAGAATGATTAAAAATTACTTGGAAATAAAGTTCCGATAAATGACCCTTCATTTGCCAGAGAGTTGTTTTATAACTGAGTTTTCTGAAGTCAAGTTTATTAGTGACCTGTGAAAGGATACATGCAAAATTAGCTTAGATAGTGCTAAGAAAATGGTTTTTAAAGTGCAAAATTAATATTTGGGATTTTTTTTATTTTTTGCATTTCACTCTTTCAGGTTCATATGCAATTTTGCACTTAAACAATACCTAAAAAAGATATCCGTTCTCTTGCAAACACAGGCATTAAACAGGAACTTAGTATAAAAAGCACTATTGTATCTGCAATTATCTGCATGACATATCTGCTTCCTTTCATATTATTTCTCTACATCTAACTGCACCTAAAGAAGATTCTTTGCCATACACCTTCTTTTTAAAAACAACTGAATGAAAAATTCTGGATAAGAAGAGTGTTGAATGTAGCCTGTTTAAGTATTTTTGTATTCTTCTGCCTTACATACATATTTTACTCCAATCTTCAGGTCTACAAGAGTCACCATGAAGAGAAGTACACAGGAGACAACTCTCAATCAGGTTAGAATACTTTTACTTCTATATGCTGCTGTGCTGGAGGTCTTGGCAGGGTTCTTTCCCTCTGTCCAGTCAGTAGTCAGAGCTGATGGTCAGTGACGGATGCCAGCTGCCACTGATGTTGCACCATGAATTGCATTTATAATCCATAATCAATAACCAATAATAATACAATCAACAATAATTCAGTCTCCTGTGCAGAGCTCTTGCTGCGCATTTGAAGTTAGGATGCATTGCTCTTCATTGTATTAAAACACTGTCTCATCCTGAGGCTGGTGTGCCTTGGCACCCCTTTGTGTTTGAAATGTGGAATGTGCTGATTTGTGCCAGCACACCTGCCCTAGTGTTTTCCAAGTTTAGGACCTGTCAGCAGGCCCCAGCACAGGGCTAAGACAGTTGTCTGAGGTGTCCAGGCCTGAGCTAGTCAGTTTGTCAGTGGTGAGTTGTTGCAGGATGTCTGCAAAACCCTTGCCCTGTGTCTCAGGTGGGTTTACTTACTTGCAGACAGCACATTCCAGCTCTCATGGACTTCTGCAGACAGCTTTTGACTAAAAGTGTGGAGCATAAGGGGATAGGTAATCCCTTCTTCCAGTGCTGTGTAGTGTTTGGAATAACACTTTTGCTTGAAGGAGGAGGCACCAAAGGCCAATTTTAAGCTTGTGACTCTATAATCTCAGCCAGACGCAGCACTGACGTCTTACTATGAGTGAACAGGTTCTCATGCACTATTACCTTCTGGCACTTGATGCTGTTCCTGCTTTGAAAGATGGACAACGTTGCTGTGCAATGTCAGGCAACTTCTGATTTTCACATGGGAAGAGGATATAACATACCACAAATGTTACACAATGACTGTTTAACATCTCCTGCTTTTTCAAGTAGCCCAGGATGCATACAAACCAACAGAGAGCTCTGTGATGCCAAACAGCAGTGGGCAGGGGGAAGAAGAGACAATATATAATTGGCTGCTCTCATTCCCATTGCTGCCATTAGAATTGATCCACAGTATTTTAAAATGCTTACTCCCCTGTCCCTGTAATAAAAGCAGATTTTCTTCATACTGTTTCTTTCCTGCAAACAAGAAGGTGAGAAAGCCTATGAATTAAGCCAAAGGACAACTGTTACTAGTTAAAACATTTTTACTAGCTTATTAATATTTTAGGTTTGCTCATTTTTGTGACAGATTTACACAGTACTTGGAAGCCCCATTCCATTGATGCCATGTTGATGACTAAGGTGCAGTGAACACAGACAAACTTAGAGCATGTGACGTAGGTTATCCTTCCCTGAGGTCCATGGCTGTGCTCCAAGAATAAATTTCCAGAACTTATCCATGGGTATATACCAGTATGTGATGAGCATAGAAAAGTAATCCATGAGTATTGTGCTGTTTGTGATGGTGTGATTTGTACCAAATCTGGATGATGAGATATTCTGCTCACTAGGTGAAGAAAATTTTTTTATTTAGGCATTGAAATATTTACAGATGAAATTGTAGAATGGCAGAGAGTAGCTTTTAGGTGCCTGTCACTCTTGGGGTGGCACTAGCAAAATTTCTGACTTGCTAGTTGGCATTTAACACAAGGAGAGTTGTCAACTATAGCCACTCACAGCTATGTTTATGTGTAAATCCTTGCTCCCACTCTAGTGCCTTATGATAAACTAATCCAAATGTTAATGCAGGAATGGGGTTTCTAAGAGGAGTACTATAAAATAAACAAATAAAATGATTTAACATGCATTAGTTATGCCCTGCTCTTAGATGTCAATAGAGGAAAATGCTTTCAGTTTCTCCAGTTTGGACTACAGCAAAATAAGAAGACCTAAGCTATCTTATAAATCTGTAGTAGAAAAAGAATTAAGACAGAAACTGTATTTCAGTAATTTTTAAGATGGGCAGACTTTTAATTCTGGAGAATCATATATTAACATTTTATTTTGCTAAAGACAGGCTGCCTACATCCTGTCTTGTGACATGGTCTTTATGTTGAGAATACCAATGTCATGATATTTCTGATTCTTCAGATGGTTTTATCTGCTTTTAAAAGCTTATTGTGGTCTCTGATCCTTGAGTGGCATTTCAGACACTCTTGCAAAGAGGTGAATAGATGCATGGTTGTTGTTTTTCAACAGAAGGGAGAACTGAAGATTGTAATGTTTTGGAGGAAAATTAAATTTTACCACATTTTTTTTTTTGAGGCTCTTTCCTGGCATTTCATCCAGCTTTTGAATTTGGCTGGATGTGATAATTTCTCTGCTTTAGCAAACATTAGTTTCAAGAATAACAGCTTTTTGCACGGTTAATTTTCACAGCAACCAAACTGCTTGTTTATAATCATTCTCAGCATGCTAGATTTTTCTTTAACACAGTGTACAAAAAATTACTGCAATAAAAGCAAAGCTGTCTGAGTCTGAATTATGCTTGGGCTCGAAGAGTGTAGACTGAGATGGGACTTTTCTCACTTGGCTAAAGTTTTAGGCTGTTAAACTCAGTCTTGTTCAGTGGCTGATGGGAAGCAAAAGGGCCTTGCAGGAGGGGTTCAACACACCTGCCTGAGACATCTCTCCTGAAGCAGGTTCTCTGATAACCACCTTAGACATCAAGAGCCTGCAAGACTGCTGCTTTAGGAAGCTAAACTTAGGTGAAGCAAGTCTCCTGTTCCATAAGGCATCTTGACTTCCTTTTGAAACACCTTTCCAGGTGACTTCGGACATATTGCTTTACATTGATAGACACTGAGTTCCTTGTTCTGATGTGCAGAGATTACAGTATTTCCCCCGCTTATGTCATATTGTTAAGATCATTTAATTAAATTTTCATAACTTTAGATGGAAGAAGCTTTGTAGATGTTTTACTTGATGCATTTTTAAAGCTTTTGTTTTGTATTTACAGAATCCAATTCCTACAAATGCAAGAACAGAAGGAAAGACTCAGTTGATGTTAAGTCAATAACATCTCAAAGTAGTGATGGTAAGAAAGTAAACTGTCAAGAATTATATATATTGATATATAATAAGTATATTATATATTTACAAATAAAGAAAGAACAGACTTGGCCTAGGCAATAAAACTGCAGAAGATGAACCAGATTCATAGCTGATTAAAGAGAAATTACTCCATCTTTTTATAACTGCTGCAAAATTTTTTTCTTCTAATTTACAAAACAGTGCCCCAGCCACGAGTACCAGCATCACTATATGATGCATGGCAGTGCAGAGTGCCTTCATAGAGAGGAGTAGCTGTGCCAAGGGATAGAAGAAACCTTCTAAAAGTGTGTGATGAAGTGTTAGGCCACCTCCCTCAGAAAGCTTCAGCCTGTGCTCCTGAACCAGTATTTTGGTTTATTAGTGTTGAACATGAAGGGATTTATTGCTGCTGGTTACTTGAGAGCAGTACTTCTACTCCTAATCCCATTTGTGACTGGTTGCTGGGGCTGGGACGGTGGTGGCAGAGATTATCTTCTGCCCCTCTATGTAATGAGGGAAGGACAGCTTATGGGAAGCAGGAATGGGTTTCATGAGACCAGTTGTATCACCAGGATGAGGGACTTACACTCACAGGAGGAGCCATGTCTGACAGAGACCCACTGCAATCAAAGAGCAACTGGCAGGTACTGGGCATGAAACATAATAGGTACAGCTTCATTCCAAAGTGAAGAACACATGGAAAATCTGATAGTAAAAGTAAGGAGTGCTGCCAAGGAGGTCAACAACAGAGCAAGAAATGAAACAGTAAAGTAAGAACCTGCAGGCGAAAATACAGAAGTGGAACATGAGGCTGGATTCTGTTGTGCTGTTCCCCAGCCTTCTGCTCTTTAAATGCTGCCATCTGATTTATAGTCTGTGGCTCTCTTGAACAGCAGCTCCAAGTTTACAGACCCGACGGTACTCTTCAATGGCAAGGATTCACTCAATGACCATAGAAGCTCCTATCACAAAGGTAAGTCCTGAACACTGACTTTTCCACAATCTCAGGAGTCTGGAGTTGCTCTCATAGGGAAGTATGTAGTTGGTGAACAGACAACCTGCACTTTGTATTTAACAGTATAATATAAATAACTTTTTTTTATCCATACTACTTTCTACATCTCATCATTGCATTCCAAATCCTAGTCATAAGAAAGAATATGAAAAAGGGGGAAAGCGTGCCCTTGTTAGATGCACTGCTGCTAGCAGGAAGGGGACACTGTTCTGTTGGGCTGTGTATGTGTAGGAGGATGTGCTTCTAGTCTCACCTTTGCTCTTGCTATTGATATTTATAAGATAGCACACAGAGGAGGGAGCACCTGCACCATGTTCTGTCTCCCCCACTTTCCTGCAGTATTTGTTCACTGTGTTACACAAAACTCTGTTGCAAACCAGCTGCATAGTCACTTGTAACACACACCAGGTATCTCCCACCCTCATTTTTAACTCTCTCCCCATCTGTTCTTGCTCTCATCAAGCACTTACTTTCCAGTACTACTGTGACTGTAAGAACTTTTCCTTATCCTCAGTCATACCTGCAGGGAGGCCTGTAGTGCCCTTGCAACAGCCCCTGATTGCTGGAGAAGACAGCACTGGGGCTTTCTTCCGCTCAGTCCTGGCAGGGCCAGGAGCAGCCCTTGCTGCTGCTGTGTCATTGCTGCATTCCCAGATTGTGGCTGAGGCACGAGGTGGGGTTCAAACAGCCATCCTCTTCTTCTACAGCTAAGCTCTTTCTGCTCTCTGCCCTTTATTTTTCATGGAGAAAACTAAGGCTTTACATCCTATGTCAGGATATCTGAGTCACATCCAGGAATTTACTTGTTTGTTTGGGTTTTCCTCTAGGGATTGAATGATTGCTTCAGAGCAGAACTGGATACGCTGAAGGACTGGGACATTGCTAGTTTTTGGTCCACCCACTTGCAACTATTTCAGATATTTCACACCCTTCTGCTTTCACTTCCCAGGAGTCTGACAGTTAAAAATAGTAGATGGATACCAAGAAATCTGAGCACAAATTTACATTTTCAGAGTTGTACTTCAAGGGTTGGGAGAATTTGCACTCCATTTGCTAAATGAGAATTAGCATAATCAAGTCAAGAATAAAGAGTTTGTAATAAGAAAAGAAAAAAGTGCCATTCACTTTTCTTTGCCTGCCTCCTTAATCTGCTTTCAGGTTATCAACATAATTAATGCTGCCCAGGAAAACAGCCCCATCACAGTAGCAGAGGCCTTGGACAGAGTTCTGGAAATCCTGCGGACAACAGAGCTTTACTCCCCTCAGCTAGGTACCAAAGATGAAGATCCTCACACAAGTGATCTTGTTGGAGGTCTGATGACTGTGAGTAAAATTAGTAAAGATTAAGTTACTACTGTAAGTGTCCTATACCACCCTTCAGTGCTCTGCTGTGCTAAAATGTCCCAAGCAATGGGAAGGGGATTCATCACCATTACACGTTAGGATTTCGACCTCTTTATCAGCAGTAGACACTAAGATGTAGTAAGATATGGCCACATCTCAGTCCATTGGGTGCATTCATCCTCATATATAAGTGAACACGGTTGCCACTAGAAATTGTATCATCCAGTCTGATTTGTCTCAGGAGATACTGAAGGAGATACCTTTTAGAAACTCTAGAAGCTTATATGGGATTAGAGGGATTGCTCTACAGCTGGTCCAGTGTAGGAGTGAGGTTGCTTTAATCAGGTTCTCACTTTGGTCCTGTAACACCAGCAAGAGACAGACTGTCTATATTTCATCAAGGATTTACTCATTTTTTAATGTACACTGAGCTAATTCCTGCCAAAATAATATAAAGAAAATGAAAAATAAATTTTAGTGGCTAATTTGAATGATGAAATCCTGCAGGTGCCAAAGAAAGGGTCAAAGAGGGCAATATACTGTATAGTTAATAATATCCTTCTGGAGATCTCATACCAGTCTTCTTGGGATCCTTTCATGTCTATTTTGAAAAATCTTAAAACAAGGATGGTGCTTATAACGCTACAGTAAGAGCAGTGGTTTTAGTACCCAGGAATAGTAGCTAAAGAGAAAATGCATGTAGTGTTTTGGCAACTAGTGATGCATGGTCATTCTCCCTAAAACTTATGATAAACTTGTTTTTTTTTCCAGGATGGCTTAAGAAGACTGTCAGGAAATGAGTATGTGTTTTCTAAGAGTAAGCCACCATTTTAAACTTCCTTTGCATGTGTGACTTCCTTTGTCAACGCTGCTGACATAGAGCTTCGGGCTTATTTGCAGTGGCATATATGCCTTTGGAAATGGTTGGCTAAATGACTGCAGAACAAGTGCTAGATTGCCTCCATTTTGGAGTTGAAGCAGGTTCAAATAATTAAAATAAGGCATTTTGAGATGTTAGCAAAAAAACTGTCAAAGAAATGTTCACTGATCTTTTTGGTTAATGTTCAAACGTAATAAACCATTTATATTATAGGCATTTACAGACTTCTTCATGTAAGGAAAAGGTTGTTTTTCTTGAAAAAGAGTTGTTTTCTAAATGGAATTCCGCAGGGGGTTGCAGTAGTGTAGGGGGAATAATCCAGAAATGTGTTGATTCCCAAATTCCATTTCAACAGATGTGAACCTGAGCCACAGTCACCTTCCCGTGCCAAACACCATCAATGATGTTCCACCCTGTATTGCACAGCTCCTAGATAATGAGGAAACCTGGGACTTCAATATTTTTGAGTTGGAGGCTGTTACAAATAAAAGGTACTGGACTCCTTGCCCTAGGTGCCCAGAGAAAGGCTGTTGATGAGCTGTAGCAGAAAGTGCTTTGCTCTGGAAAAACTGAAGCAAGACATAGTAAATCTGTGACAGCTGTTTTGCTTGACTTATATCCACTCTATCCAGGTGACACTGTTTGGCACAGTCTGATGTTGCTACATGTTAGATGTCCTGCAGATGCCTCTTTTTCCTGCTCATGTAAAAATGGTCATGCTGGAAAAAGCAAGCCTCTTCCCTCCCTCACCTAAATCATCCTATGATTTGGGAAGGTCTGAGGCAACTGTGGCTTTTGATTATAGGGATAAAAAAATGGAATGGAGGATAAACCAGTGATACGATCAAGAGACATCAGTAGTTTTGAGGTCATGCAGACTGCAAAAATAATCATGTCACCCACAGAGAAAAGTGGTTTTCATTCCAAGACACAAAGAATCAGAGACTATCCAGTCTTTTGTACTCTCTTTGCAGAAAATGGCGATTTTAGGAATGTGCCTGGGTTTAATCTGCAGATGTTGGGTTTTGATTATGCCTTTCGCAGATCAGAGGCTCTGCAGATCATCTTGTATGAGTGAGAAATATTACTGATGGACTCTCTCACAGGCAATGCAGCGTAAATGATAACCCAGAGTGGATCTGGATTTAAGAACCAAAAATATTAGAGGTTTTATATTTACTGTTTCACACATGAACTGCCCATCATTACACACACACACACACATATACACACACAGCAGTTTACATTTGATATTTGACCTTTTTTTGTCTTACGGCTTCTTAGTCTTTGGGATGTCTCCATGTCATGTTCAAAGACTGCTTTTCCTCCTCAGGAAAAAAATAAATGTATTTTTTTTGACTGACAGATACTAAAAACCACAAAAGACCTGGGCTTTTAAGATGTTTTTTCTGAAGCCACAGGAATTGTTCAAACTCTAATGGAACTGCACCATTTCCACAAAACATATTAAAATAAATGTCTAAAAGGATGGTAGATACAATAATTTGTAACCTTGGCCAGGCTTTTGAGAGGCTATAGATGTTCAATTTAAAAATGTTTAACATTCCCCACCCTTTTTAAGGTCTTGTTGTTTTCTTCATCAAATATATTGCTTTTAGAACAACACAAGTTCCTAATTTACAACAGTGCTTTTTTCTTCTATTATTTTTCAGGCCATTAGTGTATTTGGGCTTAAAAGTTTTTGCCCGGTTTGGGGTCTCTGAGTTTTTAAACTGCTCAGAAGTAACGCTGCGGGCATGGCTGCAGGTCATTGAAGCCAACTACCATTCCTCCAACTCCTACCACAACTCCACACACGCAGCAGATGTCCTGCATGCTACCGCCTTCTTCCTTGGCAAGGAGAGAGTTAAGGTAGAACCCTCACCTAGGAGTCCTCTGGGCTAGGGTTTCAGTGTGTTTACCATTTTATGTGTGTCATCCAAAAGTCACATGTTTAAATAATTGTCCTGGCTTCATAAACTCTCTCTGCCCTTGAAGTCTTCCTGTGAAGCCAGCAAGCACATACAGTTTCTCTAAAGTCTGTTTATACAAATTAATTTTTTTAAGTAGCAATAATGGGGGTGGGGAGGGAATCTGGCTCTTTTCTCTGTCTTGATTAGTAACACTCGTAATAAAGTTTTGCAAAAGCTTTGGAGAGGGAAGTGTGAGCTATTCTCCCTGATACCCAATGATAAGATGAGTGGGGATAGTTCAAAGCTGTGCCAGGGGAGGTTCAGACTGGACATCAGGAAGCATTTCTTTACTGAGTGGTCACAGGCTTCATAGAAAGGTGGCTGATGCCCTGATCCTGTCAATGTTTAAGGGCATTTGGGCAACAACATGCTTTAACTTTTGGTCAGCCCCGAAGTGGTCAGGCAGTTGGGCTAATGATCATTGTAGGTCACTTCCAAATGAAACAGTCTGTACCACTGTATTCAAAGATAAAAGGTGTGAAGAGGCAGAGACAGTACAGATGCATTCAGGCAAGCACACACAGAGGGAATCTCTAGATGATCTATCCATTAGAGAATTTCATGCCAAGATATTGCTTAGGTGACAGCATAGTAAAAAGCTTCTTTAAAGAAAAGAGTATATGGGTAGGGGTGGGAGTGAGAGTTTTATAGTAGTTAATTTGTGGGCACACTGAGTGGAAAATGATTGCAAGGAGGTAGGATCCTTACACTGAAGCTTATGTTTGCATAATCAAGGGTACCTAGAAATGATCAGAAAATATTTACCATAATTTTTGTGCCACATCATAATTTTTCTCTCTTCCTGTAGGGAAGTCTGGACCATTTAGATGAGGTAGCTGCATTAATAGCTGCCACCATTCATGATGTAGACCACCCTGGACGGACCAACTCTTTCCTGTGCAATGCAGGCAGTGAATTAGCTGTCCTTTACAATGATACAGCTGTATTAGAGAGTCATCACACAGCACTGGCGTTTCAGCTTACAACTAAAGACAGCAAATGCAACATTTTCAAGAATATTGATAGGTGTGTCTTCTGGCGAAGAGGAGTGCCCGTGTGTGGATTGCTTGTTTGGCAGTTTTAGTTTGGGGTAGAATGAGAGCCTACCTTCTAAACAAGAATATCTTATAGAGATGTTCAATAATCTTTTATGGACTACATTAACATCATCCAGTTGACAACCTCAAGACTGCATTTTGGCCCACAGCCTTTTGGTTGCAGGAGCCTAGAAATTACTTTTCTGTGGTATATTTTTCCACCCCAGCAGCTAGATGCTGCATGCCGTGTCTGCACAAGGTCCTATGCTTCCAAGCACTACTGCATTCACATGGGGCAGAACGGGTAGTGGCAGACCGACACAAAGTTCTGGGAGATCTGGAGGCTCCCTGTGGCATGCTGTAGCCTGGGAATTCCATTGCATGAACCTAGCTTTTGCAGGGACAAGGTGAGAGGGAAAGAGATCTGAAAGGGAAACAGCCTGACCCCAAACAGCGTTGTTTTTGAAAAACCTGAGCTTTGAGTTCCAAGCTAGCATACAGTCACATGGATGTGTTGGTGCCATTCTGGGACAACTTGTCTTAGTGTTACAGCATTATGAAACTGAGTTGTAAATTTTTACTAACCTCAGGGGATTGATTTTCATCAGGCAAAAATAACAGAGCTGGAGGAACCCAGAGAGGAACGATCTAGTCCATTCCTCCATCCCTAGACTGTTCCTGTCTCTGAAGGTGCCAGCTCACATGGTGAGCCCTTGAGCAGCATTTTGCAGCACTGCCTAGGCAGGTATGAGGAAAGGACAGAGCTCTGTCTGGCAGGCTTGTGAGCAGGAACTCTTTTTCTTTCCTAGAAATCGCTATCGGACATTGCGCCAGGCCATTATCGATATGGTTTTGGCAACAGAGATGACGAAGCACTTTGAGCATGTGAACAAATTTGTGAACAGTATCAACAAGCCTATGGCACCTGAGGAGACCAGCCCACACGTAAGTGCTTGGGGGACTTTACACCATCAGGCATTTCAGTTAGGTTCTTCCAAGACAACTTAAAGTATCATTTTCATTCCCCTTGATTAATTTGCATTGTGGTAATGCCCAAAATGACACAATTGGATTTGTGACCTCACACATCAAAGTTTGAAAAAATACTTTCATTTTCTTGTTTTCTATGTCTGGCTCTGTCCTTAGCTCATTTAAGCATTTCATTTATAAGCTTTGTCTTCAAAGCCATCTTGTATTCAGAAAATATGCAGGTGGGTGTTGTTTTACATGGAAAATTCTGTGCATAAAGCCAGGTTGGCACTTGTGCCTATGGTCCTGTCTCCAAACAGTGGGATTTGCCTGAGCATAGGGTTGTAACTGAGGAACCTACCTTGATGGTTTTGGGACTGTGTAATCTGGAGCCTTCGAGGCCTGAAGAATACATTCCTGAGACCTCTCCACTCCTGACTGTACCAAGAGATGGCCAGGCCTTTATTCCTGTCAGTTACACACCCTAATGCTCCAGCCAGGGTATGTTTCATAAGCTGCCTCTGAGTTTCCCATGCCCCTCTTACCTTCTTTTGTTGCCTTTCAAGGCTGAGCATTCAGGGCCTGACAGGGTTCTCCAGGGCAGTGTTACCTGAGGAAAGACTACCTTAGCCCACCTTAGTGAAAATAGTGCTTTGCTGGAAACACTGAAAAAAAAATCAGACAAAATTGAAAGTCAATGATACTAAAAATAAATAGAAGTCGCTTCTGGTAGTTATCTGTAACTGGATTTTTTGCAGTGTAGGGTGTCAAGGGTACAGAAATCAGTCAGGACTGGTAGGGTTTATGACTTTAGAGACAGCATTATGTCAGTTGAACTGAACTACTTCTAGGAACTGCTGAGCTCCACTCTCCCAACAGTTTGAGCTGGAAATCACAAATGCTGCTGAACTTACCTCACAATAGAAGTGCAGCACAGAACCACTTGTACTACAGACTGGTTGTTTCCCCCCAGTATTAAGTTGTTCTTTACTGTTAACAGTGGCTCTTTCTATTTTTGTCTTGAACAGCAGTTAAGGTGCAGGGTTAATTTGGCAGCTCTTTGCTGGGCTATCCATGCTGAAAAAGAATTAACTGCTAAACATAAAGTTAGAAGATTAGTGCCTGAACTGGCAAAAGTCACTACAAAATATCTCTCCATAAACCACAGCGACATTAATTTAGTTGCTGTGGTAGAAAGTACTTATATTCAGTTTTTGACTCAGGAGTTGAATTTAGCAGTGAAGGGAGAACATAATCACACAAATATTTTGAGAACAGCGTTAATGCCATGATGAGCTGAGGTGTAGGCTTTTTATTACTCTACAAGGAACATAACATACCTGTGCCCTTCTAAACTATTCAAGACTCAGAATATGATGCCAGAGTGCACTTGTAACAACTACCTTGTCACGTCCACCTGCTCTCCAGAGCAGTCAGTAAGCAGTTTGATATTCTACTGTCTACCAAGTAGAGACTTTCTGCAGTCAGTCTGCTGCCCTTGTGTTTTCTTAGTGTTAATCTCATAGATTACCTAAGACTGCACCCTCGCTCATAACTAAAACCAAAAATGATTCCAGGCTCAAATTTAAACACTCAGCACTGAGGATCATTTATGACCTAGCAGTTGGGGGATGCATCTGCTATCATGGTCCTCTTCCAAGAGGACAAGTCTAGGATACAGAGAAAGTGACTTCCTACCTGATAAAGAGCCTGTAGCTCTTTATTTTACAAACTTAGCTATTAATTCTCACAATCTTCATAACTGTAATATGTACTGGGGTTACAATTAGTTACTTAGCAAGGCTGTAGTTCTCAGACATCACTTTCTTCTCCAAATTCCTGGTGCTCTGCATGACATCAGAAGGCAGCAGACTGGGTGCCTGCTTACCGCCCAAGTGCAGTAGAGCTGATAATGACACCCTCACTCCTGCCAGCAGGGGATGTGGCCCCTGGTCACTGTAACCATCTCTGCTTTACAGAGTGAAGGCAGCGACACTGAATGTACAGCCAATATAAAGAATTTTCCAGACAACCAGACACTGATCAAGCGCATGATGATTAAATGTGCAGATGTAGCAAATCCATGTCGCCCTCTAGAGCTGTGTATTGAATGGGCAGGGAGGATTTCAGAGGAGTATTTCGCACAGGTACGTATACTTTTATGATTTGACCATTATATTATGTAAGAAAATGCACATCAGCTGCTGGTCTACTGTTCCACACAGGGTCTGCTTGGTGTGACCAGAGTCCAGATGTGGGGTTTTTTTATTCCCAGAACTGGCCCATCAGTTTCATGCAGAAGAATTCACGCCAGGCAGTTAGCTAGTTTGCTCACCATGAAGCTCATTGTACAGAATGGTGAAAAGGAAGTTTTACATTTTCAACTTTCTTCGTCTGGCCAAAACAAAATTATTTGATTAGTCTTAGTCAATTTAATTGGCTGAAATTCAAGACCATCACCATTCTAGCTTCTAGTCCCAATGAAGAAGCATGAAGATGCATGTCTGATGCAGCCCTCAGCTGAACCACTGGCATGGCCCTTTCTCTTCTAAGGTAGGACACGAACTATTGTCAGTGTAGGCAGATGAGTAGTAGAGGCACATGGCCAGTGTAAATACTTATGGCATGGGATCTCTCCAGACAGAACTGAAAGCTCAAGTTCACTTCTTCACATTCATTTTTTTCTGACAGAAATGTACCAGCTTCCTGAAAGTGAAATATTCTTTTAGTTCTTTACTTGAACAACTGATAAAAATCTTAGCTTTTTTTTTGCCACTAATGGTACAGAAATCAGCAGCTATGAGTGGAAAGGCAGAAAAGTGGGCATGCCTACCATACAAATTCAGATCATACATTTGATAGTTATTACTAAAAGAAAATTGTAGCAAGTACTTAGGACATGTCTGAATTTCATTTTAATCACAGTGAATAAATTCTGTTATGTCCTAAGTAAGATCAAGGATCACTTAGGCACTAGCCTACATGCAGCAATGTGAGGTGCTCAGAACTGTTCTGCTGTTCATTCACCTGCTAATTTTGAGGACTGCTCTGCTGCTAATTCCAGCATAGGTGCTCCCCATACAGCTTAAAATGGGGCTTCTTTTTGGTTTGTAATTTAGTTCTACGAAACAGCTGAGGTGATTTGATCCTCCATCATACTAAGTGCAACAAAACCAGCCCTGTTTCAGTTGCAGACACAGAGTTAAAGGGCATACCTTTACTTGCATTCATCTTATAACTTGATACCAGCAGAGAAAGTAGCCTCGGCAACAGCCTCTTCTTACTTAAAAGACAAATGGTTTGAAACAGCCAGTAGAGATGTGGAAAAATGGAGAGACCACTCCTCTGCTAAAGGACTCTGCAACCCAATTTTCCATTTTTTAGCTGGTGTACCCTAATCACCTGATTAGGGTGATTAAGCATTCTGTCTTGCTGGAGCTAAGTGCAATCACAGAACTACAAAAATAAGAGTACTTGTGGAAGGGAAGGGATGTTGATTTCAGTCCCTGTTCCAGATGAAATACCACACATGAAACTGAGGCAGTTCACCTCAGTGGTTCTAAGGTTTGTATCAAATCTCCTATTGCAATTCATCTAATCCCCTAAGCTTTGCTACTCCAGCATGGAAGTCAGGAAAGCTTTAGTGGCTAACTGGAGTTTTGTCTTCTTAGACTGATGAAGAGAAGAGACAGGGTCTGCCTGTTGTAATGCCAGTATTTGACAGAAACACCTGCAGCATCCCCAAGTCTCAGATTTCCTTCATTGATTATTTTATAACAGATATGTTTGATGCGTGGGATGGTAAGTACTTCTGCTTACTTCTTCTTCCTTGCTCTGAAGCAGATATTCCTACAGACTAAAATGACTCACCTCAAACTGGCCTGGAGTCCATTTTTTTGAGGGTCGGTACCTGTATATAAGCAGTACAGCACAGGATATCGTGCAGTGATACTGCTGAAACCTGTTTCACTGCACAAAACACACGCTTTATAAAGTTGAGCACTTACCAGGCAATCTACGTAGAGGAAGAGTAATGGCTTAAAAATAAGCTTTTTCTCATCTACTTTTTTTCCTTTAGCAACGTATTTCTTCTGAGCAGCAGAAACTAAGACCAATGTGGTTGCGTGTTAGCATAATTTAATAAAGTCATCCTGCATTAAGAAAGGGATTTTCTTGAAAGAGAAACACACTAAAAAAATCTTTCCCCTTTTAGTATTAGTTTAAGGAGCTAAAGGAACAAAAGAAGTAGGAGAATGCCAATTTCAGACGACGTTGGGCTGCTCTTCTGCCCATTCTGTATACATAGTACAACTGTTTCTCCTGTTCTTTCAGCATTTGCACATCTGCCTGTTTTGATGCAACACTTGGCTAATAACTATAAACACTGGAAAACACTGGATGATTTAAAGTGCAAGAGTCTGAGGCTTCCATCAGAAAACAACAACTGACACAAAATCAAAAAAAAGACCTCTTGCTCTACCAGTTTCACTGTGAATCACTTATGGACTCTTGGTTACAAAGGGGATGATATTACCTTTCCAGTGAATTAAGACTACGTAACAAGAAAGAAATATTTCATGTGTAATTTTTAAGCTTCTCTGAATTCTACAGAAAAATGTTTTTCAATGAGGCTATATAATCCACAGATGACTAAGTGCTCTTTGGAAATAATATTTTGTGGCAGCATATGTACTTCTGAAACTAATTTCTAATACTGAATATGCACTTGTTGAATCTTGTAGTTGATACAACTGTATTCACTAACACTTCACACAACTGTTTCTCAGACAGAGGGGCAATGTAGTCACCAGGAGAGTGAGAACAGCCTGACAAATAAGCATAAAAATTTCCCACTTATCTCATATAAATTTGTTCCAATTCTATCAATGTTGTTCAGCTCTCTGAACCATACTTCTAAAAAGAATATGCACAATAGAACAATAAAACCTCAATAAACTGGATATAGTAAAAAACTCAAAGCTGGCACCTTTTAAATCAACCTTCTTATTATAGAGATTCTCTCTCAGAGCACCACCTGTTCTTTCTTTTTCATATAAAATCTTGGTAGGAGTCAATGTCCCCTAAAACTGATCACATAATGACGGAAAATAAGCATGTTCTGTATAGCTGGTGCCATCCCCATGGTTCTCTGCCATCTTACAGACATTATCATGCAAGATCTCATCACATTTTACATGAAAACTATTGTGGCACTTGATCACCATCCTTTTTTTATAAAGTGGAGTTTGTATGCATGGTCATCACTTTTATTAAACTGATCTAAATTTTATGATATGTTCAATATTGTGCTACTTCTAGGATGAACCTGTTGCTTTTTAAAAAAAATTTCCAGAGTTATAATTTATAACAGCATTACAGATTTTACTGCTTTATCCTCCTAATAAACTGATGGTTTGTTTTGTGATGTAAAAAGTACTTCAAAGTATGTAAATAAGTTAGAAATCAAACATAGTTTTTCATTAGTTTTAAGATATGAAATTTATGCTAAGGCTTTCAAAGCACAAATGCATATTTTTGTACATCTCATTTAATCACAGGCAGAACATGAGTTCAAATTTTAGATTATTCAGTTAATAAATACGAGCAGAACTGCTGATTTTTAACACTGTGCACTCCAGGCTTCAGGCAAGACTGTCAAAGCTGTGGCTGCAGTTGAAGCAGCAGTCCACTCCCCCATGCTGTATTAAGAATCAAACTGGATAAAGAAAAAAAAAAAAAGGCAAACAGCATTGAGACTGCTGTGGTAACATAGTGACAATGCTGTTACTGCAGGTAGCTTACATAATGTGCCAACCTTTTTTGTATGTTTTGTACCAAGTTCTGAAACAAAAGGAACATTCATAAAATGTATGTGCAGAGAAATGTATATAAGCTATATTTTTGTTTAGAATTGTAACAGATCCTTACTTTTGTCATAGCTAAGGCAGGTTGCTGTGTATTAAATGCTGCGTTGTGTATACTTGAAGAACTGTGTTTCTGGTGAAGTGTGTTTTCCTCATTCTTTCCTATTATCTATGGCAACATTCTTCAATGGATTTTTATTCAGATTAGTTGAACCTCTGTTTTCTAATACTGTAAACTGTTTGCTTTTCCCATTTCTTTATTTAGAACTAGTGCTCTCGGTGGTTGTACCTTAACTATTCTGATAACTGAATGCTCACTGCAGCTTGCATTAGAGAAAAGAATTTCCTAAGATTCAAAGCTTAATTTGTTAAATACAGCAACACTGTAAGACCACATCCATGTAAAACATTTCAATTCATAATTTTTGTCACACTTCTGTCACAAGAAAAAAAAAATGTGAACAGTGGAAGGAATCTAAAAAATAAAGTTCAACTTGTGAACAAGAACCGAGGCCAAGGTGTTAATGTGGAATCAATACATTGTTGCAAGATCACGTGTTTCTTCCCACAGTCAGACTAAGAAAAAAAAGAGCAATCTCTGTGGAGATAGGTCCTCTTTAGGAGCAAAATAAATCAGCACAGATTAATTGTCATCTGCCAGTTGTGTCAGATCTCCTAAACTAGTCCAGTGACTAACAGCTGCTTGTTTCATGCTATTGTCAGTGCACAGATGTGTAAAACAGTCACCTCAGAGTTGTAAAAGTATTAAGAGTAGGTCTGATATTTACTTTTATGGTGTGAACATACAGAATTCTGTGTTATCGCAAGGTGGAAAAAAGTTTAAAACTACAAAAGTAAGAAGTAAAAATTCTCATCTGGTCACCATAATTCTGCTCATTGCACCTCCCAACAGCCAAGTGACAAACTCTCATTTAACAGAGGAATGGGACAGTATACTGTTACTATGTTCACTGTACGCTCGAAGTTCATTTGTAAAACAAAGAACTCAATTTAATACTTTCAACTCAACCATCTTTAAAGGAAGAGATCCTTGGGAGATCTATTGCCAATGGAGTGTATCTGAGAACAATGGCACTTCTGATAGATATAAATATTTATACATGCATGTAGGACTATTTAAGGATGAATTACATCCCTGTAAATTGCACAGTGAGTTTTGTGACAAGAACTGTTTAGTTAAATAGGTCTGTTTTCCTACCAGGTATTCACTTAAAAGCAGTCACATAAAAAGGAAACAGTTGTTCTCATGCTATAAGAGAGAATAAAAATATGAGCTTTCTTCTCTCTAGCTATAACTGATGATAGCAGTATTCTCTCCAAATAATCTAATTTTTATAAGCTTTCACTTTAAAGGTTTAGTAACAATGTGTAAACACACTTTATAAACAACTGAACAGTTCTCAGTTGAAACAAGGCAAAGAGCCGAAATAAAACTTCATCTCCCCAGCTTGTGCTGGGGAAGCCAAAAATGCAACGAAGACCAGCTGAAACGATGCAGACTTAACATGCCTTTCTCTCTCCAGTTTAATACCATAAAACCAGAAGTATGGTATCCTCAGGTGCAATCCAAATGCTTTTCCTAGGCTGGTCAAAAGAAGAGCCAATGAGCAAGGAACATGCAGTTCAAGTTTTAACACCGATTTAACCTTCCTGAATTGAAAGGCAGCAGTTTAACAATTTCCCCACCTGTTTTGTGGTTTTGAAATAAGTTATTTTGAATTCTCTACTCAAAATAAGGTTACCAATAGGTAATTAGTTGACTGAGGTAGGAAAAAAATACAGCTCAAAATCTTATTGTCCCTCTGCTCTACCTTCTAGAGAGTATGGTCAGACTCAAGAGGCAAAGCTTGGCTTCTGGGTAGTAGGAGGAAGGCAAGTGCCCACAGCCACTGGAGGAAGACAAGTCTAAAAGGCTCCTTGGTTTCTTCTAGGAAACTAGGAGCTTCCTCCTTTTCTTCTACTCTTGCCAGGATCTGCTTAGCCCTTTGTTTTAATTGCACTTACTGCAAACACTGTATCTTAAGTACCAAGTTACACCCTTGTAGTCTCTTGTACTGAAACCAATTCTTATAGATTCAAAGGGAAGAGATGGCATTCAAAAGCTGCACAAGACTTAGTCCTAAACCATTAAGTACTGGATCTTCTGAGTAGACCTGAGGACAGTAGCACCCACTAAGTTCCCAAATTCTCCCTTTCCCTAGTTCTTCTTGTTCAAATGGTAACTTATCACTCATTATCTCATTCTCCCTCACCCTTTCTTTTTATCAGTTCTGGGGTTAACTTTGCTTTTTTCTGTTGCTTTGTTTGCTTTGGGGTTGGTTTGTGGTTCTTCAGCTTTTGTCTTTTTGTCACTGTATTTTGGGGTTTATGCTGCAGATTTTTTGCCATGCCTCCTTTCTGCACATAGCACTGTGGATACCCCTAACTGTTTTAGTTATGATTCATCTGAGGATTTTCACAAATCTTGACATTCACCCATGTGGGAACAACATTAGAAACTATTTAATGAGCCATCATTATCTTCAGTCTTTCAAGAGAACACCATTTCTGCTGACAGAGTAAGCCAACATGCAAAATTCTCCTTTCAGAAGAGTAATAGCAACTAATAAAATTTCCAGTATAGTACATGACATCAAGTGTAAGCGTTACTGGTAGTCAGATTCCCAGTAGCTCAGACATTACCTTACACTCAGGTTTAACACACATCCACTTTACATATATGTAGCCTGTATTCAAGCAATTTAAAGTTTGAGCTGCAAATCACCATTTTGTGCCAATTTTTGAAATAGTGTTAAACTGCGGAGGCTAGATTCTCGTTCACCATCCTTCCACAAAATAATGAGGTGGTCAGCAGAGCATGTAGCCAATCCCAGTTCACCAAAGTACAGGAACATCTGCAATGAAACAATTATTATTACCATGATGCTTGCATGAGATGGTCAACTTGCTTAACTATTTAGTTTACAGCTGGACTAAACAAATACACATATCTGAAATGGCTTTGCTTATAGATAGGTATGCAAAATGACACTGTATACTGTACATTTGAGAGATCATAAAATCACTACACAAAAAAAACTCTTTAAACAGCACTTCATACTGCAAGATCTTTTTAAAATAGTACTAAAGCCTCATGGACAGAAAGCACTAAAAGCAATTTGTTCCAAGTCAGCAACAGAAGAGTGAATGACTTGTCTGAACTTTGATCTGGTTTCTTAGGAACAGAAGCCTGTTCTGTTCATTGGGTACACTGTCCCCTTCCCTACAACACAAGACTACTAGCACCAGGCCTGGAAGGATCAAAGAGCAAACAATTGTGACAGACATCAGCACATACCTGATCACACAGAGGAAGTCAAACATGCAAGAAATACAACACAGGAGAAAAGTACAGCAGCAGTGGAGGGATTTTGCAAGACCAGTGGAGCTGACAAGTCATGAGGTCATTCCTGACTTCTGAGACCTTCACAAGGCTGCCCAAAATTAACCACTAACTGCAGTTCAACACAATAGCCAACAGCGATGTCCCTATGGCATGCTCACAGTGCCCTGTCCCTTCATTTTCTTGAAGGGATCTGGTCAGGGAAAGCATTCAGGACAAGGTTTACCTGCTCTGGGAACAGCCACTTACTAGTTATGGAGTTCCAGTAGAAATAGTCTGCCAAACCCTCATTTTGGCCACCACATTTTCTTCCTCAACAGCTCCAGTATGCCCATAGTTTAAAAAAAACCCCATGATTTTCCACATGTAGAAGGTTGCAGGAAATCACATCCACCATCATCTCCATTACCCCTTGACTCTGCAGCATCCCAGCCAAGACCCAACATACGTCTCTCACTTTCTTATGCTGTGTCCCTCACTGAATTACACACTATGTCCTCTTTCTTAGATAGCAACTTTCCAAGTCAATAATAAGACCCCTTTTAACCATTTTTCAAAAGAAAGATAACAGAAAGGTTCACCACCTTAGCTTTTAAAGAAAAACTTTCAGGTTTTGGCAGCAGCAGTTCTGAAGTCCCATCAGTCTCATGAATACTTGCGAGCAAAGCTACTCCAGAATCACACCGCTCCTCTCTATCTGCCCTTCCCCCTGCTCCTTCCAAGAATGTGTACAGAAGTCCACTGTAAGAAAGTGATTTCTTACTCCAACAGATTGTCAAACACAGAAAGGTGTGGAGGGAAAATGCCATTTAAAACAAAAACATATTATATTAGGCATACAGAAGGACGGAATGGTAACTGATCTAACATTAAAAGACCTCCTTAATGCTCACAGCACAGAAGGCTAAGACATTACTGAATGTGTTTTGTTTTGCATAAGCCCTTGTTTAGATTGTGAACTTAGATGAAATCTGGGTCACGCATGTGGTTCCCAGTTGTACTGTCTGCAGTCTATAAAAGAAACCAAATACACTACCAGATTATCTGTAGCATGTATGTGCATATATGCACACACAATCCTCAGGCATCATTGAGCAAGCTCTCACTAGAATATTAAGTCAGTATGTATTACTGTTTTCATACTGCACTAAATATACCACACAATGTGCTCCCAGCCTCCAGACCCAGACAGTCAAAAGTTACAGCTTTACAGCTGTTTTCTCTAATTTACGCTGTCAAATTTACATTGCTTACTAACATTCACTTTTTCTTGTTCTTACTAAAGCTGACCTACCTGCACAGCTGATGAATGACCAATCAAATCCCCAACCAGCTCCAAGAAATACATAGGTGTATTCTCCTGCATCTTCTTGGCAGCTTGATTTGCCTGCTTGTTTGCCCTTCCAAAGCCCCACATGTTGAAAAACCCTGGGGGAAGAAAAGTCTCTCATTTGGTAAAAATAACAAATACAATTTATTTCCTCTAGCTGAAGAGTCACATAAAATCTAAAACCAAGACAGTCTACATGGCAAAATGACAGAAGCACTGTACTTTGCAGCATTTTTATATCTGCATTATTCATCTTGAGGGAGGAAGGAAACACAGCTACTTGTCCTAATTAGATATAATTTAGTAAACATGCTGAATTACACACCTGGATGAGACAATACACATATTTAAGAAGAAACACAAAGACTTCCTAAATGAACTAACCGAACAGCAAAGATAGATGCAGGACACTGATGTTCACCTTTGCTTTGTGCTCCTAAACTGTTACTTGTGCAAAGAGGAGAAAAATGAGGCACCAGTCTCTCCCGTATGTCCTGCACTACAGCATTAAAGTGTTGGCTCATTGGCTTCTTCATTCAGATTTAAAACTATCAGCCAAACTGGACTGTAAAGATAGTACTCCACTAGCACAGCCACAGCCAACAGGGGAACTATGCAATAGTACTGACAGAAGTAAGAAAGCTTGGTTCCGTTCACTGTGCAGTTCAGACTTTATTCCCAAACCTTCCCTCAGCCCCATCAGCACACAAAACTAGAAGTGTGCTAAACCATGGCCCTGGTGCAAGAGAGGTAACTGGTAAGATGAACAACCTCTCAGGGGATCCCTAGAATAAAAATAGAGCAAATCAACAGCAGCATCTCACTGGTTTCTTTCAAACATCTCGATTCACAGAAGTTATCAATTTCCAATGTGAAGCCAAACACCACCTGTCACTGTGTAGATAAGCCATCACCAGCAATACTGAAGACAGAACATTTCTGAAAAAAATGTTTCTAAATCAAGCCAGGCAGCAAAAATATATTTGCAAAAGTTACCAACAGGAGATGAACAGCCAGGTAGACAAGATACATCAAGAAAATTATTCACAGCTTGAATAAAAAAGTTCCTAAAAGAGAGCAAGTCTACTGCTGTTCCCAGTTCTTAATACTAATTATATTGTCCAGAGCACCTGTTTAAGGCCACAACTGCCAGTGTGCAGAGAAGTTGCTGGCCTGGTCAAAAAGTACCAAGCACTACAAGGGAACTCCTGTCACTGCTCAAGCATAAGCAGAAAATACACAGGAGACAGAAGCAGGGTCAGGCCACTGTGAATAAATATAGAGAGACTCTCAGAACAAGTAGAAATGAGACAAGGCAGGCCATCTGGAATTAAATATAACCAAGGATGTGAAAGACAACAAGAAGGGCTTCTTCAAATACATCAGTAACAAAGGGAAAACTAAGGATAATGTGGACCCGTTACTAAATGGAGGGGGAACCCTGGTAACAGAGGATGCAGAGAAGGCTGAGTTATTGATCTTTGTATCAGTCTTCACTGACAAGGCCAGCCCTCAGGAATCTCTGACCTGGGAGACCAGGTAAAGGAATGCTGGAAGAAAGACTTTCCCTTAGTCAAGGAGGATTGGGTTAGAGACCACCTAGAAAATCTGACATCCACAAGTCCATGGGCCCTGACGGGATGCACCAGGGCTGAAAGAGTTGACAGACACCATAGCAAGGTGCTCACAATCATCTTTGAATGGAGATCAGGAGAGATGTCTGATGACTGAAGATAGCAAATGTCAACCCAGTCTTCAAAGGGGCAAGAAGGAGGACCCAGGGAACTACCAGCCAGTCAGCCTCAGCCGGATCCCTGCAAAGGTGATCGAGCAACTCATTCTGGAGGACATCTCTATCCACACAGAGGACAAGAAAGTGATCAGGAGTAGTCAGCATGGGCTCACTAAAGTCATGTTTGACCAACTTGATTGTCTTCTGCGATGAAGCACTCTCTACCTAGATGGATGAGGGGAGAGCAGTGGGTATTGTCTACCTCAACTTTAGCACAGCTTTCAACACTGTCTTTCACAACATCCTTACAGGCAAACTCAGGAACGGTAGGCTGGATCAGTGGACAGTGAGATGGATTGACAACTGGCTGAGCAGCAGATCCCCGAGGCACAGGGTCTAGCTGGAGGCCTGTCACTAGTGGTGTCCCCCAAGGTTCAATGCTGGGACCAGTATTGTTTAACTTGTTCACCCATGACTTGGATGAGGGGACAGATGCCTCCTCAGCAAGTTCACTGATGACACAAAGCCAGGAGGAGTGGCCGATACCCCAGAGGGCTGTGTTGCCCTTCAGAAGGACCTCGACAGGTTGGAGAGATGGGCAGAGAAGAACTGTCTGAAAGTCAACAAGGGCAATAAGGTGTCCTGGTGGACAACAAGGTGTCCATGAGCCAGCAGTGAGGCCTTGTGGTCAAGAAGACTAGTGATATCCTGGGGTGCATTAGGAAAAGCACTGCTGGGAGCAAATGCTGGGTATGTTGAGGGAGCTGACCCTGCTGCTCTACTCAGCCCTGGTGAGGCTTCACCTGGAGTTTTGTGTCCAATTCTGGATTCCTCAGGACAAGAGAGACATGGAGCTCCTGGAGCGGGTCCAACTACAAAGATGATGAGGGGACTGGAGCATCTGGAAAGGCTGAGGGAACCGAGCCTGTTCAGCCTCGAGAAGAGACAACTGAGAGGAGACCTCATCAATGTCTAAGTACCTGAAGGAAGGGTGCCAAGAGGGTGGATCCAGGCTCTTCTTGCTGGTGCCAAGCATAGGAAAAGAGGCAATGGGCAGAAACTGCTGCACAGGAAGTTTCACCTGAGTATACAGAACAACTTATTTACTGTGCGAGTGACCGTGCACTGAAACAGACTGCCCAGAGAGTAATGGAGAGTTGTGGAGTCTCCCTCACCGGAGATACTCAAGTACCACACACAATCCTGTGCCATGTGCTCTGGGATGACCCTGCTTTAGCAGGGAGGTTTGACCAGATGACCCACTGTGGTCACTTCCAACCTGATCCATTCTGTGATTCTGTGAATGTCTGTACTTGAGGAAAATGCTGCTCTAACACCAGCAACTAGCCCTGAAGACTCCAATGCCCAGAGGTAGTATGCAAGTGAGGTTGTATACAGCCTCAAAGTGAGTCCCAATATCATTCAAAGTTCAAAGAGGAGATGTGGAAAACAATTCCTTTTTTTTGTGCCAGCTGCTCATCTGCAAGTTTTTCTAGATTTCTGCACATAGTTCTGCAACTATTTAATCTTGCATGGTAGAGGATTCAGCACTATTTGGTACAAACAGGGAAGGATGAAGGTTCATCAGGAGAGGTCCTAATTTTTGTTAAACTGGCTGATACAACTGCAAACTTTAAATAAGCTTATGGTACAGAACTGCTTCACCCAGACCTTTTAATATCCCATATCAGATTTTGGGGGGCTTGTATACCCATCCCTTCTTCAGTTTATCACCCAGACCTGTTATCAGTTGGTTGAACACAATATATTATCTCTTCTCTACAAAGCTTGAAAGCCTCTCTATTCCTATATGGTGAATATTGGGTCTCCTGTTATGTTTTGAAACGTTCTTTTCACCCCCCACTACTAGCAAACCTGTCGGAACTGGTTCAGCTGGCAGCTGCTGCTTTTCTCTGAGTTCCCAAATGCGCACACTGCCATCTTCTGAGCAGGAGATCAGCTGCCTGTAAAAACAGTTGATAAGCAACACTAGCATTGGATACTTATCTGTGCAAATCACCTTGTGATGTTTCTATAAAAGAGACAGCAAGTTGCCTCAAAGTGCATCTGTAGCAGAACAAACTATAACAGGCTTGTAGAATAGGTGGAAAAAAATAAACATTTTCCACCCCCTTTTAAAAGCATACCACTATGTAAAACAAAACATAAGTTTAGACTCTGCAAACACAGTTCGACTAAATGGTGTCCATAAGCTTATTTTCATTAAGCAAAAACCTTTTCTTACGGAAAAATAACAAAAGGAAAGGTACCCTATTTCATTACACACTTGGAAAAGCACATGCATTTACACAATCAAGGCCCCAATTTTTATCTTCTGATAGACTTTTGCTCCACTGAACAAGAGTATAAAGGGATCTAACACAACTACTATTAGAATATACATATATATATATGCAGCAAATTGTCCAAGTTGGCTCTCAAATCAAGATCCAGCTAGAAATTCATCACTAATGAACAAAGGCTGGAAGTTACTACTTTTTGTTAAAATATTTCAATTGTTACAAAACATTTAGTGAAAAATATTTACTGAATATGTCATATGCCTTTGCTTTATAGAAGTAAAATGCCATTAAGCTGTATTTTCACAATGCAGACAAAAGTGCTTTATCAGGTCTGATTTTGAAAATAGCTGAGATATTTTCAGCCTGTGTACCAGTCTGGATATACTGGATTATAGTTTTTTCCCGTTGAATTACAATGATGAATTTTCAAAAACCAGATCAACAAGCTCTACCTAATAAAAGCAGATCAAACTGCAGATAAGTCCCTGCCCTAGAAATTAGATGCAGCTTTGCAGTCTGTCTAGTCACCCTTTCAAGTTTTGCTTTTCTTTATTGCATTAACTAAATGTACTATGACTTGTACCTGTTTGGAAGCTTCTCGATGTGCAGCACAGAGGAGTCGTGAGCAGTTCTCTGGCAGGCAATCACACACTTCATTTGAAGATTATATACGTATATGCCTTTCCCAACAGCAGCAAACACATACTGGAAAAAAAATTTAATGGAACAACTTGCAGAAACAGATACTGAAAAATCATCCCACATGTAACAGATTTCCAGAGATACTGTGATGTCATCTAGCCTGCACTATCCAGCTTGTTTCTGTCCTCATGTTGCTGCCTTATCCCAAACATACGAAATCAGTAAGTTATATAAAAAAATATGGATTTTTTTTTGAGCAAATGTGCAATATCCTCCTATGCTCTAAGCAGTTATTTAGTGTCTGTATTTTTAACCTGTACCTTACCATCCAAGCAGTAATCAAGGATACCAACAAATCAATACAATTCTGCAATTAAACATTTACTTTCTTACACTAAAATAATGCTCTGTGTTTTGAAAAACTTTTGTTTTATCAAGAAAGCCTGAGAATACAGGAAGCTTTTGAAATTTAACTGAAGCCGGACAAGGAGGCCTTGTTCAAGTATTTCAACTCTACTGAGTACAGAAAAGGAACTCTCTCACAGGAAAGTACTACACAATAGTGCATTTTGCATTCAATGCTTTTCTTCAGAAGAGTGCAGGCATTCCATCCTACAACCATCATGACCCTAAAGCCAGAAACAGCTTATACATCTTTGGACCTGGACCCTCTTGTGACTTCTGACGATCTTAGAGTGGGCAAATGTACAATCATATGTATGTACAGATGATTAATATTCAGTACCAGGAGCGTGCAAAATACTTCCATTCAATACATTTTTGCAGTTTTGAACGTACCTTGTTTAGGTGATGTATGCTGGAACATTTCCCTGAATGGCCTGCTTCCACTTACACAACCCAAACATCAATGTCTCATAATCAGTTCACACTACACATCTGTCAATATTTTGTAAAAATTGTAACCCACTGTCTTTGACTAAGATTTTCTATATATATATTCAATGATGTTTTGACTGTTCAAAACTCTTTATCCAGGGTTTTGTTCAGAGTTTTGGCTTTTTTCTTATGCACATCTGCTGTGGAAGTACTGAAACTAAACAGATTTCTGATAGCACCATTATCGAATCAAGAGGAAAAATAACCCACTGAGTCATTTTGTATTATTTTCCTAGTTTTGTGTGAGCTTCAAATTCAGTGGCCTTCCACATCACTCTTCCACCATGAGTCACACAGTCTTACAGCTTTGCAAAATATGCTTTTCATGGAGCACTCTTCTTTTTTCACAAGCCCTGGCAAAATTCCGGTCATCTCAAACCCCAAGAAAATAAAAGATGATGAAGCATAAATTGTACATCTATCTTAAAAGGTAACTAAACACAAACACACGCTTATCAGGGCACCAGACGCACTCCCTAGCACTGTTTCCCAGTATTGCCAAACCTATACCACCCCATTTGTTTCTGAATCATGTTTTGCCTACAATCTCAGTGTCAAACCAGACACATGCATCTTCTCCAACCACCCAACTACCAAGCCTGGAAAACAGAGAAAACACATATTTGGCATTATTTTTTTTAACATGAAGAACAGCGTTCCACTTTTAGACTGCACGTAACAAAGTAATACGTTATAAAAATACATTTCTTCACCACTTTTTAAGTAGGACCTTTACAATACAGACAGTTCTGCCTTAAAACAGCTTCTATTTCAGGATTAACGCTAGAACCACCTTTACTTCTCACCATTCAAAACTCTCACGACGAATGAAATTCACAGCAATTTGTTTAGTTCAGTTCCACGCAGGGAAGAAAGCCTTCAGTAGCCTCAGATTCCACGTTCAATGTTATAACAACTTCTGACCTTCTCAAAATTCTTTTCCCCTCCCTTAAAACACATCTTGTGTAGCTTTCAAGCAGAAAATCAAAGTATTTTAAAGCCATATTATAGATTTCACCCTAAATAAAATTTGCTTTTGGCTCATTGTAGAAATAAGCATTGATAACACTGCAAATCCTACCTTTAGATACAACCACATCTTTTTTTCTGCCCACAACCCATAATGTTTCTCTCTCCAGGGTTTTAGGAATTCAGGCTTTTCCACAGCTTTTACTTTGTTATAGCTCATATCTCTGAATCCATTTCCAGGAATCCCTTTCTTAATCATTCCCCAGTAACTGACCTACGTGACAACTACGAAACGTCTTTTACATTGCCACTAACAGTTGGTAACATTTCACAAAAGTAAGTAATAACCTGACAACTTTTAGTGTTTGCTGAACAATAACTGGGTTCTGACAGAGTATTCTGATCAAGAACTTATGTCCAAAGCATTATTACAGTAGCCTGGATCCTGTATACATATTTGTGTATACAATTGAGTATGGCCCATCAGAACAGTAGGAGCAATATTGATTTACTATTAAGCATAGACATATGCCTATTCTTAAATTCACTCCATAGTACCTTCAAATATAAATGTTCGAAGGTGCATTATTGTGAAAACTGCATTTCCAGAAGAATGGAATATGAAAGATGTATGCCATCAAAACATACACCTCCTATTTATTTTTTTTGGTGGTACTATAAACAGCTAATAAATCTTTGTCAGTCAAAAAGAAATGCTGTTGTTGAAAGTCCATTATGTTAGTTCCCAATACCATCAACATATTATAACCTTCAGTTAGCTCAACAGCCAATATTTTATATAAAAACTGTTGACTGTATAAAATTAGCTGTGCACATTTAGAAGAAATCTCTCATATTAAAACAAGGAAACTGAAAACACAAAGCAGTTGGTCTTCTGTGGTAAGGTCATCCTAGCTTACTTGAATTAGTTTACTGTATTTAAAGCTTTTTACCTCCTCATCAGACGTTAGGTGTTGAACTGAAGTTTCACTTGGGCTTTGGGATAACTTTATTTCTGGCTGTACATCTGGATGGACAGAGGAGTCCCAGAAGTTGCATTCAGATGCCTGCTTTGTCCAGTCAAGTGCATCCCAAACTATTAGCTCACCTACGTGAGAGCCGGTCACAAAAGTCAAGTCTGCAGGGGGGGAAAAAACCATTATATTCCAAAGTGACATTTCACACAAAGTTACAACCCTAGAAAGGTAAGAGTGTTCACTTTCGTGTAAAGCTATGTACAATGTGCAGTACATAACTGACCGGACTAAACCCCCTTTCTTTGAGTAAATACTCATTTTATTACCTAGCACACCTCAGATGAGCAAAAGGAGATGAGCTCTCCTCAAAATTAGGAAGGAGAACATTCACTGACCACAGTGCACAGTACTGCATAGCAAAGGCAAGGAACACCACCAGAAGTATGTACAAGTACTTGAACTCCATTTCTACATAAAAAGCCCTTCTATTCCTTGGACAAGTGTTTGGACACCCCTCAGAAGCAACAAAGTATGTCTATGCCATAAACAGAATTACAGATCACAAATTAAGTGGATGGCAAGACTGAAAGTAGCTCGTCATGAATTTGTTTTTCATACCTGGGAAGGAACCACTACAGCAATATTTAATGCAGGTAGCAGATTGTCTCTTTAAGCCAAACATTGCTTGTTCTTCGTAATCCAAAAGGAGGCAATAATGACAACAGTTAAGCCCAGAAACAAGTACCATAGAATCCAAGTTTTCTTTTTTTTCCAGCTTCTTGTTACCTCTGTAACAAAGCCCCTTTGTGCCAACCAGGCCGACACAGATACACTCAAGGACAAATACTTTCTATTACACCAGTAATAACTTGTTCTGGATTCTGTGGGTGCTCCATAAAAAAAAAAAAAAGACAAGAACAGAGTAGAAGGGGCTGAATTTCAGGTAATAGCTCAGTATTGCCCTAATGAGCAGCAGAGACTGTATCATCTTCCAGACCCTCTACAATTTCTATGCAGGCCCACAACTGCACCCTCAGAACCTTCAGTTATCTTGGGACAACAACTGCAAGGAACACTGCCTCGCATATCCCATTTTAAGAGTCAGAAGGAGCAAGGGAAAAAGTAGCATTTTTAACTTTTTTAACAGAAAGAAGACCCAGAGCTCCATTTTCATCAAAGACATTACCTCTCTTCAACACTGCAACTTGCCTGGTTTCATCCCATTGTTAATCCATAAACAATGCAATTATATTTTGACATGTCACTACCTTTGCAGCTACACAAGATAGTACATCCACTAGTAAAGTAGTTTCACTCCAGTTAAAACTTTGGTCCCAAAAAAACTCCATAGGTTTATCCCAGTGGTAACTAACAAAAGCAGTAACATTACAAAACGACTCTTACCATTGACGCTGACTAATGACAAAATGTTATCCTGATGGTCAACAAGGCGCTTTACTTCAAGGACATTCCAACCTTCAGACTCATTGTTAGAATCAGTCAACCTAAAAATTACTTCAAAGAAAGAGAAATTGTCTAAATAAACTCTTTCATTCAGAATAAGATGGAACTATACTTAAATAAAACAGATCATTTTCAGACAGGTACAAACTAAAACATAAGTGAGACGAGACTTATGGTCACCATGACACCAAAAAATGGGAATGAATTATTTCAGTGTTATCATTAAGGCCTCTTACTACAGCAACTCTAGGATAAAACATTTCAGCCTTGTTACTCTGAAATTTATAGACCTGGTCAACATCAGAAGCTGTAGAAAGCAGAAGTGAAAAGTATTAGACATCTTTATGGATAAGTAAACTAAAAGTGAAACGTTTCTTGAGGACTCATCTCACTGAAATTCAAAAGGATGCAATATTCTCTAGTAAGACAATTGAGATCATCAGGAATTAAGACTTTATTTTAACCAGTCTTGGAATTTCTTTTCTATCTCAACGGTACTGCAAAAGAAGTGTGGGAAGTTTAGATGGAAGTTTGTATTGTATCCCTATGCCTAAACACAAGAGGACTATTCTTAATTTGTTCCTGATTCTTTGATCAAAGTATCAGGTTGCTAATTTTTCAACTAAGTATTTAATCATCTTGAGCAACATCTGCTTTTTTGCTGATATAATGCTCTACTTTTGCTCCTGGATTTTATTCCCTATTTTGAAATTTCAGTAATTTTACACAGCACTTACCAAAAAGACTCTCCACCAACAGCTAGCCAATTACTTCCAGTTTGCATACATAGATAATTCTGTCTCCAACTGAGCAAAAGAAATCATCACACTGTCTCATTATAGCTTCTGATCCTGGGATAAAGAGGCTCTAGTGAAGCCTAGTATCTGACAGCTCAGATAAGCAGACCCAGACCTTCTGCACTAGGACAAATGTCAATTGCCCCAGTCAGATCTGGACAGGTGGCATTAACACTGAGTGAGTTGGCGGAGGAGCTCGCCAAGCCACTCTCTGTCATTTATCATCAGTCCTGGTTAACCAGGGAGGTCCCAGTCAGCTGGAGGTTGACCAGTGTGACATCCACCTACAAGACAGGTCAGAAGGATCCAGGGAATTACAGGCCTGTCAGCCTGATCTCAGTGCCAGGGAAGGTAATGGAACAAATTATCTTGAGTGTGATCACACAGAACATCCAAGACAACCAGGGAACCAGGACCAGCCAGCATGGGTTTAAGAAAGGCAAGTCCTGCTTGACCAACATGAGCCATCAGTGTGCCCAGGTGGCCAAGAAGGCCAATGGCATCCTGGCCTGTATCAGCACTGCGGCCAGCAAGACCAGGGCAGTGATTGTCCCTCTGTACTCAGCACTGGTGAGGTTGCACCTCAAATCCAGCTGTGTTCAGCTCTGGGCCCCTCACTTCATCCAGAGAAGGGCAAGAGAGATAGCAAAGGCTCTGGAGCACAAGCCCTAAGAGCAAGGAGCTCAGGTTGTTTAGCATGAAAAAAAGCAGGTTCAAAGAGACCTCACCACTCCCTATAGCTACCTGAGAGGAGGTTGTGGCGAAGTGGGGACTGGCATCTTCTCCCAGGTGACAAGTGACAGGACAAAAGGAAGTGGTCTCAAGTTGCACCAGGTGAGGTTCAGGTTGGATATCAGGAAGAATTTTTTCACTGAAAGGGTGGTCAGGCATTGGAATGGGCTGCCCAGGGATATGGTGGAGTCATCATCCCTGGAGGTGTTCCAAGAAATGGCTGGACATGGCACTTAGTGCAATGGTTTAATTGGCATGGTGGTGTTCAAGGTTGGACTTGATATCTTCAAAGTCTTTTCCAACCTTAATAATTCCATGATTCTAAATATAGAAAAGCTTCATCTATAAGATTCCTCAATAAGATTAGTACTGTCTCCTCTTCGTAAAGAATGGAAAAAGAAGGTTGCTGATCACACTCTAATACCATTTACTTTCCCTATACAATTCCAGCAGTGTGTTTTTCACACACATCTCTGATAAGCAGCTGTTATAGAGGAATATGAACACTTCACATAAATGCAACATACTCACTTAGCTCTTTGCCTACAGCTGCTGCAACACAGTTTTTGGGCAACTCAACCAAAGCACTGATACCTTTGAAAAAAAAACAGGGGATAAGAGAGGAAAGGATAACCACTGGTTATAACACAGCAAACTGTTAATTCCTTATTAATAAAGTTCTTAACAATCTTCCTTCCACTTGGAAATTATAATCAAAACAGAAGCATATTGCCTGAAATAAAAGTTAAATGCCATCAGAATTGAATAGGTTATCTCAAACAGAGGCAAGCTCAGGACTTTTGGTCCCGAATCCAGCAGAATTCTGGACATCAAACTTGCAGTGAAACTGAAAGTAAATTATCTTTTTATTTTAAATACAGTTAAGATATCTATGTCCTAATGCTGGACAGTATTAAGGACACCATGGTAATTATTAAGATTCTAAACAAAGGTAGTACCAAAGTTATTAGATACTGTACATACCTCAATACACACAATTCTAAAACACTGTGCAGAGCCAGCAGAAGAAGAGTAAGGCCTAAGACGTCCAACTTGCTTTCTGTCTTAATTGTTAGTCTGTCTTAATCCTGCACAGAATTTTCCCCGTCTGTGCCACCACACCACTAAAGAAAAATTCCCCAAGGAATAAGCAATCTCTTTCCCCACAAAGGAAGCATGAGATTAGGATAGAAGACAAGGCCCATGCTACACATCCCATTGACTCCTTGTACCAAAGTTTCAATAGTACTTCATACAAAGCACCACAGCAACACTACCAGCTGGTATTTAGCATAATACTTCATAATATTTCATAATCAATACTTTCAAAAGAAGTATTAATATCCTCAAAGATTCAGAAGGCTTTGCCTACCACTACTCTATTCCATGACAAAAATAAGGACAATACTAGTTCCACCTTTATATGTGATTCACAGCTTTACAGGTATCTTGGTAAAGCACGGTAATAACATGTGACAATTTCCTTCTATGGACATACAAAATATAAATTTATTAATATAAAAGCATGATTGACATTGATATCTGATTACATTTATTACATTCCTATCAAAACCCGCATTTTCTACATAAAAAGTACTGAATCTTAATAATAAAAAGTAATCTCTACTGTTCTACTTCTACAAAGCTCACTTAGGAATAACAGAACTCCCACCTGATCACACAAAAAGCCAGTCAAAGAATCTGGTACATGTTACAGCAAACACATATAGACCAGCATCCAAGGTCTATCCCTGTAAGTCTAAGCTATTGTACAGTTACTGAGATTTGACATATCCTAAAATTCACACAGTACAGGAGACTAAAAGCAGTCTTAATTCTGAAACTATTAAGTCTGACATTTAAAAAAAGAGCGAGTGGCTCTAATAAATAATGTTATCATTAGAATTAAAGGAAATTTGCCAAGTTGGTTTTGCATCATTATACAGATCCATTTTACTTGCACTTTAACAGCTATAATGAGTCATTTACATTCTTACCTGCATCAGTAAGATGACTGGTCTTACACAAGAGATCTAATTTTCGGTTCCAAACACACAGATCACTCCCTCCAGACAACCATACATCCAGTCTTTGAAGAACTGTCAAACACTGCAGAACAAAAATCAGATATATGTCTCCTGCAAAAGTTCTACAGGGAATTTCTCAGTAAAATGATCATGAGCTTTAGTTAAATAAATCTGTTAAGTACTATGAAGCACAGTATCAAGGTATCACTTCCCTGAGAAACACAGATTTAATTACATGCTACATTTTTCATCAACAATGCAAAACCTTATTTTTTCATTGATTTTTTCCCTACTATTAAGAGTCAACAACTAATTTAAAGGTAGGTTGTTTTTTGCAACACAGTAACAGAACCAAGTCATACCAGTTACCTTTGTTCTACATCCTTTCAAAAAGAAAATTGAGGTATTGAGAGTCTGAAAAACACCCACTTCTCAGCCACTCATTATGTACCACTGCTTACACCAAACATTGCTGTTCATTTTAACACACCTGCCCATAGGACCTACAAAACAACAGACATTCATAGGGTTTCTTTAGCATACCTTTACAGTAGAATGGAAACACGACACTTTCTGAACCTGTCTGCCACTAGTGCAGTCCCAAACCTGTCTTTATTCATTAAGGAAACTGAAAGGTTTCTATGCATTATAAATATAACTGCTGTGTTTGTGACAGATTAGGAAAGAGGTATGCAGTGTCTCAGTATTCTAAACTCTGTCTTTTCAATATTTGGCCTAAATGGCATATTAATAAAGGTCTGTTATGGATTCATTTTTGTAGCAAGGACTGCACCTACTTGTGAGCAATAACTAGTAAAACTCCTGTGTAACCCAATTACACCTAGTGGGTATTACTGGCCAATCCATCTTGAGACAGCCTGCAGCCTGTCTCAGTGCTACCTTCAAAAGAAAAAATCACAAAAAGCTGATAGAAATTTGAATATTCTCTAGATCAAAGGATACAATAACTGTTCTATCAGCTGAGGCTGTTATAATCAAATGTCTTTTTTCTTCAAAAGCATCTGACGAAGAAAATGGTGCTATAGCTGTAATTTTGTGTGTGTGTCCATGAAGTTCAAAAAGTTTTTCTCCAGTCTGAAAAACAAAACCATGGAAAACTAAGTGTAAAACATGCAAAATGCCTACTGTAGCATAAAACATAGGTACCACATGACTTTTGAAAGCAAGAATTTTTAAGAGTCTCAAATCTCCCTTTCTAAAGTAACTTATGAATTTGCTTCTTACTACCTTCAATGCTATTAAAGATTAAATAAGATACCAAGCGTAGGTTTAAAGGACATAACACAAATTACTCTCAGAGTAAAAAACCCTCTAAAAGCCCTTAAGACCAAAATTCTGTATTAAGTTCATTTAATTTTAATGCAAATACTGGCCATTCACCCATGAACACTTTGGTAATTCAGATTTGTTGACAAACCCTCTCCTGAAAAAGTTTTTTTTTTTTAATTATTAGAAAAATTTGACCTATATTTATGGCAAACACAGTACTGCCAATTTCCTGCCAGCTTTATTTAGCATGTACATCATCTACAGATTCAAGATGGTGCTTTGGACAACCACAGCTACTTCTGCTGTGTTTAGAAGGCAAAACTCCACAAACAAACATAGAGAAGCATACTGGCATTTTAAACGTGCAACTAAAATACAGGGTTATCATAGCTGCAAACTTCTTTACAGTTGCAGGTTAACATTTTAAACTAATAAAAATCCTACAGAAGTAGAAAATGGAACTCAGTTCATAAGCTGAATATCTAAGTGACAAACTGCTCAGAACACTGGGTATATATATTCACATATACGGGTTTTAATATTCAAGACCCCTTTACTTTTCCAAATTATAGAATTAAAAAATCACAAAAGGCCTTCAACTACAGCAAAGCACTAATTAAAACTGCTCAAAAGAGAGAAATTTCAAGTCTCCCCTTCTGTATTTTAAAATTACACCATCATAAATGTCACTTAAATTTTTCAGAAGATTTTTAAAAAATTTACAGTCTGAGTTTTTTTCTTCCTCAATTTGAATGTTTGATACACTTTAGACAGTACAGCATGTCTCCCCTTCAGACTTCTTATTGAACAATGTAACTCATATACCAGACCTCCTTAACACAGGTCTAATGCTCATTCCTTCTACAATTTTGTCAATGATACAGAGACACAGAGCAGAAGACCAGAACAGCAGGTGTCACTAACAGAGCACTATTTCCATGATAAAACTAATGTCTTTGTAAGGTTTTCAAAAGTTACAAGATTTTTATCACAGCAAGCAATTAAGGCCCTGTTCCTGTACTGCATGAAATGTTGAACTTCTACTCACTTTGGTATCTTTCCAATAGAGTTTTGTGCTAGTTCACCATTTAGCCTAATCAGTTATACTACAAAGAGGTATTACTAGTAAAGCTACTGAAATGTACTTAAAACTTAAGTATATATAAAAATCCTGGCAGGTTTGGGATCTTCTTATATATTTGTTGAGTTACTAGTCAACATTTTGGTGTTAACAGCAAACACAGAACACACTTTTAAAGAGTAATTAAAGGCACACATTGATACACACTTCCGCTTTTCACATCATCATTTCATCTAAAATCTCTCTAAAATCACTATGTCTTCCCAAAACATTCTAACTTTCAAAACTTATCCTTCTCTTGAGTTCACACAATTTTTAATACCCTAACTCTCCTTTGTAAACTAAAATTTAAGAAGCTCCCTCCACTTGTACATTTTCAAACAGCTTTGCAGCAATTCTTATTTATTCTGCTTTTTCATTTCTAGACATTTCTAACTCCTCTCCATAACTTCTACCCTCTCCAGAACACACAAGCCAGCCCCCAAAAAATCACCTAACCTGAGCATTCCATAGACATACGATTCCATCATCTCCTGCAGATGCAAACCTGAAGAAAAAGAGGTAAAAAAACCACAACTGAAAACTTCAATATAGCATAATGTAATGGAAAAGTAGTAAACGGTTACGGAAAAAAAATACTTACAAGATATATCAGGCTCTGTCTTTACAGAATAAACATGTATTTGTAAATCCCAATTATAGTTTCTAAACTAAAGTCAGTACATTTGAATAGGTATTTATCAACATATACTTAATATAAGAACAAGATGTAGGAATCCCAATATGTACTATTATAAAAAGAACCCCATACAAAAGAACCAATTCTCTTGTTTAAAAATATGAGATCTGAAACACCAAATAACAGTGAACTCTAAAATCAAATACTATTAGTCAGAGTCAACTATAAGACATCTAACAAGTTACAAACCACTTGTCTGGGTTCAGCCCAGGAACTGAAACAGGAGCCAGGCCTAAAAGAGTTAACTGAGATATCTTGGCCTGCTAAGAAACCTCAATACCTGTTTTGCTAGAAGAACATTTTAGGAGCACTGGTTAATATCATGTTCTGTTCTGCTCACTGGACCAAAGGCCTTATTATAGAAAGAATAGGAGTAGTACACACACAGAAATAAATTAGGTAAACTAGACGTTTGAATAAGATCTAGAAGGCCCAGAGCCAGGATTTTGCAAGCTTGAAGAATTCAGGTCACCTAATTGAAGAGGTCAAATTGAGGAAGACATCCATGGCGACCACCATGGATGAAGGCTTGAGGTGAAGACCCCCACAGCAGAAAATTGCGCATGTCTGGGAAAGACTCTGCCCAGAGACCAGCCTACTTATTAATATGTATAATAAATGATGTAAGCATGTATCTAAAGTGTATAAAATGGCTTAGTTTTGCACTTGCAAGTCGAGTAAGTTTGTCCAGCACGAGCTGGCTTGCTCCCAACGTTGAATAAACAAATACCTTGCTGCTTAAAGACAAAAAAGTCCCTGAGCAGTTTCTCAGACCAATTTTTTGGATTCAGAACAGAGTAGTCCAGTATTTACCATTGTAATGTAGAGTGTGGCTTAAAAGAACTTCGAAGGGCAACACATTTAAGGTGCTAAATTTGACTTCTGATAAAAATCCACATGAAAGGCATACCATATGAGGAAAACACAAATTCCAATTAGCATGTTAATCTCACATGAACCAAGTCTGACTTGAATTCAACCTTTTTCTCTAGGTTAGAGTGACTATCTAACCATCTGCCTACATATGCTCCTTATAGGACATCTCATTCTTTTCCAGTCAAGATCACTACCATCTGTAACCCTGTCAGTTTCCTGAAGAAGGAAGGAATGGTCAAACGAGCAACAAAAAAACTGTTCTTAAAATGTGTTATGAACTCTGTTTAATTTAATGTATCAAATGCTAGGGCGTCACATGCAATTTTATTTCAGTCCACTTTTTGGAAGACTCTTGCTCAGGCTTAGTCTTCTTTAGTGATCTTCTAATCAATATGACCCTTACTTCATGTTCGAAAAGTACAAGAGCAAAGAAGAAAGAAAAAAAAAGCAAAAAAAAGCCCACCAGCTTTCTGTTACATTCATATAGGATTTATTTAGTACCTTCAAAAACCAATCTGAGAAAATTTTCCACTCACTGGTTTTAGCTGAGCCACTGAGAAAACAAGAAAATCCTTCTGCAAAATTCTCACTAAGATGATATTATCTAAAGACCTGAAGCATGAAATTTGGCTTACAATAGTTGACAAAAAGCACACAATGGAATAGCTGCAGAAACTAAATAAAAACATTTCAGAATCTGAGTAACAATACTAATTTTACTGAAAAGAATCAAGTGAATAATATTATCAGGTGTTTAACAATCCAGAAAATACCATATTCTTGATAAATAAAAACTCAGAATTACTGTCCAGTGAAGCAACTCTATTAAACTTCTCAAACTCTCAGAATGTTAACCAGCTATATAACTTACTCCCTATCCATATGCTATTTTACAGCCTATATTAAATGCAGCCACCCAGACTTTAGCTTTACAAAGATTATCATTAGTTTAGTTTCAGTAATTTACCTGCCATCAAAGAAAGAAGCCCAAAATGGCAAGCAGTTTCTTTGTATCACACAGCAATTTAAGAATACTCTGGTATTTCTACAAAAATCAATTACCTCTATGCAGTAAGTGTTTTGAGAAAACATACTTTGATAAAGAGTTATTTTAATAATTGGTCTGGGTCAAAAAGGACTGAAAAAAAGCCACAAGATTCTTTCATTTTTGTAGGAATTTTCTGGTGGACTACTACAATGCGGAAAAATAAACTTTATGGTAACACATGTAACTTTTCTAATATATATATATTTTATGACATTAAGAATAAAAACGGACACGCTAAAGATCCTCCATGGAGTCTTCTGTGAAATTTATATATAGAGATATTATGAATCTTATTAGAAAACAGGATTCTGTGGGCATTCCTGAATTGGAAGAGACCACCTGCATGATCTCCTCCAATCAATGTGAATGGGGAAGGAGAGAACCTTCCTTCACAAAACACCTGCTATACACTGCTAGGATTAAAACAAGCTGTTATCCATGTTAACTTTGTGTAGTGTATTGATGAATATATTAGAAATTCCCTTCTGAGTCTAATCCATAAAAGATATAAATTACTACAGCTCCTTAACAGAACTATTCTTGCCTATTACTTACATTCTTAATCTCTAAATGTTTTCTATTTTATTCTCCACATCAGCCAAGAGTCACTACATTTTATTACTGACTAAAGAATTCACCACCTTACTTTTAAGGCAGAAAATTATTTCTTCTCTTCTACGATTAAGTATAATTAAAGAATATGAAAGGCTAATTTAGAGAAAACTAGAATAGAAGCCAGGTTGTAATGCACAACTATCATAATACAATCTCTCAGACACATTTCCAAAGTGACAAAGGTAAATACAATGACTTCATCTCTGCTTATTAACTAGTTTTCCAGTTTTTAGATAACTCTGTCCTCGGAAGATAGATAACTCAAGTCTTCACAAGAATAGAACAGATAAAAATTGTCAGGGAATATACAAAAAACTGCACATATCTGAAAACTGACCGAGAGAAACAAAGGAATGATCAGGTTTCAAAGAAGTACAGCTTGGAAGAGAAATGAAATGCAGAGATTAGGCATGTGATGAATTTTGCTAAGCAGTCATTCTGAATAAAGTGGTGAAAATTTCAATATTTGAAAATTTAAAAAAACCCTGCATTAACTAAGGCTCAAGTGAATTAAGTACTATGGCTTTGGAAGAAAGTACAGTAGAAGATGGGAACGAAAGGAACAGCAACCATCGCTCAGTATTGTTGAAGATGTCACGGCTAATTGCTACAGTGTACCTAAAGGAGCCTATTACATTCTTTCATAGAACCAAAAGGTGAAATAACAGCTATTCTCAATTCAGAAATGCAAAACACATGTATCTGCTCAGAGCAGAAGAAGACACTACTGCATGTTGTCCTGTGAGAAAGAGTTCATATGCATGTACAGAAGGGAACGCTCAAATAGGAACAGACTAAAAAGAACATTTCTTCCCAACAAGTGACTTGGCACCAAGAAACCTAACTCATTCACCATTATTTTCTCATTAAAGTAAACCTTAAAAGAGAAGCCAAAAGACACAGTAACATACCAAGAAAAGGGAGTGTTCATCCCTTGCTTTTTTAACTCAAATTTTTCCTGCCCTTCCCCACCAAAAATAAAAAGGGAAGATTACAAATATTACTACATATTAACAAATATTCTCTGAAGTATTGCCAAGGACACTATGAAACAATTCAAAGTGGCATTTCATACCTGCAGTCATCTATTTGCACTAGAAATCGTACTATATCTTGATGACCTTTCAACACGAGGAGCTCCGTGTAAGGATTCCGTGTTTGTTCTTCACCAACTGTCTGTACAGAAGATTTCTAAAATTCATAAAAAATGAGTTAAATTTATTTGGTACTGACATAATTATTTTCATCAGGTCTTTGTAACTTCTAACAACCTAGACTCAGGTGTGAAGTTCCTGAAATACCATTTTGCCTGAACGAAAATCATTACAAAATATAATTTCTTATTATTTCAAGTAAATAATAGCTTTCTATTGCACGCATTTTAAATTATAATATGGCATTTTCTGTTTAACAAAATATTTTGTACTGCTTTAATTGCTGATACAGCATGATGAAAACCCAGTTTAGTTATGAGCTGTCATGTGGAGCCAGCTTCATGACTCAATTCACCATACACTCAGTTTTTCATTAAATTACACATCTTATGAGACGTTTGTGAATCTTTCATATCTTTCATCTGCTGTTCAATTTTAAAATCCTATATAAAGACAACATATTTAAAACAAATAAGAACAAATGCTGCTCTGTTACATAATATATAAATCATCCATTGCTACTCTATTCACAAAATACCAAAGCCAACCACTTAAAAAAATGTAGAGAACGATTAATCATTTTATAGAACAGCATTTGCAATTACCCCCACCTAGACTATTAATTAAAAGGACAATCAATCACTTGGAACAAGCTGATCATCAGGTAGGGTCAATAAAATATTGCACAGAACTGCACTTTCAAGGAATAATAGTTCTGCCAATCTCAATCATCAGTTTGCTTCAAGACAACTTTTTTGTAATTAATGTCTTACACATTCTGGAACAACTTACTGTAAGACATTATTTTTTAAAAAAACAGAACAGCTCAATAGTAACTCAGTGGCAGCACTCTTCTCCTTCTGGATTTATTTTACATGACAGTCAACATCATCTTACTTCCAAGACTGTCTCCCCTTTGAGGACTTCAACAGAACCTACACTGTAAAACAGTAACTAAAGAACACTGTACAGCACACAGCATACATGACAGGTAATACCACAGCAAAGACAAACACATTATCCTCAAAAATTTGAACATCTTCTTGCTAGATTAATAAATTATTTTCTATTACTTTGATATTGGTACTATGATACTATTCTTCATAAGCTAAGAATGACAAGGTGAAAAAATGGTGAAAGAAACCTGTGTTTATTTTAAAAATTAAGAGTTCCTATTTTTTAAATTAAGTTCTTGTGATTTTATCTCGGTTTTGTGCTATCTGATGCATTTCATGAAGTAACTGTTCCTCATTTTATGCAATCACGTGTGAATAGCAGTTTCCTTCTAAAATAATGCAAGTAGAATCTGCATGGCTATAAAGAAAAGCTGGACAAACATGAAAACCTGGAGTCAGCTGTCAAAGGTAATCAAAACATGCCTTAAAAAATGAGAGTTCTACATAGTCTAAGCAAATCTCAGTACATTAGCAATACTGTACCAAGGAAACAGACATTAATATTCAGCAAAACATAGGGTTAAATGAGAATTCTTTCTCTGAAGAAATCTACTTTTTTATAGAAACTGTTAACTGGACTCTCTTATAGCAATCCTGTTTTTAGAAGGGAAAGCTGGAGAGTGATGCTAATGGAATCCATTCCCAACTTGCATGTTTTTATGCAGGACCTGTCAGCATCACTACAGTAATCAGAAAAAAAAAAAAAAAAAAAAAAAAAAAAAATTAATCTGAACTTCATAACTTCCTATAAACCCCCATGATGTAAAGTGTTTAAAAGTGGGATTTTCAAATGCAATTCACCAAAAACATGGAATACAAGAGTTCACATACATACTGATTTTATGCACCGTGGAGCATGACAAATTAGCTACTATTGGCCATGATGCTCCATTTCCAGAACCACCCTGTCTAAGATGAACATCATGGCCATCAACTGAAGAGATTCAGGAGCTTGAGTCTAAATGACTTTCAATTCCACTGTAAAAATAAAAATGGGCATGGAGAAATTTACCTTTCATGAACTCAGGATAGCCTTGCTAGAGGTTTTCTCTATTCACCCAGTGCAATGCCACTCTACACATCTGTCTGAAGTCATAGCACGTGAAACAAATACCCTAAGTCCATAGCCCACACACTGCTATGGGCTTTCTTACCTACTTAAGAACTAGTTATGAAGATGATTAGATGAAACAATATTACATAAAGCGGGGGGGGAAGTTTAGAAACTAACCTTTAGCAATATCTGTTATTCAGTTTTTCCTCAGAGAAGCAAAATTAGTACTGTCATCCCACAAACCAGTGGTAACAATGGGAACAAAAGTCCTGTGGGTCAGGTTTAATCAAGCTATGAATGGAAGAACTGGGCCACATCTTGATTCATGTTCATGCTTTATTAAAACACGGTATAACTAAACTATAGCCAGAGTTTAAACTTTGTGCTATTTTCTAGCACATCTTACAAAACTGCATCATATTTCCCATCCTCCTTTCAAAAACAACTGCACACAAACCTGCTAAATATGACTGCAATGCAACCAGCACTTTGACTGGTGACAAAAGTCAGAGACATTCCCACACATCATCGTTCCAAACTGGCACAAATCCAAACTTCCACCAAAGTAAATACTGGTATTTGAAGTCATCTATGACACTGGCACACTTGCTCATGAACAGCAGCTGGAAAACAATTACTTCCTCATACTTGTCTAAATTACAAAAGCACTATGTGTATAGAGTCCAGTAATATTGTTAATTAACTCTTGTTAAGTCTCTGAGAACTTCACCAAGCTCTTAGAGACACGAAAATCTCAACAATCTCTCCCCCAAATCTAGTAAAACTCTTAACCTGAGTAGCAGGAAGGATGTCAGTGTACAGTGCACTACGTAACAAACCGTGTTTCATGGATGAGAAACTAAGAAGTGCTAGAAGACTACTACGAACTACTATAACACATAAACAAGAAGTTACTGCAAATAACAAGTCACTGCCTACAATTTATATCATCAGTCTGACTGAGAGCAGGACTTATACGCAGTTCTTGCAGCTACACAACACAGGCCCCGCCGAGAAAGGGGGAGGGAGTCGGGATGCTCCCAACAGCTCCCTGGCGTGCTCAGCGTGGGTGTTCTGCTCTTCACAGAATCAGCTGGGTTCAAAAAGACGTTTGAGATCAAGCCCAACCTATGACCAAACACCATCATGTCAAAGAGACCGTGGCACTAAAGTGCCACGCCCAGTCGTCTCCTGAACACCTCCAAGGACGGTGACTCCACCACCCACCTGGGCACCCCATTCTAATATCTAATCATCCCTTCTGTGAAGAAATTTTTCCTGATGTCCAACCTGAACCTCCCCTGGAGCAGTCTGGGGCCATTTCTGCTCATCCTGTCACTTGTCACTTGTTGCCTGGGAGAAGTCACCGACCCACACCTAGCTACAACTTCCTTTCAAGTAGTTGTAAAGTGATGAGGTCTCCCCTGAGCCTCCTCTTCTCCAGGCTGAACAAACCCAGTCCCCTCAGCTGCTCCTCGTAGGACTTGTGCTCCAGCCCCTTCACCAGCTCCACTGCCTTTCTCTGGACACGCTCCAGCACCTCCTGATCTAAGGGACCCAGAAATGAACACAGTACTCGAGGTTCGCTTCTGCGCTTCTGCCCTCCTCTCATTCTCCTCCACGAAGCCGGTAACCAGTTCTGTCAGCCCGAAGGCCCCGCAGGCCGAGAGCCGGCGCGGAGCACGGCCCAGACCCACCCAGTGGGAAACACCACGGCCCAGTGCATCCCGACCTCACGGCACTGCCCGCTCCAAGCCTAAGGCTCCGCAGGGAGCGGCCTCACCTCGGCCAGGCCCTGCGGCTCCCGGCCGCCGCCGATCAGCCACCGCAGCATCGGGAGCGGAGCCGGCCCGGCTTCTCCCGCGCCACCGCAGCGCTCAGGCACAGGCCGCTCAATCGAGCGCCGCGCCGAGACCCGCCCGCTGGCGGGCGAGGCCGGGCACGGCCGGAGCAGCCGATGGCCGAGCGGCTGCCCCGTGAGTGGCGGCGTGGGCAGAGCTCCGCACAGGTGGCAATTAAACATTTACTGGCGTTTTACCTCCTGTCAGGATGGCATAACAAACATGAGTAAACTCACCTGATTTGTTGTCCTGCTGCTCTTCCACAGAATCACAGGCTCATGGAATGGGCCAGGTTGGGACGGACCACAGTGGATCGATCTTCTGGTCCAACCTCCCTGCCCAAGCAAGGTCATCCCAGAGCACATGGAACAGGATTGTGTGCGGGTGGTTTTTGAATATCTGCAGTGAGGGAGACTCCACAACCTCTCTGGGCAATCCGTTCAGTGCTCCATCGCCCACCCATTGCCTCTTGTCCTATTGCTCAGCACCACTCGGAAGAGCCTGGCTCCATCCTTTTGATACCCACCCTCTAGATAATTATAGACACTGATGAAGTAATGCAGTAATCTTGGAAGCCTTTTTGAGTCTTAGATGAACATGGAGCAAGATCATAAAACCCATCCCAAAAGGCCACACAAGCCTCCATTCTCAAACAGACATCTGTGACAAAGAAACCCCCAAGGTGCACAGATATGTCCAACAGGCACTGCTCTGAGCATCTGAATATACACAGGTCATTGCCCTGCTGCTTTTTCACCCATGTTTTTTCAGAAGCAACACCACACAATCCCTGAGATTTTCCCTAGGGCAGGAGATTATAGTGCTTTTCTAAATTATAGGATCATAGAATGGCTTGGATTGGAAGGGACCTTAGACATCATCTATTTCCAACGCCCCTGCCGTGGGCAGGGACACCTTTCACTAGACCAAGTTGCTCAAAGGCCCACCCAATCCGGCCTTGAACACCTCCAGGGATGGGGCATCTACAACTTCTCTGGGCAACCTGTTCCAGTGCCTCACCACCCTCAAGTAAAGAATTTCTTCCTTGTATTCAATCTAAATTTACCCTCTTTCAGTTCAAAGCCACTACCCCTGGTCCTGTCACTTTGTGCCCTTGTAAAAAGAACCTCTCCAGCTTTCTTGTAGGTTCCCTTTAGGTACTGGAAGGCTGCCAGTAGACTCAGATCATTCTCTTCTCCAGCCTGAACGATCTCAATATTCACAGTCGTTCTCTGTAGGAGAGGTGTCCACCCCTCCTGAACTTCTATTGGTGACCAGCCTGTGTGTGTAAAGCATGGGATGCATCCTAGATCTAGGATGAAATGACACTATAGCAACATAAGTTTGACAAGTATTGGTGATGTGTAACCTGAGTATTACCACTTGTTAACTGATGTGAATTCTTTGCATCTTCACAACAAACTGAAGGTGATGACAGCCATAAACCAGTTTTAAAGCAGATGTTTATCTCCTTTAGCATACTTCTGCTTTTCCATTTCTGTTCAATTATGCTGATTCTCATCTCAGAGGTGATGTTCCTGCAGGCTAAGGGCAAAGCCAATGGGATATCTTTGGGATGCAGACACTCCCACCAAGTTTTCCACAGTAATGTTTTGCTGTCACCTATCTGCTCTTCAGTAGTCTCCTTGAATAATTTGGTATTTTCTCCAAACTGGCAAGTGTTGACGCACTTTGTTGCATTTCATTTATTGAACGGAAGGACTGCACAGCATGACACTACCTACAGTTGACCTGTAATCCTCAAATATGGTATTCATAGTGGTACCTCCAAACAGAAAAAAGAGTGGGAAGAGCACTTCCTACACCAGATGCGGGGACAGCAAATGCTGCTTACTCAGGTTAGCAACATGAGTAAGGTTGTTATTGTTTAATGCAGTGAGTAAAATACACTGCTTGACTTTACCCTCGTCATTTTAACCTATTCTGCTGTATCACAGTCCACACATCGGAAGAAAGAGGATAGAAAAAAACACAGTGTGGTACTATGCCAAACACCATGTTTGTAGATAAGTGCTGAGATTTGAACTTCATGGCAGCTTCAGAGGCTCTGGGTGTTGCACTGTCTTTGTAAAGACCGTGCTGGGATATATTTTTCAAGACTGGAAATGCACCAGGTTCCTGCAGGGTGAACAAGAAGACTTGCATAGCTTTCATAATGTATTAGCAAGTTTTTGGCAGCAGGGGGCTAAGGGATGGCTTCTGTGAGAAGCTGCCAGAAGCTTCCCCTTTGTCTGATGGAGCCAGTGCCAGCCCGCTGCAAGACAGATCCACCACTGGCCAAGGCTGAGCCCACCAGTGACAGTGGTAGCACCTCTGGGATAACATATTCAAGAAGAAGGGGGAAAAACCTGTGCAACAGCAACAGCAGCCCAAGAGAGGACGGAGAATATGTGTGAGGAACAGCTCTGCAGACACCAAGGCTAGTGAAGGAGCAGCAGGTGGTTCTCCAAGCACCAGAGCAGAGATTCCTCTGCAGCCCGTGGTGCAGACGATGGTGAGGCAGCTTACTGTGATTTGATTAGCAATAAATTAAACTAAATTTTCCACAAGTTGAGTCTGTTTTCCACATGACAGTGATTGGTGAGTGATGTTTTCCTGTCCTTATCTTGACCCACAAAACTTTGGTCATATTTTCTCTCCCCTGTACAGCTGAGAAGCAGAGTGAAAGAGCAGCTTGGTGGACACCTGACACCCAGCATGGTCAGCCCACCACAGATAAGCTTCAGGAGAGTGCTTTTCATCATATTAATTAGAACTGACTTCAGAATTCTACTTCTGAGCATCTTTAAATGCTTTATTTAAAGAATTAACTAATAACACAGTCTCCTTCCAGCACTTTTTCTCCATTTTCCACTTCGCTATCTTTTTAGGTTGTATGAATTTATGTATACTTCTTTTTTGAATACTTCTTGTACTCTAAAAAAACCAGTTTTTGTTATTTCAAACATCTAATGTACTGTACACTTCTTGGAATCAGAAGCAACCTCTCTGTTTCCCCGTATGGTTTGTACAGGTGCTATGTTTGTCATGTCTGGGTGAAGAGTGCAATCAGAAACAGCATTCCAGTTCCTAGGCCAAGATGCAACGTCTTCTGCAGTGTAAGGGCTTGTTGCTGTCAACCATCGGCAAAGGATTGTGCTCAGACTCTTAAACTATATGGAAATGATGGGCTAGTGCTAATGTGGCATTGCTTTTGTCCAGGCTTTTGTAGCCGAATGGAATATTTTTTCTTCCCACCTTCTAGCACGATGACTTTCCTTTTAACTTGCCCCAGTGAGATCCTGGCCTCTGCCGCAGTAACTAGGCATAGAAACTGTGATTGGGTTATCTCTTGCTCTCTTAACTAACATTTACAATGTGTCACATTAATTGCATACCTCTTATAAATTGCTGGAGCCTATTGCAGTTTCCTCAACTTATCACAGCTCAAATTTTTCTACAGATTTTATTCATTGAATAGAATTGCTAGAAACAACTGAACAATTTACAATCAGTCTTATTGTAAAAATTAGTTGGAGAGATCTTTACAAAGGAGGTAGTGGAAAACATTATTTTATTGGTGATTTCTCCAAATCAGACTGTGTACCTTGAAATATAGTTGTGATTCAGTTTCAAAATCCATACCTAATCCAGACAATATTTTCCTTCCTGTCTAATAAATATATCAGTTGAAAAGTGCCTGCAAGGATTTCATGCTCTGCCAAGATCATATACAGTCCAAAACACTTTACATATTAAAGAAACAAAGTTAGAAGCAGAGTAGTGCAGCCAAGAGATGATATTTCAGTGGACAGCATATGTTATAGTCCTCCACAACCAGCATATGTGTCTTAAAAGTGCATGCCACTGTTCCTTATATTCAATGGTGGTTAAATCCACCCCCTCAGGAAATGGCTAACTTTGTATTCCCCAATCCAGTGAGTGATACAGAAGCTCAGATATCCATTATTCCTGCAGAGAAGTTGTCCCTTCATTCCATGGACCCTCTTAGAGGTATGATGTGGCCCTGGGTGATGGGGGATAGCACAGCTAAGTGTCACATGCATTGGTCTGGTGCTTGAGTTCACTTAGTGACTGAAGGTGATTAAAAGAGCTGAGAAAAAAGTGGCCCCCATGGCTCTTGCTGGTGCTGTGTTACATCTGCAATGTGCCACCAGGGCATTCCTTCCAGAATCTGATGCATTTGATCACATCACCACCTATCTCACATCTAACCCTCAGGAGAGGAGTAGGAGATCATCCAGCAGCATCACCTGAGCACATTGATTTCCCTCTCCTGGCCTTAGTCCTGGTTGCACTAGACCTGGGATATTAGCTTGATTTAGGTAAGTCTGAATCTAAACTCTAGGAACTTGTGAGGGAATGGAACTTACACATGGTAATTAACCCCATGAATCCTAAGAGGATCTCTGCAGCTCCAGTCATGGTGTTATATCTGAGAGCAGAAGTGATTCCCCCCTGAAGAAAGGATCATCTGCTTCTGTCAAGAAATGTTGGAATTGTTCATGAGCCAAAGAAGTGTATGGGTTCACATTCATAGACACGAGTAAATAATTTTGCATTTTAGTAGTTTTTTGGGGGTGCAAGAAAAGGCTATCAGTCAGTGGTTTCATCTACCCTTGAAGACACATTAGAAATTCATGTTGCCCAATTATATGGGGTCACCTTTGCATGCTGTCTTCTCTCTCTGTTGATCAAGTGATCTATGATGTATAGAAATACGCAGTAACTCTGCCTCTAGAGACAGGCATCCTTCATGGTCCACCTTGCCACAAGGACAACCAAGTTCCCAGATCTCTGGCCCTGGAGCAGCTCACTAGGTGGAAGGATCCAACAGTAGGTACCTGAGTACTTTATGGTCTTATGACTGTGATGCTGCTCATCATACAAGCTGAGATGGAGTCACATAGTCCACTACTCCCATCCACCTTTCATGGAAAATTTCAGCAGATTAGGGAGAAGTGGAGAAGGGTATTGCACGGCTCCTGACCAAGGGAAAACTAAATGGAGACTTGGTGAACATCTCAAGAACATCTCCTCTCTCCCTTTGGCTTTAGATTTAACATCTTAGTGTGCAAAATGAGTATTCATTTCTCCTATCTGTTCAGATTCTGAAAAGTTCACCAAAAGAGCAGATAAATCCTAGTAGTGGGGAGAGGCTACTAACATGCTTTTAAGAGCTATCATTTGTATTTTGTTCTAATTTCTGGCAAAGATTCATATCAGTTCTTGCTTTTGTCACAGTGGGTTCACAGTCCCTAAATTAAAGTTGTGGAAAGACTTCCTTTTAATACTAATTTAATGAATTAGAGAAATTGTCTGTATATTTCTATTTTCAATGCTTTGATTTGCTGCTTTTTGCAGTTTATTTGTTCTTGAACAATCATTTTTCCCCTTCCATGAACTGAGACCTCTGCTTGATGTAATCTAGTGGTTTCTATGATATTTTGTGAATAAATACGCTTATTTTTATGTTTCTTCTGTTTGATTTACATTCATCTGTGAAAAATAGTGTCTTTTACAGGGCCATAATGCTGTGTTTCTCTTTGCAAAGCAAATTGGTTTGCTTCTTCAGTGCCCATTTCTTGTACTATGTTCTTGCTGAAGGACTAAGGAAGCAGGTGCCATAAAATGGAATAACACCTTCATGAATTTTTAAAAGTCTGACTGTACTTTGTGAAGAAAATGGAGTGAATGCTTTTTTTTTTATCTGACAGTACAAATCGCAAGCTACTGTGCTCTCAAGTGGAGTGTGATGGCAATATAAGCCCCCAGGTGGCATTCTAACCTTGTTTTTCTAAATCATTTGTTTTCATAAGGAATGGATCTGAATCTTTTGTTTAAAAAGAAATTTTCTTCGCCCTCATGGTCGATTTGAACAAAGGAATTAAAGCCATAAGCTGATCTCTTTTTTTTGAGGTTTCCATCTTGTACACATTTTAGGGATCCAAACGCAGTAGCCTCAAACCCAGATAGAAATATGAGAGATGTTTGATGCAATCATGTAAATTATACTGTATTCCAAGATATTAAGGTCCATAAGCTGATGATATCCTGCAACAGCTATCCAAAAAAAATACCATTTGAATTTTGAAGATCATGATTGCAGTAAAATACATTAGAACAAATTCGTGAGAAAAGTATGAATCCAATTACAACCTTACAACACATGGCTATTAACTGACACTGGGTTACAATGAAAACCAGGCAGAATTCAGTATGACTACATTAAGCCGATATGATTCTTGTGGGATTTCTATTCCCTTCCAGGAGTAACAGGTAGACTTCTGCAAAGAGCACAACTTGCACCTTTTAACTTAGGCACCCTGTTTAGGTACTGAGGGTGCTGATGGTTCATCTTCAGCTCCCTCTTTCACCAGAGGAGGGGTGGTTCCCACAGTGGTTGACTCACACTACCCCAGGTAACTCCTCATCTGTGTTGTTCCCTGTGAAGCATTTCTTTCTCCATCAGCTTCACGGTTCAAAGGCTGAGGTCTATGTCACTCTTGTAGTGTTTATTCCCTTTCAGTTATCTCATGTCCAGCCGTTACTGTGCTAGTGAACACCTATGTGCTTTCTTCCACACTGTCTTGTACATATAGGAGGAGTGCCCACAAAAAAGCCCTGACAGCTACCCCTCAAATCCTTTCTTCTAACTCTTTTTTGCAACAAAACCGACAACTTCCTTAGAAACCACTGGGCTAATGTGCTGCAAGTAGTCTTACAGTGCTGACCAAATCTGTCACCTAATTGTGTGCACCGTGGGCTGCCCCATCTGAAACTCTTTGCGACCTCTGTTTATATTTGGATTATAACATCTTTGAAAGGAAAACTGTTTCAGTTTTTATTTGTGTAGCACTCTGGCAAATGGGATCTTTGGCCCTCTTTAGGATTCCAGTGGGATAGAGCAGCATAAATACACAGTAATCATATTTAATAAAGCAAATGCATCTAATTTAAATTACTGCTTAAAATACATCGGTATATAATAGGTCATAAATAAAACCCGACCTACTCACTGCCCTGGATATCTTTCAGAGTGTACTTTAGGAGTCTCTAAGTCAGAGTATCATCAATCACAATTCCTAAAGCAATGAAACCCAAATTGCTGCAGCAGTGTTAGACTGGGTAACCAGAAGGCACAGAGGAAATGTTTGAAGTTCAAACTTTCATCTGTCTTTGTTGTGTTTCAGCCCTAAAGCTCTCAATGATCTTTCTAAAAAGTCATTTCACTATATTTTTATGAACAAAGTTGTAGTTTATACTAGTCACTAGCAGGTAGGATCTCGACTTTGAATTGGACAAATGAAAAGTTTCTTGAATTTGAACAGATTTTGAAAGAAAGCCATGTATGTTTGTTCACAAAGGCTTATGAACAACCCCTTTTAGACTGTCATGTACTGTGCATGTAACATATTTCTATTTAGTTGCTTTTCTATTTGTCAAACATTTTTCATCCTAAGATTTCTAGTGACATTTAAGTATTGCTATGCTTAAGTGCTACGGATACACTTACAATTTTAACAGCCTGTCCCCTTCACGGTAAGTGCAAAAATAGTCACAAGGTATTGTCTTCTTCCCCAATTCAGAAATGCTTGAGAGAATCCTTTGGCCTTACCAAAAAAAGAAAAAATTCCTCTTGAGGGGTAAAGTATAGCCTGACAGATGATCACAGTAAAGTTTCATGCATGTAGCAAATTGATCCAAAATGGAAAAAGCCTCACTGTCTTAGCCATAGTGAATACTATGTTGGCTACAGCAAAAGCCTGCAATACCTATAGCACATTAAGTCATCACAATGAGAGGACAGGTCACTTCTTAGTGCCTTCTGGGACCTTGCCAAAGAAGAAGTTGTTGAATGTCCTCTACTGTTAATTGTTTAATTCCATTGGGGTGACACTCAGTTCCTGGCCATATGAATACAGGGTGATGTGACTGTGCAACTAATCTCTGCGGCTGCCATAGTGAGATATTTATAGTACAGGTATGGATTTATAAAGACCAACATACAGTATGCTCAGCAAGACCTGACACACCACGTCAGGTGCAAGTTTAGTCCTCCACTCAAAAAACACTAATTCACACCCATGCATGGTCACGGCGTAGTCACCTTAATCTCAAGGCTTGTCACATCATATGACATCAGAAATTCAGCTCAACCAGACACAAGTAAAAAGGGAACAACAGCATTCCCTTGTGTATCATGGAGACACTAGAAGGAAACTGGAAACTGGGAACTGGGAAGGGTTTTTAATTAAAAGCAACGTTTTGGTCAGAGAAGCCTCCTGAGGGGCTGTGCAGTGGCACACAGGCAGTCTCAGAAGGGGCCTGTAGGCGCAGAGGTGGTCGTTACCCTTGGAAATCCCTTCCTGTGCTCCTGTCAGGGTGCACCAGGCTGGCACAAGACCACTAGAAATCTAGTTCAGCCATACAATTAAATGGGAATAAAAGATACATATACGTTGCTCTGATCTCTGGTGGTGATGGGGAAATTTCACTATTTATTTGACAAGGTCCAATCTAGCAACATGTTTCCATCACTTTTCCAATGTGCACTATCTGAATTGTGTTACCAAAATATTAAAAGTGAAGTCTGGGTATAAGAATGTTGCCCAAACACCACGTGAGCCACATGCCAACTGGATTTCATGCCCTTTCCATTATGCAAGAAAAATCTTCCTGCTCAGATTAACAGAATAAAGCCAAAGTCTTGAATATTATACATTATTTTATTAATTTATTCCAATAAAGTTACTGGGAATTTGGCAATTAAGTATCTGAAGGAGTAAAGGCTCAGTCATAGAAGACAATATATGATCTAACTGCGAAGGCCAGCCTCCAGTTAAGAAATACACTGGAGCAGAGGTTACATGAGCATCATATATTGAGGTTTTTTCTTTCACATTTCAGCCTGCACAGTTTGAAATAAAATGTCATTCAACTTTACATGATAAGTTCAAACAAAAATTATAATTGATGAGCCATAATGATTTAGAAGATTAACTAGGGAACAGTTCCTTTCTAAGCATACCATGGTTAAAAAATATTACTATGCTAATTCATGCTATATCATTAAATAAAATGATTTTCTAATTCTGAGTCCCGTCTCTGTATGAATCTACTGAAATGCCATGAAAAGACAGTGGTATTAGGCCATATCCTTTGCTGCCTTTTCATACAAATTCTCCGTTGAAGTAATGTGTAAGGTTAAGTCAGGAGAGGGCCCCATTTTCTTTGGCCTTGATCTCTTAAATCCTTTCACAATGTACAGCTGGAAGCTTAGAAGTGTTCTACAGGCTAGTTTTGTGACAGAAGAGTCTGGATAGTGTAGCATGGAGTGTCTGCCAGCTAACTTGCTGTGGTTGTATTCCAGGGCAAGTACAAGCAAATGCTGCATCTGAGCCGCAAGGAAAGTAGAGTGAGACTTGCAATCCTCCACTTAGTGTGCAAATGATTCTTAAAAGCCTGTCCTCTGATGCTTTTTGTGAAAAAAACGGTAAAAAAAGGGCACAAAAATTGTTAAGATGGTTGACCAGTGATACTGGGAGCCTTGGTACACAAAGCTGGTGTAAAAGGATCATAGATTTCAGGAGAATCAGTTTCCTTGAATAAACAAGGATCCTCAAAACTCCTCATCTCTCATCTTCCTCTTACAATAAGACGGGCTGTGTTGACACCAACACTGGGCCAGGTTATCTCTTATTTTTCAGTACCACATTCTTGAGTAGTGCACTGGTCTCCCCTATGTTCTGGCTTGAGGTACATTTTATAGGCTTTCAGTCCTTTCTGAACATTTTCTCTTCTTTTCTCCCAGGCATTCTTCCAAAAAAGTCTCTCTTCAGAAATAAAGTTTAAGCCAAAAAGAGCTACTTACTGTGTTCAGTAACTCATATCTTCCATGTGACACAAACTAGACCACTTCACACAATCATTTCTGTAGCAAGCCTCCACACAAGCTGCAGCATGTCCTCGTAAAGGCAGATGTTCTCCACGTAGGGATTTCATGTGACAGAATCTGGCATGCCTCTTGTGAAGCTACTCCGGGACTTAATTCACCTCCCTGTTCAAAAATGTTTAAAAACATACTGAATTTTCTCTAGCTGTGGCATCTATCCACAAGGATCATGGTGTGTATTTTTCTGCCAGATTTCAATAGCTGATCTGTTCATTCCCAGTCAAGTCACCAAAGTGAGAAACAAAATACTCCTATTTACTTTTCCATACTTCTGGACTATTCTTTTTCCTTTTTTCCCTCATCTTGGAGAGGGGCACTCTGTGCTGGGTTAGGAACTGGCTGGAGGGCTGGGCCTAGAGAGTGATGGTGAACGGTGCTGCATCCAGTTGGTGGCTGGTCAACAGTTGTGTCCCCCAGGGATCAGTGTTGGGTCCAGTTCTATTTAATATCTTTCTTGATGATCTGGATGAGGGGATCAAGTCCACCATTAGCAAATTTGCAGATGACACCAAGCTGGGGGGGCATGTTGATCTGCCGGAAGGCAGGAGGGCTCTGCAGAGGAACCTGGACAAGCTGGAGAGATGATCTGATTCCAGTGGGATGAGGTTCAAGAAGGCCAAGTGCCAGGTCCTGCACTTTGGCCAAAACAACCCCAAGCAGCACTACAGGCTGGGGACAGAGTGGCTGGAGAGCAGCCAGGCAGAAAAGCATCCGGGAGTTTGAATTGACAGGAGGCTGAACATGAGCCAGCAGTGTGCCCAGGTGGCCAAGAAGGTCAATGGCATCCTGGCCTGTATCAGGAACAGTGTGGCCAGCAGTACCAGGGAAGTGATTCTTCCCTTGTACTCAGCGCTGAGGTCACACCTTGAGTACTGTGTCCAGTTTCAGGCTCCTCAGTTCAGGAAGGATATTGAGGTGCTGGAGCAGGTCCAGAGAAGACCAACAAGGCTGGTGAAGGGACTCAAGCACAAGTCCTGTGAGGAGAGGCTGAGGGAGCTGGGGCTGTTCAGCCTGGAGAAGAGGAGGCTCAGGGGAGACCTCATCACTCTCTACAACTCCCTGAAAGGAGGTTGTAGCCAGGTGGGAGTTGGTCTCTTCTCCCAGGCAGCTATCAGTAAGATGAGAGGGCATGGTCTTAAGCTGTGCCAGGGGAGGTTTAGGTTGGATATTAGAAAGAAAGTTTTTACACAGAGAGTAATCAGACACTGGAATGGGCTGCCCAGGATGGATTCACCATCTCTGGAGGTTGCTAAGACGAGACTGGACGTGGCACTTAGTGCCACAGTCTAGTAACCATGGCAATATTGGATCAAGGGTTGGGCTTGATTCTATGATTCTATAATTCTATGATTCTGAGATTCTATACTCTTACTCTCAACCTTAGCATCTGGGCTATCCTTCCTGATCTTTTTACTATACTAGTGCTGTGAATTTTCACACCTGTTTATACTTCCTACAGACTTGTGAGAGCACACGTTCTGTGGCATAGTCTCACCTTGTCTCACTACTCATCTTCAGTTAAGTAAGGAATCAGAGGATGGTGTCTACCAGAGACCATGAGTAATTTTGTGAGAGGATTGTACTTGAGGGAACCTACATAAGTAAAAACTGAAATTTCTGAGATAACTGAACTGTAGGCTTTCAGGAGAGATGGTTTTAGCATTTTGTCATGCAGCATGCAGCCAAACAGACAAAAAGAGTTGTTACTATTTTTCGTAGGCATGAACTGTTTCTTTACAAGGAACCACCAGAGAGGCAGCCTCAGCCTAACTGAAAAATCTAGGGGACAAAAAAAATATGTTGCTGCCTTGGAGGTACACACAGCTCCTGTCTCTTGTGAAGGAATGGGGAAACACCAGGCCCATTGCTCTGGTTCTGCCTTTGAGGGCCTTCAAAACTGATGGAGGAGTGGTGCTCTTGGATAGATCAAAATGATGTGGCCCAGTGGCTTTGTTCAGCACTCTTGAAGGCTCAAGGGTAGTCTCCTGGGATGAGCTAGGGAAAGGGTGAAGGTGAGAGAGAATTGGCAGGGACTCACTCAGTCAAGAGCTTAAATAGGGAAATCTTTGGTCTCTTGCTCTTCTCTGCTAGGCATCTGTTAGACATGTTTCCCATCAAGAACTACCAAGGGTCTAAGTGCCAGTGAACCTTTTAAGAACAAAGCTCAGTAGCTTACATATTGACCAACCACACTTTGGAGTATTTTGGTGTGGGGTGCCACTTCCAGAAAAGCTGAGCACTGCCCAACAAAGGAGGGTTACCCATAGTTGTTGGTGTCCACTGTCTCTAGAAAACACAACTCAAGAGGGTTTTCTAAACAACCAAAATACAGGAATGGCTTTTGAAATATGTAGGCTTCCAAAGCAGACAAAGCAGCTCTGCCACTAACTAGCCAGCTTGCTATAATGCCATTCAGGCCTTCTCCAGCAGCAGCTTTTAAAGTCAGATTGTTGAACAGTTTCATTCATGGATGTTTCTGCAAGTGCTTCTTTGTGAATATGGGCTTGGAACCACCTTTTTTTCTTGTAGGTGTAGTTATGCCCACATGGTACCTTAGCTGGATCAATTCTGGATCCAAGTGAGAATTCAAGAGAAATAAAGGAAAAGCATAAGGTTGTTACAGGAGAAGCCATCTTCCAGGATTCTTTTGCCATTCAAGCAGCGTCACACACATCACCCTGCCTTTTGCTGTACAGACCTGAGTCCCTTCACAGCAGCAGCTCCAGTGAGCCAATGGCTGCCCCTTTTAATTCCTTCCACACACTCAGGGGCGCTTCCTCCTCCTTTAGGGTTGTTCTTGGGTTTCCCTCAGCAGAGTCTCAGATTTATAAAAAGAGTCTCAGGTGTTAGCTTTATAAAAATAAATAATTTAATAGAGTTGTACAACAGCAGATCAGCTCAAGCTGGGTGCCTCCAGGGAGGGACCCAGAACAAAGAAATCCCTGGACAATTACACCCTTACAATTTATGCACCTGCCCTTCATGCACTCTTCACATGCTTTTTAGTACAACAGTGATTTTTGGTCAGGGGTCTTCTAACACCTTATCGGATTCTTTCTCTATCTCCACATAGCCAGGCTGTTAACTGCTCTTACCTTGTCAAGTTGCAGCTGTGATGATGGCTGCAGCCTCCTTGTCTTCTGGTTTGTACTCCTTGTGCACTAGACCAGTCAGCACATCATAGAAATGAAAAAAGCCTTAGACTGGAATAAAAAAAGTCCTAGGCTGGAATTAGCAACACTTAAAATATTGGTGTGTTATTAATATTCTTCCCAAACCAAAGACAAAATGCAGCACTGTACTAGCTACTAAGAAAATTAACTCTGTTCCAGCAAATCTTTCAGCCCAAGGCTTTAGCAAATCCAGCTGTTCACACTGAGCAAGTAAAGCCAAACAAACAGCAGACTAAATCACACAGTATTATAATTCTGACTCATTCTATTTAAAACTTACTTATCTAAGCTAAACAACAAATATCTCTCAAAAGAGAGAAAGTCTTTTTTCTTAGTGCTCTAGCCAAAGAGCAGCCAGGGTCCTCAGCCTGCACTTCCTAGATATCCATCTGGATATCCATGCATATCCACCTGGTTATGCATGAGGTTATCCAACTTAGTAGTATCTGAATCTGATGATGTGGTTTTTCTTTTATTTCAGTGTGACTAGAACTTCACTTAAATTCTTCACAGAGTCAAGGAAAATTGTGTATGCATTTTTGGGGACAAACCTCTGCTTTTTTATGCAAGGTATTAGAACTCCTAAGGGTCAGTGTATGTTATAGAGAAGACTGGTTCCTAGGCATGTTCCTTGTCAACAAGGAACAAGACACTCAGCTCAATCTTCACACCAATGTGTTGCTACAGTTGATACCAACACTTTTACCACCTGCACTCTGGTCTCCATGGCAGTCTGAGAGTGAGATGGGGACTCAAGGTTTAGTGGATACATTTTTGCTTTCTCGGGTCTGGGTTAAGGACAGCCTTTTTGATTAAAACCCTTTTGATTGAAACAAAAAGGAGTTACTGGATTTATGATTTAAGGTCTGCATTGTGTCATACTCTTCAATACTGACTCAGGCTACTGCTGCTCTTTTCCCATAGCTGCGGGCAACGGGAAGTGTTTGCCCTTGACGCAGGCAGCCAAGAGGTACCAAGAGCTGAGCAAATAAAAAATAACAAATACATGAAGCCTGCAGGCAAGCATCCCCATCTTTGCCAGACACCTCAGCTCCTCTTGTCATCTCCCAAGTTAGACAAAGAGCCTGTCAAAGTCAAACAGATTGGTACATTCAACAAAAGCCCCTCTGACCCGCTGTCTTCTCCCAAGAGGATTCACCTCCTCTCAGCTTTTATCATTAGCACTCTCACAGCAGGCAGGGGGTCATTTCTAATTTGTGAATGCCCTTGGACCACAAGCTGGAATTTTTAATTTGTTTACCTTGCATATTAAACAGTACTTTCAAAGGTACTGTCAATAAATCCTCTATGAATCAGGATCTTCATTCCAGACCTTGTTGTTACTTTAACTTTTTCAATTTGTTTAGATAAGATTAAAAAAATTCCTTGAGGGCAATCTCAAGAGCCAAACACAGTGTCATCATCAAAATCCCCATAGGGCTGAGGGCAAACCTCTCAGGCTTTGTGACACAAGAGTTTGCAAAGGAGAAGTAAAACCAAGATCCTACTTCACATCAGAAGTGGGGACTCAATTTATAGGGTTGTGACAGTGAAAAGTGCCTCCTGGTAGAAGCTCACGCACATCTTCTGTCCATCAGGAGGGATAAAGGGGGCTGTGTCACCCTGCCAAGGGTACCCCCAGGAGTACCTAAACCTGTGCTATCAGTCCCCTACTTGCCACACACAAGGAACCAACAGGGAAGTCACAACTAGTTCATTAGCTTAGCCTTCCGTCAGGGCTTCATGCCATGAAGACAAGTACAGCACTCAAAGTAGCTGTTTCTCCAGCAGATTTATATCTTCATGAAATTTAGTTTGTAAGCTTGTCCCTCTTATTTCTTCTCCAGGAGAAAGCAGGAGGTTTTACTTACTTCTCAGGTTTTCAATTCACAAAATAGCTTTATTAAGCTTAAAGGTCAAAATGGGAAACATTTGCCTATGTTTGAATGTAAATGCATGACAGTAGATAAGTAGCCCTCACACTTTCTCCCCCTCTTTGGCTGATAGGTTGTGTTTCAGGGCTATTGAACTGTGGCACAAGTGTCACATTCAGAGCCACGTGGAACTCAGTAGTTTCACAGGGTTTGTACTAACCTTGCTCCCACTTTTAGCTCATGGGAGGTTTGCTCACATACATAGACCAGATCTGAGTTTCAGGACATCTGAAAAGATGGAACAAAACTAAGCTACTAAGTCATCTGTGCTGAACTTCTCATGTAAACTGTGTCAAAGCCATCAAACATTTATTAATACATAATCAAATGGTCATTTGAAAAAAGCACAGTCAAAACTGTCCCAGATTTGCTCCTCTTTAGTCTAAAATAAATTAAAAATTGTGGCCCATTTCTCAAGGGTGTGGAAATTAGAACAAATATATAAGGACCCAAGAGATCCCCACTGAGCACAGGTGAGTTAAAGATAGATTGGTTTCCTGGTCCTTCTACTCTGGTACATCTCAGTAAATTTCACTGGCTGTTTCACAGGGAGATGAAACAGGGAAAAGAAAGAAAATAAGAAAATAAAAGAAAAGCAAACCAGAAACTACCTTACATGACTTGACTTCTCCAGGGTAAGGGGTAAGCTGCCTTTCAAATAAGTATTTTTAGAGATTACCTTACCTCCTGAAACATCAAGGATACTCTATATCACAGCATGGGGAAAGAAAATGCGTTGTCAAACTAAACACAAACTTGAAAAACACTGTCAGCTGAGGGACACCTACAATCTCAAAAGATAGTTTACATTTTCAAGGAAAGATGAGACTTGTGGTAGCTGCTCTCACATAGGCAGCAATTGAGATAAACACCTCCTGGGCTTCCCCTGTGCTTGATCATGAGCAACTGCTGCAGTGGTCACAGCTCCCTCCTCTACTTACCCTTGCCTGTGGTACCTGAGTCTTCCAGGTACGGCTGCTCCACCATGGAGAAAAGTTGATTACATCAAGCAGACTGTCCAGTGTGGGTAGCAGGAGTGTGAAACAAAAAACAAAGCAAAAAAAGAGGCAAGAGAGGTAGTGTGTGGGTAACCTTGTGAGACCACAAAAGGCCATCTCTGTTCACAGAACGTCTCATCATTTGTCTTCCTAGCTGGATTTCCTCTCCAGTGCTCCTGTGTTCAGTGCCATGAGTCTGGGCACAGGGGTCATGCCCTGATGACGTCTTTGTGCACATGCTCTTCCATGATGTGTGATTCACTGCCCCGTGGAAAGTAAACGAGTGCAAACAACCCTCTACATACAACACAACAGCACAAGCAATGCCTTATGGCCTCTGTGAGTTGGAGTGTGGAGCCACACTGGTGATGGGAGCAGTGCCTCAAGGGCCCTGCATAGGACTTTCTTGCAAAGTGGTGCACTGGAGTGGAGAAACTGTGGCTACACCGACAGGGACAGCCAGCCTAACAGACTGAGCACCTTGAAAAGGACAGTTAGAGGACAGAAGAGCCCCTTAGACAATTAATTGCCTAAGTCAGGCACTAAGATGTATCACTGAGAGAAAAGCTTGTTCAAATTGCTTTCCTTGTGATTCATAAACTCTTCATGTAAATTCATATGTTAGGATGAACAAAAAATTAGAAAGCTGGAATAAGATTGCTTTAATTTAAGTAAGAAACATGGTTGTGAATATTAGGCCTTTACGCTGTTAGCAGTAACCCATCAGCTGTTAACAAAATCTGATATGCAACAGTTTTACATATCCCCTTGTGGGAGAAAGATCAACTTGCAAACCGCTTTATAAATCAGCCACACTGTTAGAGTTAGGCTACTGTATCTAAATGGCTTTTAGATATGCTTCCTGTTTTCAGCTACCATATTTACAAATGAAAGCTTTTTCAAACTACGTCTTTTAATATAATTTGCATATTTAGTAATACATTGATTAACATTAAACACGGATTATTGCAATTTATTTCAGAAACAGATGGGATGCACTAACTGAAAAGCCAGAGTGTTTAAACAGAGCACACTCCCAGGCTGACTCCCGATGATTGATGAATACAAAAACTTTATTAACTATCAAGAAAAAGTAAAAGGAAAGAGGAAAGGACACTTCATGCTGGCTTCTTTTCGAGCACTTCTCTCACTTGAGAGTATACAAACCTGCCATTAAGGGGACTTCAAATAAAATAATGCCATTCAAATATTTGCATGGCTTTACGCAAAGATCTGGCACAAGGAAGGAAAAAAATCTTGATCCTGGATCTCAGCTGAAAGGAGAAAAAACGTGTCCCAGAAGCTGGGGACTGGTCCCCCGCCTCGGGCTCTTCCCCCGGTGCCAGTAGGTGGCAGCCGCCCACAGCGCACATTTCCTGGGCACGGCTTGGGGTCTTTTCTCCGCTATCGCGGGAAACTTCTGGGGGAAAGCGGGGACTGTGGGGAAAACTCTGTCGGGTTTCCCTCTCTTCGCAGTGGCCTCACAGCACCTGGCTTTCAAATACCCTGCCTTCAGTTGGCACCTGATAGTAGGAACACCCTACAGTATGTTGTGGTGCTCACGTGTGTGTGTGTGTGTAAGTATGTAGATACAATTTTAACACAAAACCAAGATGCACATAACCTGTATAAGATGATCTACGAATCAGTCACATGTACCAGGATGTGCATTTTTTTTTAATAGCAAAATAAGCATTTACAACAGCAATGCAATATAAACAACAATTCATGTCTACAAATATTCTCCTCAAAGAGAAACCTTTATTTCCTAAAAAAAGTTGGCAAGTTTTCATCTTTATTTAGGAAAGTACATTGAAATAGACAAGAAAGGACTAAGCAGTGTCACAAGAGCTAGGTCCATTTGTAGTTTTCAAACATGACAGTTCAACATATGGCTGAGCCATGGAAGCATGGTACGAGAGGGATTACTTTTGTATGTGTCCTGCTTCTTACACTCTTTTAAGAAAATGTATCCACTGCTGGGCACTGATTAACCTATAGCCTGACCCAGTGCATTGGTTTGTATCTTATTTAAATTAGCTTTCTGTATAATTAATGATGCAGCCAATTAGTCTGACAGAGCCTGGAATACCATAGCTAAAATAAGCTTTGACACTTCAATAGATCTCTTCAAGTAGATTACATAAATGTCATTTCTATACTACCCATTCAGAGCCTTTCCTTTTGTTTTACATTTCTAACAGGAATGGTCCTTCCCAAAGCAGGCAATGGTGGTCTCCAAAGGGAAACGGTTTTACCTTCCCTGTTCTAGTAATTTTATTTCCAGCAGGGCTTGTTTTCCTCTCATGTAGTTGCATATGAGCTTTGCAATTTAGGATAGCAAAGGAAGGGGAAGCATCCTGTCCTCCCACATGCCCCATATTTCATACACATAGTCACACAAGCAGCGTATTTATGGTGTTTTCTTTCTAGCTGCAGAACGTAAGTTAGTGTAGAGCTGGGGAAATAAAGACTCTGTCCATCAGAGCACATACTTCATCCTGACGGAATAGGAAGGGCTCCCCTCAAGCAAAGCCTGAGACAAGAGACCTGGAAAAGGGAAGGTGATTTTATCTGGAGTTCACTGAGGGAATCTGCTCTGAAATTTGTTCCAAGAGAAGGGACAAAATCAGTGTACTCATGCTGGGATTTAACTCCCAAATCCTCAAATTTCCCCAAGCTCTCTGTGAACCCAGGGGAAATTAGCAGAAGGCCAGGGCATCCCAAACATAAACCTGTGTGCTCAGATCCACTGTGGGTCAAACCACCACTCCCATAGTCAGGTGTCCATGGGACAAGAAGACACCCCAAACTCCAGGAGACCAGCCATAGGTGGCCACAGGGGAAGGAAGTATTTGTTTTTTATCCTCCACTGCTGTTCCTCCTTTTCCGTCCTCTTGATTTTGAAGGGTCCTATAGAGGGGAATGGATTTTAACATCACTTTCTGTGGAGGAAATACGGAGTGCTGTGTATGACACAGGCATCTCCTGCACAGACCCCAGTGAGAACATCAGCCTGTCCATCTCTGTACCAGTGGGCATCCATATGTAGCACTGCTGGATATGCAGCCTGTCTTGGCCAGTTCATATCCTGCTGTTCGATCCCTTTTCATCTCCTTTCAACTCAGGCAGTAGATCATACATTGACTGCCTTACTCAAACCTCTTAATCTCTGATCACTGTTTTCTGCTCATTTATCTTTGTGCTGCTATTACAGTATGCAACTCTGGACTTAGCTTTGGGTTACAATTTTAGGAAAGATGCTGTGCACGACTGTATTTTCACTTAAATCTCTTTCAGATTAATTGACTGCTTGAGGTTACTAGAGTAAGTTTCTTAGCATCCAACTGAGAAAATTATCCTCAATAGGGAGTATTTATTAAAAAAAATACAGATAATTGATTCATGAGCTTTTAAAAACACACATGCTCTCTCAGCTCTGAGAAAGAAATTCTTTGTTAACATTTTAGGTTGCTGTGGCACAAAGCCAATGTTTCAATTACACTACAGAAAGCACCCAAAAATTACCAACACCTCTTTTCCCTGTCTTCAAACTTTTATTAAATACTGAAAAGTATTTAAAAGGTCAGTTACCCATTTTTCTACTATCAGGAGATTACTCTAACATGATGTGTTTGTCTCCTATTGTGACTAGAGAAAATCCCCCTGTATCCAGTGTGTTTTGTTTGGATTGAGATGGCATGCAGCTGATGGCTGTGACCTTCATGGTGGCTTAGATCCCTGGCTGGCACTGATTTTTGATTTAGTGCCGATCTGCTGCGCTTGTCACAGGCTGCAAGGTGCTTTCCATGCACTAATGGAACAGCTCAAGGGCAGAGGGGCCCTGTAAATGTCTATCTTTCACCAACACTGTGCTAAATAGAGAGCTGAGTTTTCTACATGTGAATGACAGACCCTGAGATTATATACCAGCGTGAACTGGGAGTTCTTTCACCTGGGCTAATGTTCAGTAGTAAATAATCGTCACTGTAAAAGTTTTTATTATTCCAAGTGGTAATGAATGTAAGTGTACAGTGTTAAACAGGATACTTAATATTACCTATATATCCACATCTGATGACAGGAACTAGCTGTATACAGACCATGTGCCCCATAAGCAATTATTTCCTTTGAATCCTAGAGGATTCAAATGACTCTGCATTAATAGGTCATTAATAAATCCTGTTCCTTAATGACATATTCAGCTAAAAATGAATTCACTCTGAGCTCTGCCTCTCAGGAAACCAGCACACTGGATTGAAAATGGCAAAGGATTCCAGGTTAACTCTTTGCTTATTCACCAAGGTTGGGAATGGATGAAGGGCCAAGCCAATGCTATCTGCACAAGAAAATCCTCCTCCTAGGCCTGATGGAAGTTTCTTTGACTATGAGTGCAGGGAAAGGCCATTACGTTTGCCTCAACAGTGTAGGAAGTAATGCAGTGAATTTTAGTATCATATTAATCTTACAGTTCATTTTTAACAAAACAGATCTTAAAAGGATAAACATATTCCTTGCACTCAGAACTTCATAAGGAGCTCATTTGTAATTTTCATATATTGGATGCCAGCTGGAATATTCAGATAACATAAACAAATGGGATAACAAACCAGATCATACCATCGGCTTCTGCGAAGAAATCCTCAGTGAAATCAGAATGAAGAAGAGCTCTGCACGGGCTTGAAGCAGAATGAGGAATTCTGCTTACAAGCCAGAACTGCCTCTCTCTCTCAGTTGATTGTCTCTCTCCTTACTATTGAAAAATTATCTAGCTTTTAACTACTTAACTGCTTTTTTAAGTTGTTGGTTTAATCAGGAAGGTTGCCATCTCTAATTTCTAAGGTGGGAGATGAAACGGAAGAGACCACTGGCTCCTTGTTTTGCCTCTTGACAGCTAAGTGCATTCTCAAGGCTATTCAAAGCTGCATTTCACTGCCTGTTGCCCCATGGAGAAGCAGGGGATAATTATAACGCACTTTGCACTTTTGCCATGGAATGACACTCAGGACCAGATCTGCTGACTTCAGTCTGTGTCCTGGATGAAGCTACATTAAACCACTTTTCCAACCAAAAAGATACAAACAAAGCATAGCAAAAGAAAATTATTCAAGTCCTTTTTCAACCCAGTTTTCCTGCTTATGGAAAACAAACAAACAAAACTATGAAATTGAATTAAGGTATTTTGAGTATCAAATCAATCAAGGAATTTTTACGGGCAAGGTAAAGGGTGTAACACCCACTCTAGAATTTTGTAATACAGGGCTTTAGTGTTATTTTCACCGAGCCCTTTTGTTTCCAGCAGTAATAAGCGGTCTGTGAGTTTTGTCTATAGGGAAGGACATATAGAAGAGGACCCATAGTCCTCTCATTTGGCCTATGAATGTATTTTCACTGGTTGTGACAGTCAAAGGCCAAGCAGGATCAGGCTATAGGCTACAGAGCCTCAGTTTCCTCATCTATGACTGAGAAGTGCTTTTCCTAAGGGTGCTGTTGAGCTAATTAATTGCCATTATCAGACTACAACAAGAGTCTTACTTGGACAAAAGAGTAAGAGAGCTATCAGTCCCACCTGAGGCTGAGGTCTCTACTGGGCTTCAGCCTGAGCCTTGGCTCAGGAAGATGGTTTGGAGGGATGAGGGTGACACAGTGCAGTTTCAGGCTGTGAAGGACCAGGGTTTCCCTCCAGCACCTGCTGCTGCCTGGGGTTCATTTGAGCACTGTGGTGGTTTGGAAGACCTTGAAGAGGGACACCTGGAGCTGTAAAATCATACACTGCCCAAAGCTGCCAGGCTGGCACCCTGCCTACATCCAGATTGCAGCTGGGCACTCAGCTTTCTCCACCACCAGTAAGGGAGCCAGCATCTGCCATCCCCATACCACTGAATTCCTCCTCTCTGCTTGAACTCAGACACCACAAGTTCAACACCTCTTGTCTAGCTATAAGTAGAGGGATTAGTGGTTTTAGGATGCAGTTAAAGTACAGTGAAGCATACTGTGTTGTGACAAAGCTTGGACCCACTTCCAGCATGCTTCAGGCTGAAGACAAAAGGGCCATCTCCCCTTCCCTTGCACCTTGTCCTGGGGCTGTCCCCATAGTCCCAAGACCCACGGATATCTGACCTTCAGGCCAGGTCTGCTTAAGTGGTGCTGGGAGAAGGCAGGTGCTGGCAGTAAAACTGGGATCTTGGAAATAGCTACTGTGAGAAAGGCGTGGACATCAGTAATCAAGACCTGGTGTGAAATATCACGGCAGCTGACAGACTGGTGGGAGACTGCAGGCAGGCACATTTATTGATGGTCATACTTAAAAGATAATATACCTTTTGCTCTGATGTGCACATGATGCTTTTACACAAATTAGCATCCCTGGATACTCTTATATCATCCATAGCATGGTACTAAGCTAAGAGGGATCCATAAAATAACCCAGTTTGCCTCTTAATTTCTTCTTCTGATATAAGAAGATAACAGATCTAGGGAGTAAATATTATTTGCCCTGGCCACAATAAAACTATCATTGGAAATTCAAGACCTATATGGACAGCATGTGAGAGCATGGAATTACCAAACATATAGATGAAATTATTTGAGAATGCTTCATCTTTACCTTTACTTTTTCCCTGTAAAGCTGCCAAGGTCAGAGAGACCTTGGTTCATCTGTTGCTTAAGCGCCAGTTGTTTCAGGCAGAGCTGTGGTGGGCCAAGATTCTTCAAACATTCCTACCTCCCAAATTTGGGAATCAATGGAAAATATGTCACATATGTGTCAGAGACTTTACCAGCCCTCTTTACCTCCTGCTGTTCAGGTTTTCTAATGCAGCCTATTTCCAAGTGTTCCTCTGAGCATACTTGCCTTCTGGGGTGAGAAAAGAGGGCATTAGCTAAAAATTCGCTTTGCAAAAACTTACTGAAAGTGTTCAACATGCTCTTTCTTGTTCAACTGTGCAATGACATATATAGTACATACTGCATGTGAAACATAAGTCCCTATGGCTGATCCACTCTGCAAAGGTGTTGATAGATGGATAATGCAGTCATCACATCCTCTAAAATATCTGTTTTTTCTTTTTAATCCTTTTGTCATTGACTTCTTTAGGTTTTTAACTGGGGCTTACCTACATAAGACCAAATTCTGAGTTTCTGGGCCCACAGCCTGATTTGGCTTTTTGCATGCACGAGGCTGAACACTCAGTCGCTGAAATGGATGGAGAGTCCCAACGAGAAGGATATTAAAACCTAATTTTCAGGTTTAATTTTAGAAAAACCTGCTTCAGTGTTATGTGGTACAGAGATATCTCATTAGCTCTTACCAGATCCCTGCCTTTGGAGGGCTCTTTCACTGTGCTAATGGCACTTTGACATTTTGTGGATTACTCTTTCAGGTTCCATAATCAATTTAACATTAACATTCATGTAAACTATTAATGAAATAATATTAAAAAAGAAAAATGTTCCTACAATACTGCAACATTTTAATGCCTCATTAAAATCATTAGTAATGCTAATATTAAAGAACTTACTTCATCTTTCGGAGAACCCCAAAATAAATCATAATCAAATGTTTGCTAACGTACAGCCGGAGAAATAATTTATACATTGATGGCATATAGGCATCACGTACGCTAAAGATGACACTGTAAGGTCACATTATTAAGCACCCGCAACTAATTCTGGCTTTGGAAACTCATTGTACACAGTATTATTTTATAATTATCATTAAACATACTGAATATTGTTTGTGGGTTTTATTTATGAGAAAAAAGATATAGTGTGCCTCTCAGCCAGCCAGTACTTTCATGGAATTCAAGTTGCAAACAATGACATGCTTCACTGACCTCAATGACTTACAAAAGCCATTTATATTCAGTACTCTCATTTACACTATCTTTAAAAATGAGTAAGAGACATATATTAACAGCAAGAAACTGGGAGAGTGATTGCATCACTACCTATCTCCAGACTTATTGCTACACTTCATTCTCCAAGAGTTGAACTGGCATGGGAATGTAAATGTTGTACATGATATTTAGGTAAGCTTTTATTTTATGTGTAAGGAGAGCTCTGTGGTCCTCCCTTTGTTGGCCAGCTTTTGCACATCATCCTGAAAAGCTGCAGCCACGGGATAAGCCTTTACTCAGCAAATTGGAAGGGTGAATCCTGAATCAGAGTCACAATGTGGGGCACACCAGGGCTTTAACCATGTAATGAGTACTTCCTTAGCAGCAGGATGGGAAGAAAGCTAGCACCAGGTGCTTTCAACAGTGCTTCACACCAGCACACTCTGGGCAATGGTCTAGAGGAGCAACAAGGAAGGTGCTAATGGAAATGCTGAGCTGGAAAGCTTTCCCAAATGGGTATATCATTTGGTTTAAACCAATGTGGATGTCCACTTACACCAACGAGCCATCCACTGCCAGATCTACAGTCCTGTGATATAAGTGGCAAATAAACTGGCAATTGATCATCCAAACCCATATCAAGGAATCAGAGAGAGAAACCCTGCAGCCCTTCCCTGAGAGCCCCATGCTGCTAACCAGTTCAGCAGTGCAGGTGCCAGGATGCAGCCTTCCAGCCTTTCTTGGGGTGAGCCCCATGGACACAAGGTGCTTCTTGCCTCAGCATTGGTACATCAAGCAGAGGCTGGGTCAGGCCAGATTGCTCTGGTGGCAAGTGCATCTTTCTCTGCCATGAGCCAAGGTTATTATGTTAGACTGCAGACAAGCTGAGTCCTGCAACACTCAAACAATAAGTTAATTTGGATTGGATGCTCTCTCCATTAAGCCACAGCATTCAATCTATCCCTTCTTCTAAAGCAAAACATACACTATTTTAAAAAGTTACCTTCTCACCGTTGGGTTTTGCTGACTGCTGTGCCAGATATTTGGGACCAAATCCACTGGATTAAAGAGGAGACTTGGTCTTAACTTCCAAAAATGAGATAACAGACTTTTCATGAGCAGTGTTCCAATCCACTCACTGAACACCACCCTCCTTTAGAGCAAAGGCAGTTTATATGTCCTCCTGTTATTTTCAGCATTGCCTGACCCAAGCCCTCATTGCCAAACAGATTTTGCTTTGCAAAACCTCCTTGAGGAAGCTCAGCAAACAAATCCACTGGCATAGCCTTATGAATTCAAAATCAGAGGGCTGATTCTGGCATGGTTTACATTTTCTGTTTTGATTTGTCATTTGGTTTAGATGAAAGGTTAATTGCGTTTTCTTTTAATATATTTAATATACTGTATAACAAGTAAGCTCTAGAAATGATAAAGTCATTTGTTAAAAAACTCAGCTACATCATCTTTAGCCATTCATGTTCCCTTCAGAGAGAAAATTAATTGTTCCAATCTAGTAAGCTACAAAAGAAATACAGCCGACAAAGGGTGAAATATGAACATCAATGGTAAGTTTCAAATTTACCCTATTTATTTTGAATGTAAGATCTCATGACCCACTAAAATTCAGTTCACAGTGTTTTATGAAAAATAATGGCTGAAATTGAATGTCTTAATTTACATTTAATGCAATTAAGAATGGTTTAAATTATGACTGATGAACAGCACACACAGATGTCAGTCAGTTTCATCAGAATAAATTGAAGTCAGTGTCAATGAATGCTCCACTGATAAATCCCACTTTACATAAAATTAATAAAAATAAGGAAATATAATCCTTAGCTAATTGCAAAATGTTCTGGAATTCCCTTGAATTTTGGGTGGAGGGGAAGCGTAAGTAGAGAAAGCCACAAAGCAGAGTGTGGAGTGTGATTTATTTTCAAAGGTGTCGTGTGTGAAATTGTGTAATGGTCCAAAAGTTTACTACAAAGGGTGTTTTTGTGCAGAAATACCTTGCTTTACTGAAAAGAATCGTGGCAGGGTGAGAAAGATGCCTGTGACATGCAGCTGTGTATGATCACAAAAGAGTTGTTCTCCTTGCAGTTTCCTGGGAAGGGAGATGTGCTATGCCTCCACATGGGGTGCAGCACTTGAACTGGCATTTTCCTGCTTTTGCAGCTGACTGCAGTTTGTTGAGGACCTGACTTACTTTCACCAAACCTGGTACCACCAAGAATTAGCCCAGAGTATTCAACCCCATGCAGTAAACACAATGCAAATTCCATTTTCTCACATATAAACAATGTCAACTCCTCCACGCAGACATCATCTTTCAGCTCCCTCTTTGCACAGAGCCTGGCACAGCAGCATTGTGGCTCGTTGTGGATCCCCTTAAATACTTTCACAGTATGGAAGATAATTTTAATAAAACTAACAAAATCCAGTCTGGTTTATAGAATGTTTTTGAGATAAAGCCATCACCAAACATTTGCTAAATGTTTTTCATGCTAACACATGAGGGTAGCTTTCATTCTGCATTCTGCATAGAGGACATATCGTTGCTTTCTACACTAATATTAAATATTTGAACCATTTTTTAGTCTGTCTTCCAGGAGAAAATGTAGGGAATGATGTAAGCTCAACATTTGGCTTACAAAGTAGTTACGGAACAGTCCTGCAGTCCCAGTCCAGGGGAAAAGAAGAGATCCAACAAATACTGAAGCCTAAACCCTTTTGAGCATTTCTTCTGGAAGGAGCACAGAGGCTGATTTTAACAAATCTAAATTCCCAGGGTACACAAAAATTCTTTCTGTGAAAGACCAGGGCAATGCAGGAAAACTTTGAACTTCCTCATCACAAATGCCTACACAAGCTTGTGGTAATCACAGCTCTGGAGGACAGGGTCATCTGACAAACATGAGCTGTTCCCTGTGATTTCAAAGTTACTCATAAACACTTTTCTGGGTAGAGATTGTGGCTTACCAACCATTTGTTTGTGTATACATAAAGACAAACATCTCTGAGACCGTTCCATTTTCAGATCAAACTATTTTCAGCCAAGACACAGTATTTCTTCTGTCTGAGGGAAAAATCATAGTCTTCTAAGACCAAGGCACTACAGCTTCTAAAATATGGGAAAATACAATTTATGATGCTAGTGTAACTAAACCTCCCAATAATATTTTGCAGTTAGAAGATTTTTCATAGGGCAATTTTAGAACAGGTGGTAACAGCCCAAGTTTACATTGGCACTTGAATGTACATGGTATATATTTTGCATAGGCAGGAAATTACTCTTTAGCTCTTTCAGGATATGCCTAGTCCCCCCTATATGTCTGTCCTGTGATATCAGATTAATCAGGATGCCTTAATTGTGTATTCTCTTTGGGTGCGGGTGTTCATTGTCTGTATGATAAAGAGTTGAGTGTCCTACCTGTCCTTATACAATATGGCCACTGGGCCAATCTGTGCCCTAGATAGGTCAATTGAAAAACTTATTAACCTAAGGGAATTGGAATGATTTATGCAGTGCCTTTCTGGTGCCCAAAAGCAAAGGGACACAAGTTCAGGCCACTGTAGCATCCTGCAGTCCTGCTCACACTTTCTACTCCTGTGAAATGTTTGCCTGCCACTGCAACCTCAAGCTCCTGGGCTTGCATTTCCATAGCCCTCTGCAAAACTAGCCACTGACCCAAAAGCCTTGGGAAGCACCTGCCACCAAGAGATGCAAAACACTGTCTCTCCCCATTCAAGACCATTGTCTGTGCTTTAGTGAAGTCTCTCACTCCCATGTGTGGACCGCACAGTCTCAAACACAGCTCATTAAATTCTTGCCAGAAACTGCAAAGGCACCGATCTAAGCACTTACCTAGGCCCAAATTCTCAAAGTGGAGATGCCCCAGACTGCAAATCAAAAACTGAGGTATGTTCAAAAGTGCACTCAGAATTGCACGCAGTATTAGTACAATGTGTCTTTGCTATGCCCTTATTACCTTCTGGATATATAGTATGATTTATGCTAATAGACTGACTCCCAAATTTACCCTTGCTGTGTTAGTTACTTTCCTAGAAAGTACAAATGGCACGTTGTTAGAAAAGAACCAGAAAAAAAATGGAAACAGAGGGCAGGGGAGCAGCCCCTGGTTATCCAGCCCAGCCTTCAATGCACAGAAAAGTGCCTTATATTTTATTCTCCTTATATTTTCTAATGCTTTTCCAACTTAGTTGTAAATGCATGGGGCTTCCTGTGATGGAGCTTCTCTGCTTCTCATGAGAAATTGCTACAGAGCTGTATTATATATTTTGCTGTCAGGAAGCTTTTCCTGATTCTTAACCTAAATTTTTTGTTTGTTAACTTCATCCTATTACTCCTACTTATACCTCTTTTGCCAGCCTAAATAACTTTCCCACCCTCATTTGATAGCTGTACCCTTCAAACATTTGCAGCATGTCATCCTCTCCTCCCCTTGTATAGTTAAGCTACACATATTTTTGGTTGTTAAACCTTTTTTCAGTCATTCTTTCCATTCCCTTACTCACATTTGTTATTCTTCTCCACAGTTTACTCTTTTGTTCAGACCAGAAAGCAGATTATATTTTAGATGCATGTTTCTCTTGAAAATAAATGCTATGCTTTCACTAGCTTGCCTCCTGTGTCCACAAATTTTCCCCCGTGAATGCTAAACATATAGAAGGGAGCACAAATGAAGGAGGCAGGATTTGCATAGGCATGTAGAGTGCATTGGAGTGACATGGAATGCTAATAAAACTGGTTTAAAGGGTTTTCTATGTACATTTTTTTTCCATTTGACTTTAAGAGATCATCACTCAATGTTATTTCTTAAACTGAAGAATCTAAGGCGAATGCTTTGACTTGATTTTAAAGACATTGAATTTTTTCTGCTGGTATAAATAGTATGGACACAGTAAAAGTACTTGAGAGAGCCTAATGAACCATTTCTTACACCCCATTACCTTTAGTCTGATATGACTGAGAGTACAGGCACTAATTATCCTCTCTTTCACAGGCACCGACATAGATCTACAGTAGGTCTTAAAACACAATATTCCATACAACTCTTAGCAATTTCTCATATAATACATTTCTGTATTTTTTTCTAATCGAAATTTAAATTAGAGGCATGCCACTTTCCATCTACCTGCCACTTATATATGTTTTATGAACAATTCTTTAAGATTACTTCCTACAAAAAAAAATGCAGGTAGCACACGGCCAGTCATAGGGCAAGTCCTAAAAATCAAAGGATTTTTCTTTGGAAGGAGTGAGGCACCCATACTGCTCTAATGATGGAGAAGCTCTGCACAGTGGAGACTCGCACAGGAAGGCTGCCAGTTGAGGGAATCAAGGGAGTGTAAGATGAGCACAAGATCAGAGCTCATTTCCCCTGGGTCCCTCAGAGAATGGAAAATTGCTTTTACTAGGTTAGCTCTGCTCTTCTGTATGAGAAAAGAGCGAGGAGCAAGGCTGATCTAGGGGGACAGGAAATCATGCATTGCTCTGCACTGCTTTGCATTTTGCAGACAGCCTTGCCAAGGTGATGCAGGTGCATCAGGAGAGGTGTATGCCCTGTCATTGCTAGTGGCTATACTTTTGCAAATTATTTGTTCTCCTGTTGGACTTCCCAGGCTCAGGTCATGTGAAGAAGCTTGCCAGCATGCTCCAAATTCTAGCCTGGTTGATCCACCCGGAATGCAAAGTGTAAGGCACCAACACCTCACTGCCCTGGTGTAAACGCTGCTCCCAACTGGAGTGCTGATTTGCACAACTGTAACTGAGCTTCAACCTTTATCTCACGTCAGATGGAAGATGAAGTTTTTTGCTGGTTAACAAGGAAACACTTGGAAACATATGAGCTGCATATTGGGATGCAGATGGTTCTATAAGACAGTACATACATTTATAAAGGAGACATGTAAGGTCATTGGGAACCATCTGCTTTAAATATTTAGATGTCCTTACACTAAATGTATGAGTAGTTTTGCCCTGGACTTGTAATATTAGCCATCTACCAATTTTTTATAATAATGGTGAAACAAAAGAAAAATGGGAAGGTAGGAGACAAGGCATGGCAACCAATTTACAACATCTGGACCGTACACAGCCAGTTCAGCAATAACGCAACCTGTCCAGGAGCAGTTTGCACTCTTTGCAGTGGCTCACCCCCCAGGCAAAGCACATCTTTTGGAGGTGTCCTAGACTCCTATGCCCTGGACACTGTGTCACTCTGACCCTGGAGGAGGGAAGGCACTAGGCAATCTAACTATCAGGAAATCACTATCCTACTCCTCCTCGAACAGGATGTTCCCATTGGGGTAGTTTTGTCCAAACTGCAGGATTTCCAAAGCTCTTTTCCTTGCACTAGTCCACAGCCTAACTGAGCACTGGGGAGCTATGGCTCCAGAAACACCTGCCTCTGTTGAGTCTGCACTGATTTCCCCAAGTAGACCGGTTCCCACTTTTTTTCTGTTAACACCAATAACAAACCTAAACAAACCCGCTGTCTTCCCCTCTCTGTGTTGTACTCCTTGCATGGTTTGAGAGAGCTGTCCTTGCAGGCAATCATGCTGGCATCCAGAGAAAACCATTACCCTTCACTGCCCTAAGTCCAAGCTATGCAAACCCATGCTTTTTCTGAACACAAATATAGTTAAATCACTTTGGTGCTCCTTTTCTTTTCTGAAGTATTTTTCACCAAAAAGAATGTCCCAGGTGGAGAAAGAGGAGCTGAAGAGCTTCTGGGAATGCAGTGATGTCCCAGCCCTGACTCTCAGAAGCACCTCTGGAGCCCAGAGCACTGCATTGCTCCCCAGAGTCTCCCAAGGAGGAGTAGTCCAAAAGGATCCACATACTCTAGGTTTAGTTCCTTATTGCAGCTCCTATAATCAACATGGGAAGGCAGAGAGCACTACCTTCTTTCTATTTATGGGTTTCTCATCTGGGTTTATCCAAGACGTGTAACTTGGGCTTCCTGGGCCAGTATTCCCATCGTGTTATGTCACACCATTGAAGAGCCATGGTGGGACAGCAGGGCATGGTACCCACAGAAGGCCGAGCTGCTGCTCATGTCTGTGCCATCAGCAGACTAGTTTCTTCATGCATTTTATGTCTTTTTGTCCATAATCTGAGGAATAGAATCAACACAGCAGTTATCAAATTTTTAAATGGTCATCCCTTTGCTGGGAATATATAATATATATATACCATATGCATCATACATATGGCATATACATACAAATATATTATTCCTGAGGTCACATTTTCCCTGAGGTCTGTCACTGCACTGCAGTTTTCTTCTTCAGTCTCTCTATCAAATATATGCAGGTATGGGGCTTATTCAATTCACCAGGATAGATGGATTACTTTTGATGGTTAAAATCTGTTACCAAAAGAAGGCAATCTGCACTATTGCTCTCCTCTAGAAAGGAGTGAGGAATAAAACCATGACCAAAAACATTCATAGGTGTATTTAAATCTGAATCTTTATCTCTCAGACTGCCTTGGACTGTAGGAACAGCTCTGCCTGCAATAACTAAAGCCTAGGAGCAGACCAGGATAATCTCCTTCCCCATCATGAATCCTTCAACTGTACTTTTGAAAATGACAGTTGGTTGTTGATGCTATTGCATTTCACTGATGTTATGATTTAGAGGCTTGTCTTACGTCTGCTGAGGAGAAAAGATAAATTTCACTACCTTTTGGGAGCCCCCACGCTCTTCCAAGTTCTTTTGGAGATTGTTTGCTTTAGATTTTTTTTTTTTCATTTTCTACAGGAGACATTAGTCCGTGTCATTACAGACTCACTACGTCTATCTTCTTATCTTCGTTTCAGTATTGCTATCCTCTTTAAAGATCCCCTTACAAGTATTACTTGCATCATCTTGATAACAGTTTTCAATTCAGGGCAACAATGTGACTTCTTAATGAAATTTGTACATCTGTGTATTCCTGGATAATATTCATAACAAGCCCCAAATTGCTACCAAGGGAAAGAGTGAGGAATCTGGAAAGAAGAGGAGAGAAGCAACAAAAAACAAAAGAGCCTAAGTGTGAGAAATAATTGCACCGCTCTGCTGACACAATTAAAAAGCATATCAGAGGAAAACAGTTAAATTGGCTTACTGAGGGCTTAAAGGAGTTTTAAAGCTCTACAGTCAGCTCAATTAAAAAAATGCCCTAACAACAGCACACTGATTTCTAAAGCAGATGACATTCTCCAACAGGCTGAGACGGTCTCTGTGACACCAGCAGCCACCACCAGCACCTCCTCCACTATCACCTCCTTCCTTCCTTGTCCTTCAGAGCATTATAGAGTACTCAGGATTATTTCAGACTGTCAGAGCTCAAACACATCTACTCGTTTTCTGGAAACCAAACAGCCCAGACTTCCACTTTCTATGGCAACAACAGTGAGCCCTTAGCAATCTGACCTGTCGAGGAAAACCTGCTGTTAATTAAATGTTAATTGCCTTAATGCAGTTTGCATTATGTGGAAAAATGCAAGTTATTTTTATCTGTATTTTAAAGAAAACCTCTGAGGCTTAAAACGCTGGGCAGAAGCACCTTATAAAATGACAAATATATATTGCTCTTGCCCCTTTGGTATTAGAAGATATTCCTATGAGTTTAATAGAGGTGGTGTTCTACTATTTTTCAGACTTTCAGGTAGCAATTGTTTCAGACAATTTAATTTTATTTCTGTGAAAATCCTAAATGCAGCCAATTTTGAATTCAAGATGCATAGATTTTGTAATTACATCGATTATTTAATTTTATTTTAAAATACATCAGAAGCTGGGCCTTTCTAATTTCAGCAGATATAGTGTGGGATTTGATTGCAGGATTTTGATTCCTGGATAAACACGGACTCCTTTGTGTTGCCCTCTTTGTGGCAGGCAGATGGTTGTGCAACTATCCTCAGAGAGGCCACGCCACTTGTAGATAACTTTCAACACCCTCAGGGAAATAAGGTTGACTGCTCCTCTACTCCAAGTGTTTCTCTAGAGTAACCTGTCTCCCTCCTGCAACCTACAGTTTAAACACCTCGCCTTCTCTAAAACTACTTAGCATCTGGGGAAACAGACCTCACTGCTGCAGCAGTTTGTCTGCCAGCTTGACCCAAGCTCTGGGCTTTCCACTCCCAAACCTGGGGTGATGGAGAAGGGAGGAACTAGAAAACACAAAATCCTTTTTGGTGTACATGGGAATAACTTCTCCCTAGCTGCTTGCACTGGTCAAAATTCAGTTTAATGGCTGGTAGAGTCTCAGCTCTACTAACCAGCCTTTAGAACTGGGAGATAAGTGATGTATCCCGCCAGTCTTTGCACTGTCCCCACTTACAGAACAGTTATGAGTGCTTGGGTCTCCACATGAGGAAGCTGAGAGCTACCAAGAGGCATGGGCACAGAGGTGGGAAGGGTTCCTGGCTGGGACTGGCTGGATGTGTTACAATGCTTTTCCTCAGTTTATTATTGTATTTTACCTTGGACTGCTGCAAACGTTGTGATGGTCTGTGCAAGGCATTGCAGGTGATGCAACAGAAATGCCAACACAAAAAAAATTGGCTTGTTGCAATCAACTTTTGGCTGACTCAAGAATCAGTCTGGATGAAACAAGGTACACCACAATGGATGCTTGTGTAAAATCACTGATCATGTACCTACGTTGTCCAAACTGTCTTTTAGAAAGAATAAACTGTGCAGGGATGTAAAAGACAGATCTGATGGCACCAACCACAAATGTGTCGTTCTCTCTTCCTCCCTTTTTTAACTTATCTGCAATTCACAAAGGCAAAATGTCAAAGTTGAATAACAGTAATGAAGGTCAGCTTCTTTGCTGGTGCAAACGGGCGTAACACAACAAAGCTGATGAAGTTCCACTGGTTTACACCACCAGCAAATGCCACTTAAAATAAGCTGCATCTATGCTGCAGTCGTCTCATGGGGATGTGGGAATACTGCGTCTGTGATTTGATGAAAAACCATGTATAGCTTCAGAATTTAAGCCCCTAGAAAGGAAACTACCAGAAGAAAGATGCCAGTGGAGGCAAGTGCTATTGGGGAAGTGACAGCGCTGCCAGCACAGTCAAGGGACCCAGCTAAACACAGAGTCAGCATCCGTCTCAGAGACCTGAGCCTCTCTACACCACATCTGGATTTGATCCCAAATGTTTACAGAACTGGGGAGTGTCTCAGTGTTTTTAGACTGTTATGTGCATTATTTTTCTCATCTTAAAGCTGCCCATGTAGAGAAAAACACAGGACTTCGGTAACAGTTACCAGCATGATTTGCTTTTATTATCTTTCTGTTCAAGACCCTTGTTTCCCCTTGTAGCATGTCAAATTGCCCCCAAAACCATATTATACAGCAGAGAAATGTCGTTCACACTTCACTGGCTATTGATTTACTTTACTTATTGGCACAAAATCAGCCTGAGATAAACATTTTGTCCCCCATTTCCACTATTGTAAGTGATACAGTTCACTGTGAGATAGGCAAACCCCAATGTGCTGGGTCACAATTCGACATGGCTTTCTAATCAATGTGTGAAAAATTACCTAATGAATAATGGGTTGCACATTTCCACAAACAAATTAACCAGGGTGAGACTGAAACTAATGATTATATTTATCTAATGTAATTTCACATCTGTTACTAGAGCTAGTAATTTTTTTTCTTTTTTCCACAGCATCCTTAGAATTACAGCCCAGCTTTTGAGAGACAGACGTTTCACATCCATTCAAACAGATAATGTTCAAATTTATTAGATACATACTTTTAAAACCACAACATATTTGGGAAGTTTGTTATTAATTTACAGTACTTTGTGGGAATTGAACTGCCTTTTGAAATGTGGTATGGTTCTCACAGTGAAGCCAGGGTCCTCCAACTGACAACACCTCCCACACGAAGAACAACAAAACTCATCTTTTCCACAATATACAGCCAATTGTATACCCTGATAATTTTCACCAGAGTTAAGCGAATGTTATGTGCAGATGAAAAAGAGTGACAGTGGGAAGGAACCTCACAGCCTTGTTCTTTATCCCCTTCTCAAAATTGGTTTGCATCTTCCTGGTGAAAGGATCAGTTTTATAAAACAAATGTTCCTGGAATCTGACCACCAGCTCCACATGGGTTCAGAAAGTAGCCAGGACCTGATGTGGCAGTATCTTCTCAGAATGGGGAAATCAATTGGCTCTGTGGGGTTTGCTTTCCAACTGGGCATTTTTATTCTCCAGGCACATTAAAATGTTTTGCTTGGGCTGACTAAATTTGCTTGGGCACCCTTCCTGGCCTCCAAAATATGAGGCATTAACTTGTCTGTCCCTCTGCCAAGATAAGTGTTTCAAAGAAAGGTTTGTAAGACGGGCCATCAGGGACAGACAAAGAGGACAACGCTGGGGTTTCCTCCCCCTAAAGTTGAGTCACCTCAATCTCCATGGGGGATATAGAGCCCCCCTTGCAGCAAGTACCTTCCATCCTGCTGCTGGTGCCTGTATCTGCTCTGTCACATCCAAGCAGCTTGCAGTTGTCTTTAAAGATGTTGTAAGAAAACCAAAAGTCTCCAAATGATGTCACTGCTTGAGTCAACATTATTAAAAAATTTCACAACCTGTCTCAGTTGTGGTGGCAGCTTTCATAAGGATTTATTATCCAGAAAGAGAAGAAGAGAGGGGGCTGTGAGGTTTGAAAGTCATCGTACCGAGAGTTTAATTATTGTATTTTTCACTGAAGTTGAAAGTATTGAGGAAAATGTAGCCAATTTCATATTACCTCATTTGATTAAAGAAGTTGTATGATTGTACAGAATGTGTAATTTCCATTCAGCACAGCTGAGCTGAAAAAAAGCTTTTTGACTTCACATCCTTAATACTTCGGGATATTTCATAGCCTCATTGGATTAGCTAAATAAAACTTGGAAAATAAAACCAGCTTTATTCTGAAGACATTCCAGTAATTGATTTGACTGACAATTATGAGGAACTCAATGCGTGTTTCTGTTTGGGTTTGTGTGTGAGTGATACTTTAGTTGTACACATTTTTCTTACCACCATTAGTAAAAGTTCTCTATACGGCCATGTCATATACGGGATAATATGTAACTTCACAGGTAGATTTTCAAACCACTTTTACAAATAAATAAAAGATTATTTTCTTAATAAAGCTTGATACAGTATCATGTTTATTATATTGACCAAGACATGTAGACATCCTGCAGTTCTGTGCCTCATAAGCCTACAAGTACTGTTTCGTATTTGGCTTCTTTATTGAGAAGAGAGACTCTAAATGTATACTACTACAAATATGTCTTTCTTTAAAAAATTGCAGATATCACTCATTCCCTTCCATGCTGGTTCCAGAAATAGATGACCTTGTTCTACTCAGAAGCTTGTGGGACAGCTGAGGAACATTCTGTCTGGGCCAGTCTTAAACTGTTTGCTTACAAAGCAAACCTCTGGATCTCTTGATTTGCAGACTACTTGTTCCACTAGTTGCAGAAGAGATGGTCTATGTACTACTAGCACATTACCTAATGAAAAGCGGGTTACACATTTCTACAAACAAGTTAACCAAAGAAGGAGACACTAGCAAGTGTCAGCTGGCCTGGCAGTGATTGAGCTGCATCCTTCTGTGGGAGCACCTTCTGCAGAAGCTTGTTAATCCCAGCCTGTGCAGTTAAGGACTCTGGTGTAACACCTGAAGAAGAGTGTTTATGACCTCTGCAGTGTGAATGAACTGGGCTAACACCCAGTGCATCCATTACATCTGCAGTCAGCTCATGGAGACTGAAATACATGCTGCCGCTGGGGGAGGCAGGGAGTTGTGTAGGTGCCAGGCGCATCCCTCTGTGCCGGGGCAGCTGAGCAGCTCGGCAGTCACCACTTGGTTCAGGGTAACTTTGGTGGAGTTCCAGGGCATATGGGATGGCAGTCCAAAACCAGTATGAAAATAGAGCATAACATACTAGAGACAAACTCTTGAGTCTGCCCTGCCCCAAACACTTGATTGCCTAAACGTACCCTTCCTCCTAAAGCTCCTCCTGTTCCTTACACTGAGCATGATGACTGTAGCGTGTCCTGGACTGCCACGGTCTGCAGAAGCCATACAGTGGGAGGGCATCTCTTTGTTCCTGAGGACCACAATGACAAGGACTGTGAGCAGCCATTGGTAGAGTTGCTTGAGGACTGAGCTCAGGAAAACATTCGCTGGTCGATGATAACAAGCAACCCATTCAATGTACTCACTCAGTTATTTTTACTTCTCCTTTATCCAGCATATTTGCTTCAGTTAATGCCACTTAGCCTAAGTTAGGCTCACTCAGTCCCGGAGATATAACTCAATAGAAGCAATTCCTCTTTTAATAATAATTCACTGATTGCTGCACAGGCATTTATTGCTGGAGAAAGTAGTCAACTCTGTTGACTGAAGGACAGACACAAAGAATGTTAACGGAAACACAGTGCAGAGCTGTCCAGAGGGACTCAGAGCATTTATAGTGAAAACACACTTGGTAAAATAAACCAAGCATCTGCTTTTCTAGCACAGGCAGTCTGAGTGTTTCAGACTGAGTCCAGAAGGAGGTCACACTGGAAAGGCACAGCGTGACAACAGTCTCCGTGCCTTTTCATGATAACCAGGCTGCACCATTTCTGTTTCTCGTTTTCCCTCTGGTAGAAATTTCTCACTGAGGGTTTTGACAATTTTCAAATATTGTCATGGAGAGTGTGGCAACATGAAATGAGAGTAGTGCACAATGATGCAGTAAATAGTTACATTATTAGAAAGGCAGATGCTGGCATTGAAGCAGGGTTGTTGGCCTAAAAAAATAGATTAGGAGGGAAAAAAATAGAAAAAAATCTGTGAGGTATCAGAAGCAGTAGATAGCATAATAACATTCATATGCAAGCAACATTTTTCTGTGGCAATGTGAATCAGCTCACATGCTAATATGGCCAGTAAATAAACCGTAGCAAGATTCTGGAATTGATATTATTACTCACCAAAAACAACTCCAGGCCAGTGAATCATGTCAGGGATTGCATTTTGGACTCCAAGCCCTGACACTGGAGCCCAGTAGGCAAGACAAAGTCCTGCAGCAGTGTCTGAGTCACACTCAGCTGTCTACAGACAACCTAAATTCAACATAAACCTGGTGTTTCGTATTTCCCATTGGCTTATTCTTGTCACTCTTTAGAGTCCTCGAAATACAGGCTGAGTGAGTGCAGGGACACTGGTTAAATTTAGGACATTTGAACATGCTATGATACCTAAATGGTACCAGCAAAGCTGCTGCAGCCTGGTGTCCCACTTAGGCAATATTGGGAGGAATGGGGTCTCCTCATCCTACTGTGAAAGCTGTTGCCCATCTCTTGTGTCTATTGCCCTCTACCCAACTGATTATAAACTGCAGTTTGAATTCAGCCCATAAAAGTAAACTTTAAAGAGTATCTGAGGATTTTCTACATGCCTCCAGGGTCCAATGACCCATGTAATAACCTGACAATCTGATATTCAGAGAGCCTGGGCACCAACAACTCCAGCATAAGGCTTGAAGAGTTTCAGCAACCACTACCTTAAATTCAGCCCCAACAACATTGATGCAGGCACTCAAATGAATTGTGAATGTGCACAAAGGCAAACTCACCTCTGGCAAATGCAGGAGTGCTGCTATAATCCTTGATAAAGCCATGGTAAGTGAGAGCCACTTGTTCTCTAGCATAATGCTGTAAAGCAGAAAAGTCAAAAAGCAATATATCATCTCTCTGGGCTTAAATGCAGCATCTTGTAAGTCTATATTACATGATGCATCATGGATATTCCTCCACAGGAATGCAAATGGAGAGAAAATTTCATGTGTTGCTTTCTTGTGCATAGCAGGGCAGACTCAGAAGTAAACAAAGGCATCCCATGATGATACTCCCAGACAATTTTAGTCTCCCAAAACTGTGGAAGTAATGGCCTGGCCCCATCTGCAGCTACACTGGCCATCATGGCTCAGCTAGAATGCAAGTGGGACTTTGGCTGCCTTTGCCAGTCAAGCTGCTTCCTAGGAGCTTCTAGAGAATGTATTGAGGCAAACATGACATCTTTGGGATTTTCTGCTGCTGTGTAGACTATAATACAAGGCAGAATCAATTAAAACTGCCCTGTAAGTAGAAAGAGGAAGGCTTTTGCCACTAAACATTTTGCTGATGAGTCAAGTGCCAGATGGCTTGAATTTTTTTTGCCAGTTTGAAAGTGAGAAGACTTAGATGTAACCTATGTATATCAAAGTCATTTCATCGAGGTTCATCAGTCAAGTGGCACCCCTGACGACAGACCCATGGAGGTAAGAACAAAAGGCAGAGCTGGAATGGTGCTCCAAATCCTTTTTCATCCAGTGTGATTCACACAGGTAGTCAGAAGAGCATGTGATGTGTCAAAATCTTTGAGGCCTCAGTGAAAGCAGGAGTAGACAGAAAGATAATCTTTCGCATAGAGGGTCCTAAACTGCTTTACTCATAAAGTCATTCTGAACCTAGAGGTAAAATATAAGGATCAAGATGAGTTTAAAGATGAGATGGGAATTTGTGGCTTATTAGAAAGAGAACCTCCAAAATGTCTGGACAACTGCAATGTCAAAAGTGGTCAGCATCAGAGCAGTGCAGTTAATAGGAAGCAAAGGTTCGTGTATTGCTATGGATGATGGATAGAACAAGTTGGGAGGACATTATTTGATAAAAATGTGGAGTTTGATAAGAAGTTAGTGAAAGTAACAAGAACATTAAATTGATGAAATTTGGCAGCCGACACTACTTTCAGAGAAGACTTAGGTACCAAAACATTAAGATGCTTTTCAAAAAAATACCTGCATCACTGGATGCAGTAGGTAATGCTGTAACCATTTAGTAGGTAATGGTGTAACCAGCTGCTGTCAGAGTTATAACATAAAGAAGGATGTGTATGGAAGGCATCAACAACCAACAAGCAGGCTTTGTGTTTTGGGTATAATTGATTGACTATAGCATCCATGAATGAAATCTCTCAATTTGCACCCTACTGGAGAGGCTAAGAGAGGAGGTGATAATGAATGAATGACTATTGGAACAATTTATTGTAGAATAGAACAAGAATCATCTCCAACAGAAATGAGAAAGGTCTGATTTAAGTGAGGATACAAAGCATGTGATGAGTGGGTCAGAGGCAGCAGCTTGCTGTGTGAGATATAAAGAAAGACAATCAGGTAATAACACAAGGTCCTGTATCCTTTAGAAAGCATCTCCATTGTAGCTGTCTCTACCTAGACAGAGTCCCTCAGAGCCAGTAGGATTCCCCACACTGACAGGGATCTGTCCAGTCAAAGTTGGGCAAATATGAGCTTAAAATTGCAGAGGAATAAAAGCAGAAAGGGCAAAGTGAGAGTAATATAAAATATAGTGGAATTATCTTCAAGTATTTCTTACAGTAATTAAAATTTCAAGAATAAAGCATGAGTCATTCATTTGCTACCAAGATCTGAAGATAAGAATACAAGCTGACAATGAATACAGTAGTGGGTGTTAATTACTGCTTAAAATAGACACAAAGATTAGAGCCACAAGCTGCACCAAGTGTAATTTTTTATTTAGTAATTTAATATTCTTCCCTTTTCATTTCAATGCATTTTTACATGTCTGACCTTCTGTGGAGTTCTCATTTTGTTCTCCAGTTGAAAGAGCAAAGCTGGTTAATTTCTAGTGACATTTTGTAGCTGTGTAGCAGCTGAAATACCTTTTTACCCTTGGTTTTGTTTATAAATCTGAATTCAGTAGATATCTTCCAAGCCACACAAGCCTGTATGCTGGGAGACATCGCTGAAATGAGAGCCTGTTCCTCCACAGGGACTCCTGATTGGAGTGCATCTTGGTCTTCAGGGCCCCAGGGGACACTGAAGAGCACCATATAATGGTGTGACAAAGAGCTAGAGCACTTTATGCCTTCTTCCAGTGTCTTCTGCTCTCGACTCACATGAACTGTGACTATGGCACAACCAAATCCTCCAGATTCAATGACATGGGGAGTCTTTTTGTTACAGCCAAATCAAGTTTTGCCTGACTTTGGTATAAGGCAGGAAACTCAAAATCACAGCCTTCCAGTACATAGGAATTTCATTATATGTTTATGTCTTGAAACAGGGACTAGTGCTTCCTCTTAATTATTAGACACCAAAACCAGGGGAGGTTGGTGGAAGCCATCCTGTAACGCTCTTTAAAAAGTTAGCAAAAAAAAAATAAACCTTAAAAGCTTGTAAAGGAGCCACAGGGAATCACAGCTGCCACTTAAATTATATTAAAGGGCAATAAATTGAAACCAGTAAAAAAGAAATGTGTCCTTACAGGGTGCATTGTCAGCTTATGAAATTCACTGTAGCAGGAGGTCAGTGAAAGAAAGTCTAGAGTTTGTTTTTTTCCCAAAGTACTTTTTGGATCACTACCATGATGCTTCCAGTGCTGTGAGAAAAGGCTAATCAAACTTCATACTCCAAGGCACAAACTGTCTATGGGGGTCAGGAGAGAACGTCACCCTCACAGGCAGTGTATTAAGCATATTCTGCATTTTCCCTCTCGACCTTCGAAGGAATGGTTATATAATCTCCAAAGGCAAATTCTGCACAAAAGCCTCTGGATTCCTTCCTCCTGGGGAGGGATTCTCCTCTGGCAGATTTCAAAGCTTCTAAAAGCATAATTTCAGCTCTGAAAAATGTATTTGAGCATTAGCATTGATGAATGATTCAACGTAAAGGTGAAGCAGCACTCTTGAGCCTCAAAGACAGTCACAGGAGAAGCTGAAGCAGGCACAATTTATTGGCAAATAAGAGAGGTGACCTCCCACCCATACCACTGTACAACATCCAGGTGGAAGACAAAGACAAACTCATCTGTGCATGAGCCCTGGCTGTGAGGAGCATGAGAAGGGAGACACCCTCCTGCCATTTTTTCTTTGAGGACTAGAAGTAAACCTCACAGAGGGCCTTACATGACTATTAATGCAGTCTCTCAAACACTAAAATAAAAGGGTGGCAGTTAACCAAAGAACATCCCCTCCCATCTCAGGCAAGACCACCCCCTTTGGCTCTTGCTGCTATTCTTCTCGTGATGAGGTGAAAAATTAAAACTGTGCTGTCCTTACTCTCTCCCTCCACCACCACCTCTGTTTTTCTATCCCAGTTGCATCACTTCATGGGTGATGATTGGTCCATGATGTTTATAAGAAGCTTGTGGGTCCTATGTGTGCTTCTCTGAGTTAAGCCCTGGCTGTCAGCTCTCTGCTCATCCATAGCTGGATGAGCCATTATGGCATGAGCTGTGGCTTCACATTTGATTGTGGTTCATATGTGGTCCCCTTATCTCTTTAAGAAAACAGAGTCTCCACAGTGTGAGAAAGCTGAGTGGCAGAGCAATTTCGGCCACCAATCTTGCAAATTTTCACACGTGCATCTGCTAAACTGACTGCCAGGTCAGCACGGCCTTTAAAGGCTGCAGGATCAGGGCCTTTGCTTCTTTGTCACTTTTGCCCATCTATCTATGGCTATCAAACAGTTGAGATAGATTTGTAACATTACAGGTTGCTAATTTCTAAGGATTCCTCTCCCTTTCCCTTTTCCAGTATTTGAATTTTTCCTATGTTTATAGCACACATGATGGAAAAACTAAGATTCTTTTGTTCTCTCTTTCTTCTCGTGCTGAAAGGCCTTGCTTCCCAGACCAACCATCCCGATCTCAGCTTTCATGACAGGCAAAAGGTGGTCATCTCAGTGTCAAAGCTTGTTTTAAAATACAAGGGATCTCAATTCCAGCATTGGAAATTAATGTTAGCTCTCATGTTAATAATTTAGAAAATACATGCCAAATCACTGGTGTTCTCTCAGTTCTCTCTCAACACAGCTGCAAACTGCATTAGGGGGAATGGATACATTTCAGATGAGATATTTGTACTGAATTATTAGAGTAGTCTGTATTACAAAATTACTAATAAACATTGCTTCTGGCTCAATTTAGTCTGAACTCAGTGAACCTAACCAGTGGTGAGAAATCAAAAACCCTGAAATACCCAATGAATGAGTCTAACTAATCAAGAAGCCCTGCAGGAAGTAGATGCCAGGATTAATGAGCCAGTGGTTTCACCATGCCATGCTGTTATTTCTTCACATAAATGCCCTCAGATGAGATTACCTTTGTCATGAAAAGGAGAGAAGGAAGGTTACATACTTTCAACTGACAGGTTAACTGCCATACCTCCATTACTGCAAGATGCATTTTCATGTGCAGAGATTTTTATTCTGAAAAATGAAAATTTAAAGACCACAACACAAATTAAACCACATTTTCATTTCTAAGAGCAGGGATCATTACTGCTAGTACAATAATATAATCCATTCTGCAGTGTTACCTGATCCCTCGCCTTGCACAAACTTTCTTCCCATATTAGTAATTGCTCAGTGATTGCAATCTCCAGCAGTGGGTAAGAGCAGATTCTGCCTTCCATGGAGATTTAAGCAGAGGAAGGGAAGAGAGAGAGTGTGTCAAAACATTTCATCAAGAGAGCAAATGAAAGGTTCAGTGACATTATCTTTATGTATATTCCTTAGACATTAAGGGTGATGTTGTGTTTAGAGAGAAGTATAGTTACACGAATACGTGCCGGTGCGGAAATTAATCCATACATAAGAACATAAATCTCAGTCTACTTACACACTGGGTGGAACTGCTTAAGGAGAAAATGCACCTTAACATAAGCAAATAAGCCCAGCTTGTAACAGCCCCAGTGCCTGGTGTTACCTACTTAGTCAGTAATAGGCTAATTGTTATTCAGCATAACTGTTCCCTCTCAATTTATATGGAATTCACTCATTTATTTTGATCACTTTACGTGAATGAAGCAAAGCTGTTCATGGTGTTAGATAGAACTGCTCAGTGCTGTTTAATTTTTATCTTTTAACATCAGCACAAGTGAGATTTTATAATAAAATAATTCACATCCAAACTGTAACGTATGTGAGTGAAACCCATGGTTCCCTTCCTTTCACCCATGATAAATACATAAGAGCATCAGCTTAGATGTTTTATGTTGTAAAGCTTCAGCAGGTGTTACGGGTACATATAATTTCAAAAATCTCCAGGACTCAGAACACAAAGAACTATTGCTATGGAAACAAATCAAATTTGTATCAAAGTTGGGTAGGATAGAAAAGCTTTGCTCAAAAGCAGGACTACAGTTGCATTAGAATATGGAGGAAATGGCAGATGTTTTAGAAGTGAGCATTAAGCCAAAGGACATTTGTAAGGCCCCTGCCAAAGCACTGCAATGTTCAGTGTCAAGAATTGAATCTTACAGGTTGTGTCTCAATCCCCTGCCCCCAGCCAGAGCAAGCATTTTTCTCCACCATTAAAAAGCACATATTTTTTAAAGATCTTCCATACCACACTTTACGACATTCCTATATCATAAAGCTGTCTTGCTTATAGTAACACAAAGCAGCTGTAAAAATTGCATGCTTGTAAACAACCTTCCAAACATTTGGAAGAAGTAGAGTGAGATTTGCACTCTTCTGCATGGAAGTGGAGACCTGTTTGCCCTCCTGGCAGGCCACATCACGGGGAAGAGATTGCTGTGGAACTGGGAAGACCAAGGGACATTCTAGTTGGGCTGCCATTCCCACTGGTCCTCCCACACCTGGGATAGGGAGGCTGGAGGAACTCTGACCAGCCCTGCCCCATAGGCACCCTGTGGGACCACAGCTTTGATGGCTGATCTAAACTTACAAACTTCAAACTCAGAGCTAAGCCTGGGTACAGAGGGGTAGCTGTTCTGCCCAAGGCTGGGCTGAGGCATACAGGGAGGGCTGCAAGGAGAGAGAGGACATGGTGACTTCTTATCCCAGGTGCTACCATGGTGTAGATTGTGGTATGGGACCTATCTTGCCTAGCCTGGACTATCTCAGGTTGAGCATCCTGGGTTGTTTCAGCATCTGCGGGAGCTGGTTCCTGCAGAAGGGTGCAGGGCTGCTTTCTCAGGTGACCCCCAGAGGACTCACTCATGGTCTGGATCACCAATAATTTATTCTGCTTTTATTTCTTTTTTAAATTAAATACGCATACGTAATATGCACTTTGGAGCAGGCAAGGACCCTTCTGCGGATGCGTATGGAGCCAGGCACTCTCAGGTGTGTAATTAAGAGGTGTGTAATTGATGTACAAGGAGAAGAGATCTCAGTGCATTGCATAAAAGGCAAGGGCGAGGGGGGAAGAAGAAAAAAAGAAGCCCAAACCTGGCTGTACATGCTTGCCGATGTCCTGCACTTCTTTTTGCCGCCATGTCAAAGTTTGCCTGGGCGTAAACCGAGAGTTTTCTCTTCCGCAGGGTTTGTTTCGCCAGCAACCGTGTCTCCGTTTCACATGCGGAAAAAATGAAGCACCCCTCCGCTGCCCGCCCGCCCCACCTCCCGCTGTCCTGCTCTCCAGCACCCCTCGCCCCTGCCGTTCTTCACCACAGAACTTCTTACTACTCTCAGTTTAAAGGCCAACCACACAGAAAGATTAACAAAAGTTTATTAATCATGAAGTATTAAAATTGTGACAAGTGAAAGGCATCAATGCAAAGATAAGCAAGCAAACTATCCCCAAACTTGTGACAAAGGACTCAGTGAATACCACAGAAGGAAGTCCTGTCTTTTTTTTTTTTTTTTTTTTGCCTGCAGTTGAAGACACCTCTCATATCTCACACGCCACATCAAAATCTATAATTCTTCATATCACATACTGAAAATGATTTTATTTATCCATTCACATTAACTTGATATAAACGTGTCCGGAAAAGTCAAGTAATATGTTTTATATTAGCTCAAACATTTATTAAGTAACCCAAAATTCAATAAATAAGCACAGACAATAAGTTAAAACATATCACGAATCGACCAGTATGTAACAAGAATGCTTTATCTACACAAAACATCCTATTTCACATCGTTTGTTCATTCCTCCAGCGGCCCTGCCCTGCGGCGGGGTGACCGGCACATGCAGGCGGGCGGGCCGCGGGGCCGAGCCGGGCCGGGCCGAGCCGTGCCAGGCGGGGCAGGGGGCGCGACGGCGCCTCCGCCGGCGCTGCGGAGGGACAATAGCAGCAGGAACGTAAATAAATGCGTAAATAAAGGTAGGGAGGATCGGCAACTCAACTGTCACGAAATCAAAGATCCTAAAAAGGGAAGCGCTCTTGCGCGCTTATTTTTTCCCCCTTTTATCCCCTTTGTGTTTTACAAAAAGAAGCTTTTAATTTTTTTTTTTTCCTTTTCCCCCATCTCATTCGCTCTCGCTCATCAATGCTTAATCAAAATGGATTTGATTCTCTCTGGGGTCTCCGTGCCGTTTCGCGAGCCCGCCCGGCCGCCCCCCGACGGCGCCCTCGCAGCGGAGGGGGCCGGCAGCAAGTCGCCGCACCTAAATAAACCATAAAAATTATGAAAACAGAACCAAAAATGCATTTCTTTGCAAAGCCAAAGCCAGTCGGGCGCCTGGCGGGAGAGTCGGGTCTTGGCGACGAAGGGAGGCAGGGCCGGGCTCGGGGCGGCCGCGAGTGTTCCCGCCGCCATGCAGGGCGGACCGCGGGGCACAGGGGTGCGCGAGGGCGGAGGGGGTGTGGGGAGGGTCGGGGGATGTTTCTCGGCCCACAAACCAGTCTGTTGGCGTCTGATTTCAGATCCTGAGTCGACTCCCTGGTAAGTCGGGTGGGAGAAGGCGGGGGCGCGGGGCGAGGCGGGGGCGCAGGGCCAGGCGGCGGCGGGGGCGGCGCGGGGCGAGGCGAGGCGAGGCGCCGGCCATTAAGTGAAACTCATGGAGACTGTGTGCTCTAGTGCTTTGCGGCGGAGGGAGGCGATGCTGGTTCCCCGCCACACGTCGCTGCTGTCCGGGGAGCTGCAGAGCTGGGGCGAGCCCGTCACGTTGCTGGGGCCGGGCAGGGAGGCGGGCACCATTCCGGGGAAGGCGGGCTGGTAGAGGTGGGATTGCAGCCCGGCGCCGTTGGAGCCCGCCAGGCTGTTGGAGAGCCCCATGGAGTTGGGCGGCGGCCCGGCCGCCAGGCTGCACTGGGACAGGGATTGCGCCATGGCTTGCTGCCGTCCCAGCGCCGGCGGCAGCGGCAGCTGCGACACGCCGGGCATGGCGGCGGCGGCCCAGCGCGTGTCGTTGGCGTGGAAAGAGCACAGGCTGTCGCCCATGGCGGCGGCGGCGGCGGCGGCCGCTGAGGGGAACTGCGGTAGCCCCGGCGTGGGCAGCAGCGTGCCTGGGGCGCGGAACACGTTCGTGGTCTTCTTGCGCTTCTTCCACTTGGCCCGGCGGTTCTGGAACCAGACCTGCGGGCGGCGGGCAGCGACACGCTCCGTTAGCCACCACCAGCCCCCGCGGGCCCCCCGCCCCGGCTCCCGCCGCCCCCCCGACCCGCAGCCCCAGACGTGTCCCCGTCACGGGTTAAAGAAACCGGTGGCACTTTTTATAACGAAACTAAGCGATGTGTCCCTCCCGGCACTAAGCCGCCTGCGGCCTCCCTCCCCCGGCGGGAGGGTCCGGAAGAGGAGCCTGGCCTCTCCCCGAAAAACAAATTAAAAAAAAAAAACCACCGGCCGACGGCTCCGGTCTTGGCGTGGACGCGCTCCCGAGCCGCCATCGGGGCCAGCTCTCTCGCCCGGTGACGCCAGGGTCCGGGGCAGGAAACCCCCGCGCCAAACTGTCCGCATTTGGGTTTGAAAAAACAAAACGTAACAAAACCAAATGCAAAACAACAAAACCAGCGGTGGTTCAGGTGAGCGGATGCCCGTGGTGGCACCGTATCAGGGCTGACTTGATGGGTCTCGTCTCACCGCAGCCGAAAGCAACCGAGACAGTCATGAGCCGGGAAAAACCGCGTCCACCTGAAATCCAAAGGAATGCAGTGCCCCGACCTGCCGGATTCCACAGCCTCAGGCTCCGTACCCAGACTGAGAAAGGCAGATGCCCATTAGCGGGAATGAGCAGCCGTGAGGGAGCTAAATATTATATGAATAATCTAAAAATCGCGTTCAATTATGTTTTAGGGTTAATAGTTAAATTGCGGCTACAGAATCTTTTTATGTTTCATGGTTTGCTGGTGGTGTAAAGAATCTCCATCGGGTCTGATCGCCTAAGCTCATAGCTACGCTGCATATGCTTTTAAAATGTGAATGTTTCCAATTGAAAACTGGTGCATGACAGATTAAAATGCAGGGAAAACCTGGGGGAGATTTTGAAAATGCACACATGACAACTCTAGAAATATATTAACCATGAGCGTTTGGCAACTTTGGACTCCTTTTAAAATGCAACTAGCCCCTGAAAATTATTAATACAACAGTGAGAATCTAATGGAGTTTGGAATCTAAAAATCTACCTTGATGATATCTGCTGTTACAGTAATATAGACATACTGTAAATGTATTTTAAAATATATAGCCCATTTAATTCCCCAGCTATAAATGGGTGAGACAGAGAAAGCAAAAGAAAGGAGAGACAAAATCATTTTAGTTTTTCTTTTTCTCTTTTTTTTTTTTTTAGGAGCAGAAGCTTTATGAAGATCTCATTGGAATCCAGCGGATGATTAATGTGAAGATTTGGTAGGAAATCTGGAGAGCTGTATTAAAGCTCAGATCTCAGGTTCATTTCGATCAGCCAGCCGTGAACTCTAGGCCGAATTCATTACACTTTAATAGTGCTGGGAGAGAAAGAAAATGCAATTTCTCATTCCATTAGAAAACTAGAAAATACTCTCAGCTTGTCCCCTATTAAGATGTGGCAGGTGACGGGACCATTGTGGGGGACACGGTCAATGGAATTACAGCACATTATTTTTGTTCGTATAAAATATTGGAAGGCAAGCCTGACTGTGCAGAAGTTATTTCACTGATTTGGTTTTTATGTAAATAAAATATTGAAAGTTAATTAATCCGTGCTAGAGACTAATGATTATGCTTATTATATTGCATTTGATCGCGTAATTTGCATGATTCTCGCATTGCTGCTTAATAAGCCATTCTAGGTTATAAATAATTCTGAAATTGGTTTCTAATAATGGCATGCTATAAAAAGAATGGTTTTATTACAGCAGCCTGAAAAGCAGAGCAATGTCAGATGTGGAATTGGACTCCCGTTTAAGCATCAGCCACTTTAATAATTATTTAAATGTATCATATACATTAAATACAGATCTAAAATGAAGAAAGTGGTGATTTATCCTAGCATCTAAAACCCTTAAAAATATATACAGCAGCTATAAATTAAGTATTTGGAGCATCCCTTAATCAGTGTGGAGCCCACGTCCTGGAAGGAATATGTAGGCAATCTGTTAACTATAAAGAAAACTGTAAAGTACTCTTGTAAGAACATAAACCAATTACTATTTAATTTAAATTTGGTCAAGGAGCAGTGATACATTGGATTGTGAAGTAAATACATTAAATAATTTTTTCCTTAGATTACATAATGTTAATCATTTTGAAGTGTTAATTAAGAAGGTTATGTTGATCTGATTACTTTTTAAACTACAGAACATTATTGTAAAAAATATTTAAATTGCCACTCTATTAAACTGTTTTTATCAGCAGTCTCGAGCTATTAGCATTGGTTTAAGATTATGCCAAGGCCATTAAAACATTTTGTCTTTCTTCCTACGAATTTCTTCGATGTGCTGTTAGAAAATAACTGTTTCCATTTTATATTTTACTTCATTTACCACACTCCTAATATTGAAATTGGTATCATTAACCTTTGAGAAACCCAATAAAGTTTAATAGACCTCGTTTTCTTTTTTTCATAGAGTCAGTTGTCCAATTATATTTTATTTGTGAATCTAATTTCTTTCTTAATTTAAACTAATTATAGTTCTGTGAAGACAGAGTCAAATTGTTTTACTTTTTAAAAGCAGACGTGCTTTTTCTGTCACATTCAAGAATGGAATCTGGTTTTGTTCATTAAAACGTTCATTTAGGGATTTCTCTTGACATGTCTTTATTTAGCTGAGGAGCCTATGCTTGTCGAGAGGGATTTTGAACAGAGACCGCAGTAAAGTGCGGCGGCAGTCCCGGCTGTACTGAGCTGGGATGCACATCCCACAAGTACTTCTACTGTGCAGGCTTTCGTTCTTGGGGATGGACTCGCGTAGAAAGTCACCAAAATAACCTTGTGAACACAAAAGCCACATCTGAGCAATGTAGCGCTTTGATCCCTCTGCCCCTTTTCCTAATTTTGTTTACATTTATTTGCCTAAATAGTTTCCTCTGGTCCTGTGTGCAAATATATATATATGTGTGTGTGTCTATGTACCTATGTAGATGTTTATACTTTAGAAAACAAAGTACACCCTAGATGTTGAAGACACTCGCTACCCCCGTCGTCCTCAGGCTTTTTAAAAGCCAGTATGGGGAAACTCCGACTTCAAATACAACTGCCTTTTACGTAAGTGCCTTTTCATGAGCCGATGTGCCTTCCCGCGCCTTCCACTCTGGCCCTCACGGCCGGCGTCTCTGGCGGACGCCTCTTCCCGGCGGTGCCGCGGAAGTGCCGCCGGCAGTACCCTGGACAGCGGCACCGCGGCCGCCGGCAGGCTCCATGGTGGAACAGCGGTCACTCCCCGGCGGTTCGGCTCGACTCTTAGCACCGGGCTATTGCGAGGGCTGAGATTCGCTCCTCTAAGGCTGTGCCTCCCCAGACTTTTTTCTGCCGCGGTCGGGCCGTGGAGCTCAGCCCGTGCCCCGCTCGGGACCACCGCGTTGTAGGTGGGGAGGATAGAGGACAAGGGGACACCCCAAGGCGACAGCTTTGCGAAAAGAGAGGCGAGGGATGTCTGTTTTCAAGGCTTCCTGGCCAAACTGTTGCTTTCAGGACTGGATTACTTTCCCCGCCATCGGGCTGAGGTTTGGGGCACCCACCCCCCCCTCCCCGTCGTGACTGGACTCGCCGCCGACCGGCTGTGCCGCGCCGTCGGTGTGACTGGGGAAGGGCCGGTGGGCACTGCGCGGGGGCGGCTTTTCATACCTGCACCCGGGACTCGGTGAGGCCGATGCGCAGGGCCAGCTCTTCCCGCATGAAGATGTCCGGGTAGTGAGTCTTGGCGAAGCTCCTCTCCAGCTCGTTGAGCTGCGCCGGCGTGAAGCGGGTGCGGTGCCGCTTCTGCTTCTGCTGCCCCTGCTGCTGCCCGGCCTGGCTGGGGTTCTGGCCGCCCTGCTGGCCTTGCTGCTTGTCGGCGTCTTTGGCGCTGACGGCTAGGGAGCTGGGGTTGGATCCCACCGTGGTGATGTCGTCCCCCGGCAGCAGGGTGGTCCCTTCTACCGTGTCCGAGTTGGGAGGCATGTCTCCCGGGTGTCCCCCCGGATCCGAGCCCCCTACGCCCAGCCGACACTTCACCGCCTCCCGATGTCCCAGCAGCTCAGCCGCATCTTTCATCCCTGCGGAAGCAAAGGAGCGGCAGTGACTCCCCTGCTGCCAGGCATGGATCCATCAGAGCCGCTTTCCAATGCATTGAGCTGGCGAGAGGCATCCAGCCACCGCCACTGCCTCCGCCCCGCCGTCCCCCAGCTGCCCGCCAGACCCTCAACCCTGCTCGGCTCCGCGACGCACAGAGACCCCGGCCCAGCGCAACCCGGGCAGAGGAGGGAAAACTTTACACCTCTTCCTGCTGAAATAACTAGCTCCCTGTCCGGCCTCCCCATGCGAGATCAGGGGAAGGGAAGAGGGGGAGGGCAAGTTTTACCGGGTTCAACTTGGGTTTTCCAGCGGAGCTGGTAAGAGAAAGAGACGGAGAGAAAGAAATAAGGCTCGAACCGCCCTGCTGCCGGGAGTATTACCTCTCCGACAGATGCGCGGGGACCTCGGTCTGTCTAGCCGATCTTTCCCCTCTTCTCTCTCCTTTCCTCTTTACAAACTCACGAATAGCCGTAAATAGACAAATACAGGTATTTCTCTTTTTTAAAAAAAGGAAAAGAAGGAGGGAGAAAAGCGAACAGACGAGCTGAAAGAGGCCACCTAGAACTCCGTAAACACTATCGAGCTCATCTGTCCTAAAATAATAATAATCATCATCATAATAATGTGTAGGTATATATATATATATAAACAGGGGAGAAAAAAATTAAATGATCCACAACTCGCTGTAGATCTACATACTCCGTAGGTCTCACTCCCTCTTCTTTTTTATGTTAAATCAAATTAAACTTTAATACAGTACAATTACTTTTAAAGGAATTAGCCCATTTAGATCGCATTAAGGTAAAATAAGGAACAAATTGTCAATTTCCTGCCCCGGCTTCCTCCCCACTCGCTGCCTCCGGTGCAGCCGCCGCGGGGCGGGGGGGGGGTGCCGGGGGAAACTCACCGAGACGGGCGTCCAGGAGGTCGGCGTGAGACAGCATCGCGCACCGCTCCAGGGCGAAGGCTGTTCCCCCCCAAATTTTAGCGGCCTTAAGTTATTTAAAATAGATATAAGATATGAGATATATATATATATATATATATATATCGTCTAAATGAAAGAAAATTCGGTGTGTGGTTAAAAAGGGGGTCTCTTGCATTATAATGTCCTTTAGAGAGACGGGGAGGTGCTTAACACTTCAATGAACCCGTGAGCAGCTCGGCGCGGGGACCAATCAGGAGGGCAGCCTGCAAATGTCAGCGCCCGGAGCGCCCCGCTCCGCCCGCCCGCCGCCCGCCCGCTGCCGCCGCCCCGGCCTCCCGCCGCCCCAACCCGCCCGGACCGGACCGGCCCGCGCCGCGCCCGCGCTCCCTTACCCTGCTCCGCTCGCCTGGGCCGCCCGCCTTCTCCCTCTCTCCTTCTCTTCCAAGTGCACATTAGCTACACTCCTCCCGCTCCGGGTCGCCCCTGATTTATTGGGTTTTATTGTTCTTAATACCTCCTCCGAGCGCACCCTCGCACCCGACCCGGTCGGGCTCCCGGGGGTCTCGCAAGTCCTGTGCCCACCGGAGACTGTGAGCGGGGCAGACGGTGGGCGCGCGGTCGGGCAGCTCTGGTCCCGCTCGCCAGCAGCTCCGAGGAACCGGGGGCGGGGGCTGCAGGGGAGACCGCGACACGGCTCTCGCCCACTCGAGCCCCGACGGCTGCAGGGCGTCGAAGAAAGAGAAACTTAAACGAGTTCCCGCAGCGGCCCGCGCCGCACGGGCTCCCCTAGCCCCCGGGGCTCCCCGACCCCCCGCCCCGGCCCCGCTCAGTGCCGAAGCAGAGCGCAACAAGGGGAAAGAGAGCCAAGCACCGTGTGTCTCGGCCGCCCGGGGAGCTCTGCCTTCCTGCCCGGGATTTAAACACCCGTAAGCCCTATTTTTCGGATAAAGTTTCCAAGTTCGGCTCGCCTACAAACTCGATTTAAAGCAGTAAATAAAGTTAAATGCTTTTTATTTTCCTCTCGAATATGTTAAACTACTTGAACAATTTAAAGTGCTTTGCAGAAGTGAAGCGAACCATTTCTAATGTTCTGATTTTTCAAAGCCAGCCAACAACAAAGTTTAGATTAGTAATATATTTCTAACCAGAGTAATTTTCAAGATCATTAGGCATTTATGTAATTAGTGCCAAATCTATAAGCTTTTATTACGATTATTAGAGTAAAATCAGTATAAATTTGTACTAATTTACTACTGTTTAGACTTGGCTGTCAAGCCAAGAGGTTCTTATTGTAAATGATAACTGAGGAAATTAAGTGCAAAATTCTGTACCATTTCTGATCCGCTCCTAAACAATCCGTTTCAATTGTATTTGTAGCAGAACATAATGCCCTTTTAAAGTTCTTTGACTTGTATTTTTATTTGCAAAACAAGAAAAATACCCTCTACCCGGGCACAATGAAAACTGATATTTACTACTTCCAACTTGATTAGCATTGATTTTTAATTCAAAAGTGATGCAATTAAGATTATTCATTTAGTGCAAATAAAGCTTCCACCAAAAAGCGAGCCTAGTGAAGTCTGTGTTAAATAATACGGCGCCAATGGCTTTTTTTTCCTGCCATCCAATTGACTTACACAAAACATTGTAAATACTGCATGCGAACAGATGCAAGAGTGGTTTTGTTTGCAGCTCAGATGTGCAGGGGTTTCGGCAGCGACTGAACAAGGAGACAAAGGAACCGGCCGACCGATCTCTAGGGCAGTTTTGCTGCCTTTTTTTCCCACCTCCTCTCTGCTCAGGCTACACTGATTCAATTCTGTTTTCGAGACGTCGGGCTGTTGCAAACAACCTGGGTGCTCGGGAACTGCCGCTAAGAGCAGGGAGAGAGACCCAGAGCCAGGCCACAATTTAGCCGGAGACAGAGAGAGAAAGGTGGAGGTGGGGTGGGAGTTTCGGGATTTTTCTGTTGTTATTGTTGTTTTGTTCCCGGCTGGATGGGGGACTGTTGAAATGGCACATTTGCTGTGCTTTTTTCCTTTGAAAATTGTTGTCTGTGTGGAGCTCCAGGGCAGGAGGGAAGGACCCGTCCGTGAAAATTGCTGCGCGGCGCCCCCCGGCCCGCTGCCTGGCGTCGGGACCCGCGGAGCGGAGCCGGCGGAGTCGCCGGTGGGGACACGGGCCGGCGGGGACACGGGCCGGCGGCGCGGGTGCGGCGCGGAGCCCAGGCTAGAGCGGTCAGAGGCTGGCCGGGGCGCTTGGGGTCCGGTTTATCTGTATTTACTGGCACAAGCGTGCGGGCGCTGGACGCACCGAGCGCAGTGCGAGCAGGGTGGCACGGTTTGCGTGTGCATCTATTCCGTGTTGTTGTATGTTTCAGGTCGATAAATAAATGTGTAATAGTTAATGTGCAGAGACATCAGAGTAATAACAATGGGATGAAATCAAAGGATTATCAATCTCTGTTAGTAACTGCTGAATAACAATGTTGCGGTGTGATTGATAGCGCGCTTCATTTTATGACTTTTCTATTGCTCTTGATTTTTATAGCAGTATAAACAAACTAAATCATTTCTTCGAAGACTTCAGAGCGCAATCGTTTTAAGGGAAGAGGAGAAATCAGAGAAGGAAGTCTGGGGGAGAGAAAAGAGCAGGCAGGGCTGACACTTAAGCGTGTCAGAAAGAAAATGACAATGGGGCATATGTAAAATACCCTAATCACATTCCACTTTCGCTCACTCCTGTTTTGTCAAGTGTCCGAATTCACCAGGGCAGCGTCGGAGATGTATTTACAAGAATTTTATTTCTCGTCATCTTTCCATTTTCCCAGTGTAGCCAGAAAACTGCCAGTCAAGTCCATTCCCTGTTACAATTTACGGTATTCCCCATATGATCATAGGAACTGAAGTTCCTAACAAGGAAAGGCTTTAACACAATGGCCAAAAATCTTCAGAGTGACACGAGTGTCTTCAGAAATCACTTCAGAGCAAAGTAAAAGGATTTTCTATGACGGATCCAGTGATTTTTCCTCAATAAATAGGTTTTAGATTGTTACACACACGTAGAACTGGAACAAAGGGCAGTACCAGAAAATATATTGGTTGCCCCTAATAAAATTTATTTAGACAGTTTACTTCTCATAAAAAATAGAGATTGAATTTCGTACAGGAGCGCCTGCCAAGAGGCTAGGCACGGGGAGATCATCTCCCCCCGCACGCTCTTTTGCTTTGCTTTCCCTTTCCACCCCATCGCTTCCTTTCCCTGCCCTGCCCGGCGGCGCCCGGCGGGCCCGATCCCCTGGTCCCGGCCGGGGCAGGCTCTCCCCTCCCCTGCCCAGCCCCCCCACCGACTCAAGCCGATCCGACCGAGAGAGGGCCGCGGAGCGGGGCGTGCTGCATTTGGGAGCAACATAACCCTAATTCTCCAGAGCTGTGACCCTGGGAAGACAGGGTAGAGAACTTTCCAACCCCCAGAGCTCCCCCTCTCCCATCCCCGCTAAACTCAAGCCCTGATTGAATGAGGCTGTGATATAAACAAGAGTATTTAACCAATTCTGCTCCGAGTTAGGAACAGAACCTTCTTTTATCAGAATAATTATATTTGGAGCGAGGAACACAGTAAAATAAGGTTAAACTGCTAAAGTCAGCAGGGTGGCTTGGCATAAATGGCTGATAAGATTTGTAATTTGATATTTTATTTATGTATTTCTTGAGCATCCATGCAGTTAAGGCGGCTGCTGTATGCAGAGCACCGTAATTGCTTTTTACAAGTAGCAACGCTCACAGCGTTTACCAAATGTAACTTTTGGTTGCCTGGCTTATTCGTGCGGCTTTTTTTTATTCTTATTATTTTTTTTCCTTTCCGTCCCCCTTTTATTTCCAGATAGTAGTGCTGAAATATCGGATATGATTATTCTCATTCCTGCTGTTCAGTGCTGCATTGTAATATTGTTCGCTTTAATGAGAAGCGCCTCCCTCAATAATTAACGACTTCACATTTCCCTATTTTCTTGCCTGATGAAAAGAATTAATTTTAATTCATTGTAAATTACAGCTATGCTTTTGAGTGTTATTTGCTTACTTTTCCACATCGACATACCCTAAACACAAATGACAAATCAAACTATATCCTTTCGTTAGGGGTAATTTGGAGTTAAGAAATGGAAAAACATAAACACGTGTTTTCATTTCAATCAACCCTCTCGAAAATATGACTTCTTTGGAAACGAAGGACAAGGCTGCCAGCAGCTACAGACCCAATTTATTCATTCTAGTCAGAGCTAAACGTGGCGATCATCGCCGCTTTGCGACATTAGGCTGTATGCAGCATTTTGTCGCTGCAATAAATATAGTTCTTTGAAAGCAACTTCTATGAAGTTTATAGGCATCCGAGGCAAGAACGCTCGCAGCTGATCAGAAACGCAGCCGTCAGGTGTCCCGAAAACAGCCTCTCTAAGGTCAGCGAGGAGAGCTCGGGTCCCCTGACACCTCTTCTCAAACACTGTTAAGATCAGCATTTTCCCATTTGCTTATTTATCTAAATATCTGCATCCGGATCCGGCGGAGCCAAAGGCAGCCCCTCCGACTGTCTCCTCGCGGGCAGACTGTGGGTAATCTCTCGACAGTGAAGCGGTTGCCTTAGATTGAAAGGATGGCTTCTATCAATTAATTTCCATCAGAGCAATGACAACCAGTCTTTTATGGGGAAAAAGCTATTTTAATATAAAGGTATGCCTGCCACCCCTGCCCGCTCTCACCCGATCAGATGGAAACTCTTTATACACAAAAGTCACCTCCCTCTCTCCATCCAGCATGTATTATGTATGCATAGGGTTTTGACATAATATTAAGTTCATAAACTTAAAAATGCGGAGCCCAAGCATAACGCACTGGGCTGTAGCTTATTCAGTCGGACAGGAATCATCGGGGCTGCCCCGAAAGGCGAAGAGAACGCCGGTATAAATCATTTTTCAGATACATCTCTGTTTAGGCAAACAGTACACTTCCAGGAAGACTTTTCTACTGAGCCTTGAGGAATTTATTTAATACAAACCTGTGTTTTTAAAATCCGAAATCTCCCCATCCGCCAGGTGTAGCAATGAAAAAATATACATCAGAAGCTAATGTGGATGGAGTATTTAACTTTCTTCCCTTTTAAGGCCGTAGTTTTAATCCCTTCAATTACATAGGTAGTATATAGTAATAAGGAACATACATATTTTGTTTGTATGTGTTAAGTTGGCTGCTTTTCTGATTTCTATTTACTCAAGATAAATAATCATATATCAGTTATTCAGTTAGGTGACAAGTCTAGTAATTGGAATAAAAAGAAAACATCTCATCCTTATCTCTTCCTCTAACTAGATATAGCGCTAATAAGACTGCATCAATCTTATCTGGCAAATAAATAAAATAGACAAACAAACAAATTCGCCTCCAACAAGTTAATGTGGTGTATCTGAGTGGAAAGTAGATATTTTCACGCGTTCTGGAGATGAGGAGTGACTTTTAATAAAATCACAAGAAAAACAAATGTAATTCTGTAAGCAATTTCAGAGCTCAGCCATCTCTCTCCCGCGCCGTTACTTAGCATTCTCCAGCTGTCCTAACCTTTTCTTTTAAAAACCAGTTAGTTCCAGAAATATGACTGTCACTCAATCTGGGACCTTTCGATCCACCTTCCTTTATTATTTGGGGGGCAATCCTAGAGGTAATAAGGCTTATTTTACAAGGATGATTTTTGTTGACTTTTTTCTTTCCCTCCCTCTCCCTTTCCCTTCCCCTCTTGCCCGAGCGCGGCTAATTCGGGGCGTCTATATTCACTCAATTAGAGAAATCTAAAGAGAAAATCGATCTTCCATCTGCAGAAATGCCAGCTTAACAAATTAGATTCTTGTTTCGTGCAGGTGATTTGGTGACAGTCGGGGAATTAGAAGTAATAAGTTGTTGTGTTTGAGACCACCTCCTCGCCCCCGGCCCTCCGCCCTGCCCCCGGCCGGGCCGCGCCAGGGGAGCGCCGCGCCCGCGCCTCCTCCGCCGGCCGGGCGGGCGAGCCGCTGCCGCCACCGCATCTCCCGCTGTAATTAGTGCTGCTGCCCTCCATGTGGGCTCGATTAAACCGTGATTTAGCCGAAAGAAATATAATTATGGCTGCAAATAAAATAATCAGCATTGAAGAGCGATTTCCTTAATGAGATGGAGCGGTTGCACGTCACGGAGTAAAGGGGTCTCATTAGGAGGTGGTAATGAGGCTTGGGTGAATATTGGGAGTTACACAAAATATCTAAACCGCTGAGAACACCCAGCGCCGGGCCTGGGCTGGAGTTCCCGCTCCCGGCCGGGCCGAGAGACCCCCCGGCCGCCGCCCCCCGCCCTGCCTTCTGTGCCCCGTCACTCCCAACCCAGTCCCGGGCTCCCTGCCGCCCCCAGCCCACCACGCTCGCCGGAGGACGGGCGGCCGCGACCACCGCGCTCTCCCCGCCCGCGGGCAGCGCCTGAGGATGTGCTTTTCGGATACGGCTAATTTAAAGGGCCGACAGCGCGGCCATTTTAACGAGAGGAGCGGCAGCAAGGGCCAGCGGCTTCCCCCCGCTGCGGGCTCGCCCGCTGCTCCCGGTAGCCGCAAGCCCGGGCCACCGCCACTCCCTCGCAGAGCGCGCCCAGCGACCAAGAAGACCACGGGCAGGCGCGGAGCACGGGGAGAAAGCTGCGAGACCTCGAGTCGATGTGCACTCCCGGGCGGCAGCGCAGGCGCGAACGGCGGAGTAGGAGAACGTGAATTTGTCCCGAGACGGCCCATTAGGGGAATTAACCATGGCTCCTCGGCCAAGCGGCGCCGGGCGCCGAGGGCGCGAAGCCGTCAAGATGGTGGCCCCGGCGGCCGCCTGCCGCGCATGCGCCGCGGCGCGTGGAGAGGGAGGATGTGTCGATGGTGATGGCGACGGCGGGGAAAGGGCTGGGGGCTGGAGGGGAGTGAAACGCCGGGCCGGGGCTGTGTGAGACCGAGGGGACAGGCCCAGGGAATGCCCTCGTCGGGAATTCCCGGGAACAGGGGCTGCTCCACGCGGAAATTACGTGCTGGCTCAGCTGTGTGGAGGAGGAATAACGCGTTGTTTTGCTTTCGCTACCCCCCCTGCCCCCCCCCCCCCGCTTTCTGTTTGGTTTTTAATAGTGTAGAATGGGGCACATCTTGGCGTTTTGTCGTCTAATCAAGAAAAACGGCTTGCATATGAAATAAATAAAGGCCAGGTATTTGTCATTCTCTGCTTATGTGCTCAGTAACTTAAAGAGGAGATGGAATCTGCATTTTGTCCTCATTATCACCAATAGCATTTCAGTTTTCAGCCTGATTCCTGCAACAGATAAAAAGGTCAAGTTTCCTGATTAGGATAAAGTCTGTGTGACATTACCAAAAAATCCAGGGATGCTGTGCTCGTCGGCAGGGGAGAGGAGAGCTGCAGGAGCACTGATGGCCCCAGCTTGAAAACTTGCCCTACTCTTCTACCGTGGTGAGATAATTTTTGTTTTGTTTATGTTTCTTTGGTTGGTTTTTACTGGCTACTACTGTGTTTTCACTGTATCAGTTTATGTAGAGCATTTTGTAGTCTTAAGGTATTTATTGTATATATAAAAATATATATACATACATCCTGAACAGTGGCAATATTTGTCTCCCATTTTGGTACTTTGTAAAACAATGGAGAGGTACCTGGGCCAGGCAGACTCTAGTTCAGGATATCCTATTGGCTGTACTTATGTTTATGACCATAACTGTGTTAGTCCAAAGGGAGAGCTTTCTTATCATTGTAGTTTGTGGTTTTGGATTTTGGTTTTAAATGTTTGGTTTTGTTGGAAGAAATTGAAGATCATGTTTAGGAAAAAAGATCAGAATTCTTAAGAGACTCTGCTATTAGTCGGAAAAAGGTAAATGTTTTCTCAACAAACATTCTTTTTGAGCTTTCTGTTTGGGTTTCATTTTCAGACCTTCTACCATTTTTTTTGCTTAATGTGTTCTCTTCTCTGCATTGACACAAACTCTTTTACCTGCAGGTCTTTCTCCTCCTGGCCGGTGGTTGATAGTTCTGTCATGGCTTACAATGTTTGAAATTACATTTTGAAAAGAGAAGCATCTCTATCTCCTAAGGTTGTCATCAGTGTGGGACAGTTTTTTCATGCTTTACCTGTAGGAAGGATTGTACAAACCTCAACATAAGTCTTGTGGATTTCTTCACATTTAAACCTAGCTCTCCTTTTCCAGTTGAAAGCACTGGTTATCTGTAGTAGGTGTTTACTGTAAGGAGAAAGCCACGAGGTAGGCTGAGACTCAGCACCCAGAATTTTATATCCTCTGTTGCTGGGTAAGCTACAGCACAGAAAGCCATTTTCTCTTTATACTCTAGTTGAGAAGGAGGTAGCGAATTTTGTAATGCGCAGAAGGTACTTTGTGTGTTGAGAGAAATAGTGTGTTTGGGGGACTGGAGTACGTACAGAAAAAAGTATTTCATTTGGCTGTAGAGTAGTGATCAGGCATAAACTTATTAGAGCCCTGAAACCTCCTCTGTCTCATTGAGAGAGGAGGGTATTGTGCTCATGGCCTCATGACTGCAGCTGGTCTGACTGCCGGTGCCTTATCCTTTAGTGACAAGCCCTGGGGGAACTGTACTTGTCTGATTAATAGAGGCTTCCAATCAACACAGAGGAGCAATAACATGTCACAAACATGTTAAGTGCTTACTAGGTTTATCTTTACTTGGCATTAATGAAGTCTGCTCTAGGTGAATTACTTTCAGCCTAGTATAGTAGTTAATACGGTATGGATGGGTAAACTTGTGTGAATGCACACCTGAGAGCCATGGCATGAAAGAGTTTAGCATTGTAGACATAGAAAATGTAGAACACGATGGCTGTGGTGGCATCTTGTAAGACTGAGCTGAAAGAGACCTTTTGAGTCAGTGAGTCCAGCAACTCTTTCATAATTACTGCCCTTTTCATACTCAGGCAGTGTGAGAGTGGATTTCAACTGGAAGAATGTGGGTGGGTTTTTTAGCATTGGAGGCAAAGGTAGCAAGGATGGTGTTATTCATTTCCACTCTTCGTGGATGAGGATCTAGAGAGAAAGCCATGTGTTGGCATGTCCAGATTGGGATGGGAGACAGAACCCGGTGTGGGACTTGGTTGCTGGTAATCAGTAAATCAAGTCTCCATATGCAGTGCTGGCCTCTCTGAATGTTAATAAAATTTATAAGCCACATCATTTACAGCTAATGAGGCAGTGAGGAGCTGTGGGAGAGAGAGCCTAGGGGATGGTGACATGCTGGGGGAGGAAACTTCCTTGCAAATGGCCTTTGTTACTTCGGATGGCTCCCAGCTATGTCCTGTGCTGTCTTCAGGATATACCTGCTTTCTGCTCTGCAGGAAGAAAATGAGAGAGGGAGAGCTAAAATATCCTGATATGGTCAGGACGAGTGTGTTACTTTTTGTACTCATTGTTTGAAAACAGTAGTGGGCTCCTTGGACTGCTTATTGAGATACTTAGTGGAAATAAGAGCTCAAAGTAGGGTGGATTCTATGTAAGCATTGGTAAAACTTCTTTACCTAGTTGTAGCTCAAAAAGAAGCTGAAAGGGTGAATGTTTCATCTTGTGAGGTCTTTATAAGGTCTTTATCTAGGATTGAAAAGCCTGTTGTCCTTTGTGATCATCTCGGCATGTTTCTGTTTTTAGAATGGTGTACATGCTGAGGAGCTGTTAGGTTTTGAAGGCAGGGTGTGATTCTCTCTTTGGCTTGAAGTATGCATTTGGATTCATCTTCAGCCTCTAGTCCAAGTCTTGCACATCCAGAGTTAGTTTAAGCCTGGTAATAGACTCTTCAGCTCTTACTCCTTTTCATCCTTCCCTGTCCATCTAGGCACTTAATTAGATTTACCACCATCTAGTTCTAGTGCAGAAGACTTAAAGAAACAGCTAGAGATTGCAGTTATCTTTTACTTGTTAATCTTGCAGTCTGTGTAATTCTTCTCTTGTTAGGGAGCAATTGCTTCTGCTTGGTTAACTGTATTAACTGCCTGTAATACAATATACTGCATAATCCAGGGATGATTAACTTCTGGTTTTAAAATTGTCAAGAAGTTCTGAAGCTTATGCGTTTGAGTGTAAATTTAAGATCAAGTTCTTTTTGCTTCTTCAGTTCAGTGTAGTTTGTTCACTTTTACCAGATGACAGAAGTACAAAACTGAAATCATCCTGACATCACCCGTGGGACAACAAACTTGAAACACTTAGGTTTGGGCCTTATTGTGTGCAAAACTTAAGTAAAGGTTGGAGAGACTAATTGATTTGCTGAATAACAACAAAATGAAATTGCCATACTCTTGGTAACCTGTCCCCAGTAGTGGTCTACTGCTCTGCCTAGTAAACTAAGACAAAGTAATACGTTGTCTGTGTCTGGCTTGTCAAGAATCTGGCTTGTCAAGCATCTGGCTTGTGGGTTTTCTTTTTGCCTGTGAAGTTGTAGAGTATTCTCTGTATTTCCTGTTTGAACTTCATGAAGGAGATGTAAACTTGAAAGTGGATTCTCTATTTCTGAAGGAACTCTAGCTGAAGAGTAACATCTCTTTGATGTTAAGCCAGCTCTGAAGTGCTCTTAATCATAGGCGGCTGATGATGTTGCAATTTTTGAGTGAAGTCTGATATTTGGATGTCTAAATACAGAGTATTGGTCTAACTCCAACTGAGTTTGTCATTAAAAATTAATAGGAACCTTTCTGAAAGGTGCTGTGTTTGGTGCAGAAGGGATTAGAATCTCCTCTTTATCCACAGAATGTTCAGTCTTGGCAAAACTGTTGACTGTTCTTACCTTGCCTCCTCATTTCTGTGATGTGTCTTGATGGTTTGACAGCACTACTTTTAGTGGTAAGTTTAATGACAGAAAAGTAGTTTCCATGTCAGCTCAGTTCTAGGGTCCTTTGAAAGGGTTAACAGTGAGGACATGGGTCTGCCCTCTTGTCCCTGGCACAGTGAAGATCTAATGTGAAGGCTTTCTAGATGCTGTCTCTGTAAAAGCTCAATAATACTCAGAAATGGACTCAGCTCACTTTGTGTAGGCTAGTGAACAATGCATAGGTAATGTTGATAATTACCAATTTAAAATTGGTTTGACCGAGTAATCTCAGGTTTGTTAGCTTTGGTGTGAAAATTGCATCATTGTCATCATTACAAAAGCTTCCCCCCCACCCCCCTCCCCTGGCTCCATCTACTGTGCCTGGGGATACATGTGGAATTTCAGATGTCTTCAGAGTGGATTCTTGTGAGTCCACATTAGCCAGAAATTGCCAGTTGACTCAATATTCCTTGAATCAATGGGCAGTGCTCTGAAAATAGCAAAGGCAAACAAAATGAGAGTTTATCTCTGGATCTTTTAAAAACAAATTGTTTAAAGAATTCTTTATAGGTATAGGTAGTTGTATATTTTTTGTATCACTGTTTAAAACTTTAGTTTCAGTTATACCTTCTTAATTTAAAACTTAAGTTTACAGCTGTTTAATTTGCTTAACAAAGAGTAACAGTTGAGTTTGCTGGGTTTTTTTTCCATACTGTTAAAAAGGCAGCTTCCTCCCTTGTACTGGTTAGAATTCTTATTGCAATTTTATTTGAAGGTAACAAACGGTATTTGATTTATTCATGGAGATGAGGTTCCTCAGTAGGCACTGGCCATGATAAAGCCTTTGAGGGAGGAAGTTTCTTTACTCACTGATTTCCCTGGCAAAGCTTCCTAGTTCTCATCAAGGATTACTGTTATAGTTACTGGATTACTTGAGTATTGGATGCTGGCTTTTGTGTTCTCCACGTGTCCTCCAGCTCAAGAGTGTGAAAATATATTCCCTGCTGCCACTACAAACATGCAATGGAGTTTCCTGCATTTGGGGAAATTGCAGGAGTGTGAGGGTGTATCTTCACCCCGAGGAAAACTGCATTCCTGCTCTGTGTGTTTCCCCTGGCTTCTGCTGGTGGCAGGATGATTGGGGGAAAGACCCTTTGGTCAGGTCTGGTGTCAAGAGCTGTTCTGGGTTCTTAAGAATCCTGTGGTGTGCTGGGTGATAGCGCTCAAACCTCTCTTTTCCAGGTTCAGTTTGGTGCCTACGTGACGTGGTGGTAGGTATTGTGTAAATGACCAGAGAAAATGAAACATAACACATTAGTCCTTTTATGGAGGCATTGATTTTTATACAAAAGTATGAAGTTTATCTTCTGTGTTGAAAAAAGAGGACAAGTTATAAAATTGACATATCTGATCAATTGGCTTTGAAAGATACTCTCTTCATTTACAAATGAAGGGGTTTTTTACTTATTTTTAACCTGTTCCCTTGGCAATGTGTCAAAGCTGTAAAAGAGCAGAAAGCCAAGTCACTAAAAGCATCCAGAGGAATTTCATTTTATTTTCATAAACTAATCTACCCACTCACATCTATCTGTGTAAACTAATTACTTTTTTAATTAGATAGCCTTTTTGATTGCTTATGGAGAGCTGTGGTGAAATTTACTGCTAATTATGCAGGGGCAGGAGGAGGCCTCTGGATTGTTAGGAAAGATGAGAAAATTTTATTTCCTTTTGTTGAAATGGAGAGCAAGTAGTAACTGATACATAAATAATGTGCTTATTTTTTCCATTTTCAACCTATTCAGCCTCTGTTAACCTTATTAATTGAGGCTCTTTGCATCTATTGTAAATTGAGGAAATTGAGTTTCCTTGCATCTAATGTAACATCTACAGTAACTTCAGAACAATAAGAAAACAAAACTGTTGTAACAAAGTTTTTCTTCTTTCTGTTAAAAGTAATGTTTATGTTGAGTGGTTCTAGATTTTGGACATTGGTGATGTTTGCCTTGAAATGCTGGATCCTGGGTGTGCTAGCAAATAACCTGTGAAGTTCAAGAGCTGATTTTTTCACTGTAGTTGAATTTGTATTTAGAAAACAGGTGGAAGGTGGCAATTTCATATCCCTTTCACCATGTCCTCCAAAGTCCTAAGCCCATCATTTGGATTTGTCATGAGACCTCTGTTACATGTAATAAGAGAGTACAGCCAAGATTGCGTGTGAAAGAGAACCCAGAATTGGTTCTCTGTGTTTTCTGTTCATGGTGTCCTTATAAAGAGTGGGTACTCCTGAGAGATCTGATGGGAGAAGGGTTGTTAAGACAGTTAGGCCATAAATAACATGCTTTCTTCTCCTTTCCCTCAAGTTTGTAGTCCTGCTCTGAGTCTGTATGAAGGGCGAGACTTTCAACAAAATTTGCTAGTTCCCTTGCAGTTGCTTCCAGCAGGCCCCACAGTTCACTTCTTGCCTTGCAAGTTCCATCCTTCTGATTTCAGCTTCAGTTCAAACTTCTGGCCTCTTATCTTTGCCCTGAGCAAGTCCCATTTTCACAAAGTTAACATAAAATAAAATGACAAGTGAGAATTTAAGGTATTTGACATTGCATTTTAGTGGGGAGTGTTCAGAAATGCCAATAGTAAGTGGAAAGCCAGACAAAATTATTTCATCTGGATTGTCATCTTGTCCTTTCATTAAGAAGGACTATTTTCAGCTTCTTTGAATCCTGTGTTGTAACATGCAGTCAAGATCTGAAAAGCCTGGTACGTATCACTGAAATCCTCTCCTTTGAAGAGTCTCTGGGGATCACCTCTGCGCTGTATTCAGAGTAGTTCAGCTGTGTCACAAATCTTTTATATTTTTGAATGAGGGTAAATGCTGCTGAGGAAAGGACGGATGCTTGTCCACCTTTTGATGCTTTCCCTAATGCATAAGTACGAGGCAGGATCAGCTGTCCTTGTATGATGTGTGACAGAGCTGCCTGGTCAAGATCTCCAGGAAGGCATCTCCGACAGAGTCCTTGGGCAGTTCCAGAACTTCATTTGTCTTAGTTGTTTCCTGATGGAAGAACGCTTCCAGCTTTTTTTCCCCCTCACTGTAACTGAAGCTCATTGACTCTTACTCTTTCTGCCAAGCAAAACTTTATTATTTTCCTCCATAACCTTGTATATGCTTGAAGACTATTACCATTGCTACCCTCAGTATTATTCTAGGCTAAAACATCTGGATTTGTTCCTTCTTTTGCAGAAATCATTTTTCAGTCTTTTTAGTTTTCAATGTTTTCCTTTGAATCTTTCTTATTTGTTCATCCCTTTAGTTGTAGCTTCTAGCTGTGATAATGCTTCTAGATGAAGTCTTTTAATACAAAGGGAAGTGTTAGGGTTGTTGCCCATGTCTTGTGAGCTAAGCTAATGCATATAACTCACTAAAATTCTTACGTTTCTTTCAGAAATGTCTAGCTTTTACCTTTTCTTGTGCTTATGCAGTAGAAAATTGCTGCTACCATGTATAATTTTGCTTTTTTTCCTTATTTAAATATGTCCTTGTTGAATGCAGTTTTTTTAAACTTTCTCCAGTGGGTCAGAAACCTTTTGATTTCTAATATTGTCCTTGAAGATACTGAACACCCTTGTATCACCCACATATTAAATACACACAATTCCCCTTTCACTTCTTTTGTCATACAGGTCAGTTGAACAGAACTGTACCTTTTGCGGTGATCAGACCATTCAATTTTAGTAGTAAATTTTTGGTAAGTGCCCAGTCTTAAGAGGCTGTGCAGCCACCTGTCATACTAATGTGGTAATTCTGAAGGCCTCAGTCTATTAGGATTAAGTATTTTCCTTGATCTGAACCTTTCGGCTTGCTTGAGTTAGACAAAGGACTTGAATTCTCTCCCGCGCACCCACGAGTGTTACAATGTAGGAGATTGACTGCAGCACAGTTGAAAGGTTTCACCAGAGACACAGACGGTGGGTTGCCAAAACAAGATGTTATTATAAGGAAACAGAGCAGCTCTGTGTGGTTTATCCTTTATGTGGATTTAACCCAAAATAGCTGTGTACAGTTAGCTCTTTCCTTCTCTTAAAGGATGCTGGAGCCTGAAAACATGCTGCTGTCCTCTCAGATGTTTCCGGAGGCATCTGGAGACAAGAAAGTACTTTCAGGTGTGAACATACCTTGATTTTCATCAGTGAGGATGGATATTTTCCATACTGCAGAACATGCTTGTCTTTTGGAGAACTTAGTGATAGGGAAGAGGATCATCATCCCCTGATGCAATTGTAGGGAGCTAGAAAATAGCTTGGACAGAGAAGTATTAGGCAAGCAGGAGAAACCACTCTACCCTGGAAACTACTGCACTGAGAAACTTTTCCCTGGAGATTATGTGGTAGGTACTCATTCCCATGTGCCTTTAACTCTGACTGGCAACTTAAGCCATATTACAGTGCTACTTCCCTTCAGCCACTATAGGTCACCACTCTGTTTAGCTTTTATATTGACCTGTGTTTCTTGTGGTACTCAGCAACTGCACATCATTTTTCTGTGGACTTGTTTTCCAGAAGGGCGTATTCTTTCTTCTGAAGAACAGTAATTTTTATTTTGAATTCTGCTTTACCTGGCAGACTCAGCACTTCCCTACAACTCCTTTCAGCTCAGCATTTATTCTCCACACTCCACTCAATGGCTCCAAGCGAAGAATTACTGCCAGGCTGACTGCAGTTGTCAGCAGAGACACGTAATCTGCTTTGTACACTCCAGCCACCTCTCCCAGTGAAGGTGTGAGAGAGTAATTTCCATGGAGTGGAGTCTCTGTATTGATAAAACACCTAGTTTAGGGTTATTGATAAGGTTTGATATGGTTATTGATGTGGTTTTCTTGTATACTTTCCTCTTTTTCCTGTCTTCTTTCTCCCTCTGTCTGCCAGCTTGCACTACAAGAATAAGAGGGATGATTAAACCTGGTCCTGGCTGGTGTTCTGACCCAAGAGGGTGGGATGTTAGACATCAGATCTATTATTGAGTCAGAACCAACTGGTGGGGACTCTGTGTGTGCGCGTGTGTGGAGAGGGAAGGGATGGGTTGAACCTCATGGAGGTAGGGTGGTGTCACATCCGTCATGGCAGCCCCTGGAGCCCACATGGAACAGCCCCAGAGTTGCTGCCAGTCACAAACAGCCCAGGAAAACTATAATACACCACACCTGCTGGAGCCCCTAACCCAGCCTCAGATTGGCAGGGACAGTGAGAACACTGTTTCTCACCCTGACCTGGAACCCCAGAGTGGCTGGAAGGGTTGGCCATAGAGACCAGAGCAAATAAAACCAAGGGCATGTGTTTGCTTCGTATCGTGGCACTGCCACTTGGACTTGTGAGAGCTGGTCTTCTACAACGCTTCAGTGGTAGCTCTAAAATCTGTCTCTCCCTCTTTCTCCTCCTCTCTTGTTGATCCCTCTGTTCCTCCTTCTCTGCTCCTTTCTTGATGCTTAGGGTGGTTTGGAGCTGGAGGGATTGGATTTTAATTTAAGTGTTGTTGGTTTATTGGACCTTGACTTCAGTGTTGTTGCATTAATAGTATATGCTGCGTCAGTATTGTGGAACATTTTGTCTAGCTTGTGTAGTGTCCTTATGAACTTTGGCCAAGTCCCCTTATTTAGTCCCCTAAATTAATAAAGAAATTCCTTGGGAACAAGCCTGTGGCTTATTCTCTTGATGCTACCTCGAGGTATTAAAGAACCCTGTATCTATATATTAAATTAAAGCTCTTAGCCAATCCCGTGAGCTGTCAGCTCCCGGGGCTGGAGTTTTACGGGTCCATGGAAGAAACTCGCTGAATGAGTATTCAAAGACAGATGTTTTCCTCAATAGCAGTTCACTTGTGCTATGAGCTGGGAAGTGTCTGCTTGGCAATTACATGCCTAGGACACAATGCTGGTAAGAAGGTATGCGTGTTCTCTTATGAAACCAGAGTGTCACAAAAGGTTTCACCTCTCAGCCCTGTCTGCTACTGCTCTGGGGACATTTCAAAAGTAGATCATTCTGCAGTCAAATTAGAAATCTTTTGGTGTTGATAACCAGTCAGAGCAGTGCTTAAGAGTGATGGGGAAGTAGACTTACTACTCTCCTGTGATTAAGGTACACAAACAGAGGTACTGAAAGAGCAGTTTACTCAAACTCAGGCAAATTAACAAAAAATTTTATTGAGTATTCAATATAGCACCACACAAAAGGTACACTGTGCTTTGTGTTGCCTTTAAGGAACATGCCAGAGCACTTTCAAACTAGAAAAACTAATGTAAAAAGCTTTCTTGTTTTTCAACAGAGCTTACTATTTGCTGTAGAGAAGCTACTTTCAAAAACCCACAACTTTTGTACATAACATTTTAATGCTGTTCCAGGCAGACTAAGTATTATTCCCTTACTCATTAGGTCTCTTTCATGTTCTGGGGTTTAAGCTTGGTTCAAAAAAAAAAATCTCAGGCCAATGTGCTTTCAGGAAAAGTATTTAGTACAGAACTCTTACTAGCAGGTGCAACTGACAACATACTAGTCACGTGCTAAATTCTGTTTCTTGAAAAGTAACAGAATTTTTGAGCAATGGTAATTATGTGGATTGGGCTTTACAAATCAGTCCAAGTCAAATGAGAAAGATTTGGAATCAGCTTTTAATTTTGTCTTGGGCTCAAAGATAAACAAGGAGTACGTAGTTGAAAAAAATTATAGAAAAACTGCATCATAGAAAAAAGATGGGTGACTGTGAAGGGTCATTTAGTCCATATTCTCTTTCAGTACAGATTGTTATGCTATAATGGCTTTAAATTATTTCACATATAAGGTGCTTCTGCAGCCCATATCAGGGGCGGGAACTAGATGGAACCCTTCCAGTCCAAACCATTCTGTGATGCTATTTCATTCTGAAGTATTTACTGGTCGCTCACATAACCAAACTTTGTTTCTTAGCCTGAATTGTTCAGATTAAGTTCTGTATATCAGCTATTACACTTATATTTTTCCTTTTTTCAGTTGAGGTGAACTGGAAACACATCTGTTTTGCCTGAATATGGAACACACAAATGTTTCAGAACATCCTTTATTTGATGCGTCTTGCAGTTAGAGAAAGGCCAGTTTGCATAAAGGGAACCTCAGCAAGTCAATAATAGTAGTAGAACCATAGTAAAATGAAGTATGGAATGGACCCCGTGCTAATGCATATAAAGAGAGTACTGGAAAACTGCTAGGCTTCCAGCTTCACTGACTCCAGTATGGAACGTGCTTCTTTATACTCTTCAGCTTCTTCCAATTCTTTTTCATTTTCCTGGAATTAAAAACAACATTTTTGAGTATTCTGAAAATAACTGCTGTGGGATTAAATTTAAGAAGGTAACTCTGGAAAAAACCTGGTAACAACAGATGAGAAGGCTGAGGTAACCACGTTTTTGTCTTACTGGCAGCCTTTCTTCCCACATCTCTCAAGTGGATGGATAGGGACCTAGGGAGCAAAGTCCCTCCCACTGTAAGTAAAGATCAGACTCCCAACCACCTGAGGAACCAGAATGTACATAAGTCTGTAGGACCCAGTAGGATGCCTCCCAGAGTCCTGAGGTAATTGGCTGATGTAGTTGCCAAGTCCCTCTCCATGATATTTGTAAAGCTGTGGCAGTCCAGTGAAGTCCTTGAAGACTGGAAAAAGGGAAACATCTCTAAGCTGGAGAGATGGATTTGATGGGTAGACAGTTTAGTGGCTAAAGAGTGGTGCCGCTGACACACCTGATGCCATCCAGAGCAACCTGGACAAGCTCAAGAAGTGGGCCCATGTGAATCTCATGAGGTTTAACAAGGTCAAGTGCAAGATGCTGCACCTGGGTCTGAGCAACCCCCAGTATCAATAAAGGTTCAGGATGAAGAAACTGAGAGCAGCCGTGCTGAGAAGGACTCGGGGGTGCTGGTGGATGAGAGGCTGGACATGACCCAGCAATGTGCACTCACAGCCCAGAAAGCCAGTTGTATCCTGGGCTGCATCAAAAGCAGTGTGGGCAGCAGGTCAAGGGAGGGAATTCTGCCCCTCTGCTGTGGTGAGACTCCACCTGGAGCACTGCATCCATCTCTGAGGTCCTCAGTCCAGACACTGACCTGTTAGAATGAGTCCAGAGGAGGGCTACCAAGATGATCAGAGGGCTGGAGCAGCTCCCTTATAACAAAAGGCTCAGAGAGTTGGGGCTGTATAGCCTGGAGAAGAGAAGGCTCTGGAGAGACCTTCTAGCACCTTGTAGTACTTAGAGGGGGCGGAACAGACCTTTTAGAAGGGCCTGTTGCAATAGGACAAAGGGTGATGGGTTTAAGCTAAAAGAAGGTAGATTCAGACTAGATATAAGGAAGAAGTATTTTACAGTGAGGGTGACAAAACACTGTTAACAGGTTGCCTAGAGAGGTGGTAGGTGCTGCATCCCTGTAAACATTTAGGATGGGCCTATGAGCGATCTGATCTCATTGAAGATATCCCTGCTCATTGCAAGGGGGTTGGACTAGATGACCTTTAAAGGTCCCTTCCAACCCAAACCATTCCATGAAATGAGAGATACATCATTTTTGAAAACGTAAGTTCTGTGTGACTCAAAGCACAGGTAAATTCTTTAATCCTACTTAAGGTCCAGTATAATACCTGTCACGTGGAAGCAGATTTGACCTGTGCATACCTTTATTTTATTGTGTTAAATATTTAAAATCAAGGAACTAATAAGAACAAACCTCAGACAGAGAGTACTCTTAGGAAAAAGCTTAAGTAGATTGACAACTGAAAAAACACACTATGATACAGTAAATTTTAATAAAAGCATTGAAGGTGAGCTAAGGAAAGAAAGCAACACCTGAAGACTTTCAAATTCTTAACAACAATAGTAACTGTCCCCGTTCCTTAAGTTTGCATAGCATACTATAAATCAATAGCACTATTTCTGCATGCCACTGAAATCTAGACTGGCTAACTGTTAAGTAACTAGTTGACTGACAAAAGAACCCTAAATCTTGCCAGGTACTAAACATTTATTTTGGAAAACAGTAGAGGCAAAAGACCTGAGGATACCTTGAATTTTCCGTTAAAAAAAGTATTTGCATTTTAGCCATCAGTATATCTGGGGCTTAATGTAGGGCATATATTTTTAGCCCCACAATAGCATTTACACATTTAGCTGCATCCTTGATGAGAAGGCACCTTTAAAAATAAGCATGATCATCTCCAAACTTGGTATAGTTTCAGTTAATCTATTTGTACAAGATACTTTTCATTCCTGCAGGTATTTGTATCTTAAAAACGTGGCACTACTGCTCACTTCACTAATAAAAAGTAAAGCAAGGACTCATCTGACTTGTTTTTTGTCCATAGCATAATAAAAGTAGTAAGCAAAGTATTTTGACTATTTCAGTTCACTACAAGCATAATACATACATCTACACTATCTGTAAAACCAGTTAACTGTTTTTTCTGATGATGGAACTAGCGCAGGAATTCTGAGTCTGTGCTGTTTAAATACAGTTTTGTATTTAAACTGTTGAGTGTATGTTCCATTAAAGACGGCTTCCACTATTCTAACGCACACAGTTTTCACAGACTGAAGATCAAGTCTGCAAAGACAGTTACTAAAAGTGAAATACTGCTATGTTACAGGATTCTAGTCTTGGAACTTATAAACAGTAATTCTTCAATCCAGTTTTAATTTGCTGCAGTTGCACTGCAGACAGCCATGTTTATTCAGGTCACCCAGGAACAGCAGCACTTCTTGATCAGTGGGGTATGGTGCTATACTCACTAGTAGTTGAGTAAGCTCTGCGTGTGCAACTTCTAGTCTGCGCTGGCAGTCCGGAATCATCATTCGTGACTCTTGTAAGATCTCGATCTGTGAAAATTAGAAGCCAATAAGAATGTATTCCAGATAGAAACATTATCTTTTAAGATAAGTTTTTACTCGGAAAAATCAGCAGTCCAGTCATTATCGAGGAACTTCAGAACAGTTGCACCCATCTTCTGAATAGGCTTTTTTATTAAAAGACACTCACTTAGCATAATTGTTTAAAACTCTTTTAATTTACAGGACACTTCCATTTACTCTGTGCTTAATTAAATATAAAGTATTAGGCGCAAAAGAGTATTTAGAATAATTTTTCCCTTAGGAAGAAGTACTGCCTGGTAAGGTTTCCATACACCATTTGTTAAAAAGTCTATTTAAAACAAACTTTCTCCTGCTGTCATGAAGCAGCTTCATCCAAAATGGGATCAGCTGGTTATATAAATATCTCCTGCATCTTTTGGGTAATAAAGAAAAAGAGTGTTCAGATAATACCCCATAGAGATAATTACTGCATGAAAAAAGTTATTGAGTTATTGATCACATTGTGTGCAGACTGCAGGAGGCTCTGACTGAAAGACAAAGGTAAAGAAAAATGAAAAGCAAAGACCAGCAGGCTCATATTTTTGATGCTTATCATGCATAAAAAGTTATTACTTATCTTTGTGCTTCATTTTAGGAGAAAGATTATTCTCACCACGCACTTTGAACAAAATTACTAAACTGGCACCCCACTGAATCTGAAAATCCTGCCGCCTCCTAAAGAAAACAACTTCAGTCTTAAAAAACGGAACATTTGCTCCATGGAACATTTCTGGATCTGAAATCCAACCATTGAGAAGGAAAGGTGTGCAGAGTTGTTCAGTAATACTAAATCTATTTAGAAATGAAAATCTGTTAGATATTTAAATATGAAACATACAATACATTCAGGACAACGCTCAACAGAAGACATTCCCTTTAAATGGCTTATTTCACTCTGTCATTCCTATGCTGTATTGTCCTTTTAGCGTAACTGCTGCTGTGCCAAAGGGTCATTGTAAAAAGGATGTTAAGCTATAGCTAAGAATGTATTCATGCATTCAGGAAGGCCTTATGTAGTAAGACATTATCACCATGTTTTGAAGTGTCATATATTTAAGTTCTTATGTCAAGTCGGTTTTGAGAGAAAAAACTTAGTTTCTAATTTTAGGCTTTCATCAGTGAATATAACATCCACAGAATGAGGTGTGCCATAAACTGTATGAGATGCTGCCTTCTACTTTATGTAGTAGAAATTTCTTGTATAAAGAATACCTACAAGAGTGAGAATATCCAACAATTACTTCCTTGAGCTGGCACTACTAAATATTTGTTTGTTGTAAAGCTGGTAAGTGAGATGAAAAGTAGTAACTTGTTTGATATGTGCCACTAGATAAGCCATCTGGGAAGGCATAGAAATCTAGAATCTGTAAGCTGTAGTTCTGCCTGCTCTGAGAAATGAACACATCTACCCCAATCATTCTGTTCAAAACAGCATTTGACTGAGATCCAAAGGGGTACCTGAATTTTATTTACATTTTCCTGCAGTTATGCAATAATAAATAAAAATTATGATGAATCCTGGAACTATATTCAGTTGAAGACTAGAACAGGAATTATGTGGAACCAGTATTATTTAACCTCTGCATAAACCACGTTTTTTCAAGTAATGCTACATGTACCACTACAAAGGTACATAACAAAGCAAAGTCAAAAGCTCGAATAATTAGATGAGCTTTAGGACTAGACTTTTTGAAGTGTTTGCTCTTCAAATTCTATCAAAATTCTGTCAGACTTTCTGACTGAACTCTAAGGTACCAAAGCCACTCAAGCTACAATGACAGGTGCTGCAGCCACTTCCGTCCCTGTAACGTGCACTGCAGGTACTCAAATTCCAGTGACCAGCACTGGGTGACTCAAACCCCAGATACCAAGGACTGTGATTTAAACCCAGCCAGCAACTAAGTACCAGGCAGCCTCTCACTTGCCCCTGCCCTGGTGGAGAGGAGAATCAGAAAGAAGAAGTAAACCTCATGGGCTGAGATAAGAACAATTTAATAACTGAAACAAAATGTAGTGATAGTAGTGAGAGGGAGAGAGAGTAACAGAACCCAAGAGGAACAAGTGTTGCTCGGTGCAACTGCTTACCAACTGCTAACTGATACTCATTCCATCCCCAAGCAGTAATTGGCATCTCCCAGCCAACTCCCCCAGTTTTATATACTGAGCATGACATCCTATAATATGGAATATCCCTGTGGCCAGTCTGGGTCACCTGTTCTGACTATGGTCCCTCATGGCTTTTTGTGCACCTGCTCAACTGGCAGAGCACAAGACAGCAAAAAGTCCTTAACTTTGGGTAAATGCTACTTAGCAACAACTAAAGTGTGTTATCAACATTTATTTTCATACTAAAAAACCAGCACTGTACTAGTTACTAGGAAGAAAATTAACTCTGTCCCAGCTGAAATCAGGACACTATGTTACAAAGGAAGTTATAACATGAAGTTGATCTAACTTTGCAAAGAATCATAAATATCTGCAAAGTTTTTGTGAATTACAGTGTCAAACAGAATTATTAAAAATCTGGAGTAACTGAAGTGCATCTAAATACAGTGTTACGACAAGCAATAAAGGACAAAAATGTGTACAGAGAGAAACAAATTGAGCTTGTTGTCAATAAGTGCACATAGGACCAAAAGCGCTCTTGTGGCTACAGTGAGGATGACATCCCCTTTCCTTCAGGTGTACTGAAAAAGCCAGTTAAACAAATCTCTTCAACCCATGATGTTTCTAGTCAGTTGTCTTTCAGGACTGAAGCTATTTCTACTAAAGGAACAGATGTCTGGCGTATTTCAAAATAAAACAGCTTCCTCAGATGTGATGGAGCTCTTTAACTGTTGGGTTGTATATAGCCTATCTACTAAACATGATTGGAAATTGTAAATTGGATCAGATGTCAAAATAAGTATTTGCTTAATGCACTACTGGGTAGCCTTCAATCCGTTTTCCATAAATTTCAGACTGCAGTGACAGATAAGACAGCGCAGATGCAAACACACAGATTCACCTACCATTTGCTTAGTAGGAAGGGCACCATAACTAAAATCAGACAATTTACACATTCAAAATAAGCATAAAGACCAAACCTGTGAGAAACAGCTGAGGGAGTAATACCAGGCTTTAAACATTAGCAACTTATATTTTTAGCATGTTCCACAATGAAAACTCAAAGCTGTTTTAACTTTCGACATAACAGAGCTGTTAGATCAGGCAGATTCTCTACTTTTGGATCACTCAAGCACTTAGACAGAAATAAATTTTTGATCATTTAAGAATACAGTAAGTGTTACTTCATATGAGTGCTGATACCTGTAACAGGAAGCAATTTTGCTCAGCCTGACATGCATTGATTGTATTAGTGAGGATACCAGTTTTATCAGCTTCAAAAAGACAGAAGCAGAGTTTATAGATTTGGGTTTTTTCCCCAGCTGACCCAGATCTAATTAAGAGATTTAGAGATATGCAGATCCACAAATAATTTGAAAACAACAAGAAGAAAACTTCAATAGGGCTCTCTGTCCTTCCTTTCTCTTAGGAGGACAGCCTGATAAACTACTGGGTCACAGGATATAGAGGCTGTATTGTTTCACATGACAGCAGTGGTGGTCTAAACAGAAGAGACACCTAATAACCATGATAAATGTAAATGACTCATATATGTACCAATTACATACACACACGTGAATATATATTCTGGCTTTTAAATACTCTCACATAATCACTTGTCCACTAACTGTTGCACAGGAATCTTGAAATTATAAGCTTGGTCAGCACCTACCAGCACTGCAAGAAAACTGTTCTTTTTGTTTTTCTGATGTTGAATCTGCTCCTCATTAAGCAGGTCTCTCTGGACAGTGCATGTGAAGACCAGCATCTAACACTGCCAACCAACCCTGCTGGTCACTGCCTCAGCTAGAGAACACTTGAGTCCACAGGAACCACAAGATGCCCCACTGCACAAGGAGTTAGAAGAAAAATACTAAGTCAAACCTTACTGTTTGACAAAGGGATCCCTCATTACAGACCAGACACACCCTAAAGACTACATGTGCTGTAGGAATGGCATTATCCACTTTCAAGCAAAATCTGCCATATTCACTTCGGTACTGTAAAAGCATATGTTCTACTTGTGAGTTGTAACCAGAAAACTGCAAGTAATGCTTTTAAGCTTTCTAAGCATCTCTCCATGAACTCTCTATTGATTTGTGTGTATATTTATTTATATATATATCTGTCTATCTCATTTAGCTAATACTTCAGCTACAGTAATAGTTAAAACTATTCTCGTAGTCTCAAATGATTGAATTCATTCCCATTCCCCTAATGTTACTTTTTATTACCAAAGACTACAACTGTATTTTAAGAATTATTCAGATTAGAAATTAACTAAAAGTAATTCTTAAAATGTGTAACTACAGATATTTTTCCTGAAAAAAAATCTCAAACACTTAACTCTATCCAAAATATCATTCTGAGCAAACTCCTGGTATTATATAACTTTCTTCAGAATAGCAGATTTGATCCTAGGAAAAGTGTGCACATTCTTTCTGAGCTGCCACATTTTTAATAACCTAAAATATTATGAATTTCCAGACAAATAAGAAGTGAAGATGTCATTGGAGGAACTGCTTGCTTTCAAAGTGGATCAGGCAATTTCTGAATGAATGAATGCTGTTTTCTGCGAAGGCTTTTGTCATTGGTGTCTGAGAATACCTTCAAGTAGTATGGAACATTTCATTTCAGCAGAAGTTCACAGCCACCGCTGTTTTTGACTTTGATGATATCTTGCAGGTCACTGCGGAAATACCATGGTGCAGTCAAATAATCTGATGAATGGACGACACTAAAAATGTGAATTGCATTCATTAGTTCTTGTTAGCACCAGCGGATCTTCAGAAAGGCTACCGTTTTGTAAGGATCTTCAAGTCTCAGTCTGTTGTGAGGCAGAAGACAGCTTCGCTCTATGAAATAAAATTTTCTTCTTGTATACCAATTCTTTATTTGTATAATAAAGAATTCGTAATGAAAGCAAGGCAGGACACAGACACGCGAACTGAAATATGAACTTACTGAAAAAAGCTGGTTTAGCTTGCTCTAAAAATTCCTTCTCCTATCTTTTGTTAATTTTATATTTGAGTTTTGCTTAACCAATTCTTCCATTGTTTAAAAATGAAGATAGGACACCAATAGGCTATGTGTTAGAACACAAGGCCAGCACACTGTTAAAAAAAAGTGAAATTAATTTTAATTTACAGTTTTAGTTTCTGAGAAGATTTGAGAGAAAACATCTGGGAAATGCTTGGGGAAAAAACATAGTTAAAAGGTAACATAGTTAGTTGAAAGAATATGAAGACCACAGTGAAACATGGACATTTCATACTTCTGTGAAGAATAAACACAAATCTCCCAACTCTAGCTGCCTCCCAGGGAGAAAGAAATGTGACACTTCTTCCAAAATGGTATGGACCAACTGTCTGCAACCACTGTTCTTGTGGGACACCTTCCAAGAAAAAATGTAGTCATACTGTAATAGTAACGCTAAATCATATTCTTGAGCAGATGAAAATATAGCATGTCTCTTCCTAGTCAGTGACTTCACTACAAACTCCAGCAGCTCTTGGGGACCAGCTGCATACCCACTGCTCCCTTTCTTTGACACCTGGGAATTTACCAGAAGAATACTAGTATCCTCAAGAGTTGAAATGTTTCATCTTCATATTAACTACCAAGCATTCTCACTTTGCTGTAACATTTGCTGTAACAACAAGCACTTGGTTTACCTATATCCATCCAGACCATGTATTTACTACAGGTTCTTGGTACTTCTGAGAAAGAGTTCATGATGGGCTCAGATGCACTGTTCGTGAGTGACAGCCATCATGACGCGAAGCGCTAAGTAATAATCCATACGCAGTCTCCTTATAATTTAACAGTTTAAGGAAGTTTCTACAGCTGCTTATTATAACTTTTGTAAGTGACAGGACTTTAGTCTAGTATTTATATAACAGGTACAGTAGATTCTTGTATTTAAGGATTAAATGAAAACGAAGAATTTTATAAAACAAGTTCTAGGATAGTTACCTGCTTCTTAATTCCATAATCATCACATGCTTCAGCTTTCATTTTTTCAATCTTTTCTTCTTGCTGTTTTGCTTCTTTTTCATACATAACTTTTTCTTTTGCCAACCTGCAATTAAACCAAGTGACTGTGTTAATCTGGTTCTATTACAGTAAGAGGTAAGATCACTGATAACAGCCTCCTGTCCAAAAGCTGCAGCAGGGGTAAGATAATCCACAGTTTTATAAAAAAAGGCTCTTAACCACTGCAAAAAAATACATGTAGGAAATGCTAAATTCAACTATAACGTCTAAAGATTCTTATGAGAATATTCTAAATTTAAAAATTATTTTAAAGATTATTTATGGACTTCTCTACATAGAATATCTTAAAAAAGCTTTGTATTGGTACTTCGTTTCAAATGCCTAACAGAAATAGAAAGCTGCCTTGTGGATCTGCATCAGTGCTGATGAAGATGGTAGTTCAGAGAAGAAAGCTATGTATCTCAAAATATTAAATGTGTGCAAAGACAACAACTGCCAGACTTTCTCAACATCATCCCACTTCTAATAGTTTTGCAGGTCAATTGACCTGTACTGGCTGTTACAGTAACATAATCTTTCCTCTTCCCCATTCCTTCCTAAATAAGACCACTGCACCTGCATTGTTAGGTGAATAATGACAGATATAATTTTCAGTAGTAACTTTGAAAAAAGTTATCACGTTAACAAAAAAACCAGCACTTTAAAGTTCACCAGGATCCCCTAATGTTATTTTCCTCATCACTACATTTCATACCATTAAATGCACTATTTCCCATACTATTGTTCATACAAAATAACGAAAAGTGAAATTTCCAAATTACACCATAGCTTCACAGTCTTGTGGTTATTTGAGTATTTTCTCCATTTACCTTGATGATGGTTTGGGGGTTACAGACAAAAATAACAGTCCCATAATTTACATTACAACTGTTTTCTTTATGTCCTGTCTTTTAAAGGAAAAAAAAAAAATCCATCTTCTAATCCTAACTTGGGACCCACACTTGGGAGTAGAGTGCTTTTTGCTAACTAGTATAGATTCAAGAGTAACGTAAATAACTTTGAAGAGAAATATTAAGGTAGTGTGATGCCCTGCAGTAATTTTTACATTGCAATCCCATTATCAAACTTTAGTATTTGTTTGTAACAGGGAAAGGTGGAACACCAAAGGGAAAAACAGGTTCGAGGGATCCTGGTATGTGAATAAACCAAACACCGTTGCTAGTTGGCAAAACAATAGCTATTTATTAGAAAAAAGGTGGCAAACAAGGAAAAGGTGAATAAAAACAGGCGCCTGAGGGAAAAGAATTAGGGCCAAGGAGGACAAAGTGCACAAAAACCCCAGTAAGACAACTCGACACCCTATACTCACCCATGTGTCACCTATAAGATAATCTTACCCATCCTAACCAGGAATGAAGTCTCTCTACGGCAGCTGCGTGGTCCGGAGGGGTGGCAGGCTCCCACGTCCAGCAGGCGTCCCCGCTAAAAGCCTCTTGATCCATCGTGAAGAGCCAACCACACACCACCAGACACCAGTCTGCCCTTTTTAAAGTTTACTGAGAGCACCTGCCCAGGGGAGGTGTGGCCAGCACCGCCCCGTCAGGGGCTCTCAATCCCACCCCTTCAGTTATGTAAGTGCTCCCCTCCTGCACATGCGTGAACACCTTGGAAATCCCCTGACGCAGGCGCAGTGAATTGAGGGGGGTCTTATCAATTGAGTCTGGGGGATGGCCTTCAACACCATCATCATCACTTTGTCCTCCAACTGCCCTTGGAGAGCAATGAGCCAATCACAACAGACCAATTAAAATAGTTTACACAGAAACTCTCTCTCCAAGGCCAAGTTCACTGCTCTATCAGTGGACTTGGCGGGAGAAAAACATAAACTTTCGCAGGTGGCTAGGGTCAAACACAGACCAAAAGCAAAATAACATCCCAACTTCGCCCCGATACATTGTTGTTACTGCAATTTTGCTGTTGCATCTCCTGCTTTATTAGTTATGTTCATTAGGTATATACTGGATTACATAATAATAGATCTGAACCAAAACATCCTTCAGTATCTGAAAAATAAAGGAGTCATTTCTCATCAGCTTATTCAGGACCAGAACAAACACTGAAATGCTGCTGTAGACCTGAGATCATGCCAAAGGAAATCCTTCCCCAAACAAAAGAACCTGATCAGCCTATAGAAGATTAAGGAGAATTTAACATCCAAAAGAACATAATCAGATCCAAGAAGCAAAGAATATATTATACAAATGAAAAGAGAATAAATAAAGCAGCAAAGAATATATTACACAAATAAAAAGAGAATAAATAAAGGTCTAGTTGAGAGCTTCATGATCACATTAGTGCATGAGAGCAAATTCATTCATAATTTTTCACAGTTAAGCACCCTTCTAGAAGTTCTGAGGATGGACAGAATGTTATTGCGGTGACAAGAACCTTTTGTGAACTGAAGCTGCCACAAAAGCACCACTGCAGTTGTATTGCAAGAAAAATTCCACGGAGAATATAGTGATAATGCAATAGCAGGAACTCTCCCTGCTTTTGACAGAGTTTACATCATCAAAAATTGTTTTGCTAAAATAGCCTGAAGAGGTGGCTCTACAGCAGTTGGCTGAGCTGTGGCAACCTGAACTTTTTTCAACCCCTGTGGAGT